>NC_091982.1:176544630-176882176 GCF_044704955.1 Pristiophorus japonicus | reverse complement strand
TTTGCTTGAGAGCGTGACCTGGAAGCATAAGCCACAGGTTGTAGTTGGCCCTCAGCATTACTCTGCTGCAACACGCACCCAACCCCATAGGACGATGCATCACATTGCAAGAACCAATTTCTAACAGGGGTCGTACAGGGTCAATAACTTATTTGAACACAGTAGGTTCCGCGCCCGATTGAAAGCCCGTTCTTGACAGTCCCCCCAAAACCAATCACAACCCTTACGCAGGGGCACGTGAAGCGGCTCCAACAATGTGCTTAAGTTCGGCAGAAAGTTCCCGAAATAGTTCAAGAGTCCCAGAAATGAACGCAACTCCGATGTGTTGCTGGGCCTCCGCGCTCGTCAAATCGCCTCTGTTTTGGATTCAGTGGGTCGAATCCCATCTGCAGCAACCCTCCTGCCAAGGAACTCAACCTCAGGAGCCAAAAACACACATTTAGACTTCTTGAGTCGCAGGCCTGCCCGGTCCAGTCGGCGTAGCACCTCCTCCAGGTTGTGGAGATGTTCCTCGGTGTCACGACCCGTGATGAGGACGTCGTCTTGAAATACGATTGTTCCAGGAATGGATTTAAGCAGGCTTTCCATGTTTCTTTGAAAAATCGCGGCCGCTGATCGAATGCCAAACAGGCACCTGTTGTAAACGAACAGTCCCTTTTGCGTAGTGATGGTGGTCAGTAGTTTAGATTCGTCAGCCAGTTCTTGGGTCATGTAGGCTGAAGTGAGATCCAACTTGGTAAACAGCTTGCCGCCTGCCAGCGTGGCAAAAAGATCCTCCACTCTCGGGAGCGGGTATTGGCCTTGTAGGGACAACCGATTGATAGTGGCCTTGTAGTCGCCACAGATCCTGACAGAACCATCCGCTTTTAGGACGGGAACATAAGAACATAAGAACATAAGAATTAGGAACAGGAGTAGGCCATCTAGCCCCTCGAGCCTGCTCCACCATTCAATAAGATCATGGCTGATCTGGTCGTGGACTCAGCTCCACTTACCGGCCCTCTCCCCGTAATCCTTAATTCCCTTATTGGTTTAAAATCTATCTATCTTTGACTTGAAAACATTCAATGAGCTAGCCTCAACTGCTTCCTTAGGCAGAGAATTCCACAGATTCACAACCCTCTGGGAGAAGAAATTCTTTCTCAACTCGGTTTTAAATTGGCTCCTCCGTATTTTGAGGCTGTGCCCCCTAGTTCTAGTCTCCCTTACCAGTGGAAACAACCTCTCTGCCTCTATCTTGTCTATCCCTTTCATGATTTTAAATGTTTCTATAAGATCATCCCTCATCCTTCTGAACTCCAACGAGTAAAGACCCAGTCTACTCAATCTATCATCATAAGGTAACCCCTCATTTCTGGAATCAGCCTAGTGAATCGTCTCTGTACCCCTTCCAAAGCTAGTATATCCTTCCTTAAGTAAGGTGACCAAAACTGCACGCAGTACTCCAGGTGCGGCCTTACCAATACCTTATACAGTTGCAGCAAGACCTCCCTGCTTTTGTACTCCATCCCTCTCGCAATGAAGGCCAACATTCCATTCGCCTTCCTGATTACCTGCTGCACCTGCAAACTAACCTTTTGGGATTCATGCACAAGGACCCCCAGGTCCCTCTGCACCACAGCATGTTGTAATTTCTCCCCATTCAAATAATATTCACTTTTACTGTTTTTTTTCCCAAGGTGGATGACCTCACACTTTCCGACATTGTATTCCATCTGCCAAATCTTAACCCATTCGCTTAACCTATCCAAATCTCCTTGCAGCCTCTCTGTGTCCTCTACACAACCCGCTTTCCCACTAATCTTAGTGTCATCTGCAAATTTTGTTGCACTACACTCTGTCCCCTCTTCTAGGTCATCTATGTATATTGTAAACAGTTGTGGTCCCAGCACTGATCCCTGTGGCACACCACTAACCACTGATTTCCAACCAGAAAAGGACCCATTTATCCCGACTCTCTGCTTTCTGTTTGCCAGCCAATTCTCTATCCATGCTAATACATTTCCTCTGACTGCGCGTACCTTTATCTTCTGCAGTAACCTTTTGTGTGGCACCTTATCGAATGCCTTTTGGAAATCTAAATACACCACATCCATCGGTACACCTCTATCCACCATGCTTGTTATATCCTCAAAGAATTCCAGTAAGTTAGTTAAACATGATTTCCCCTTCATGAATCCATGCTGCGTCTGCTTGATTGCACTATTCCTATCTCGATGTCCCGCTATTTCTTCCTTAATGATAGCTTCAAGCATTTTCCCCACTACAGATGTTAAACTAACCGGCCTATAGATACCTGCCTTTTGCCTGTCCCCTTTTTTAAACAGAGGCGTTACATTAGCTGCTTTCCAATCCGCTGGTACCTCCCCAGAGTCCATAGAATTTTGGTAGATTATAACGAATGCATCTGCTATAACTTCCGCCATCTCTTTTAATACCCTGGGATGCATTTCATCAGGACCAGGGGACTTGTCTACCTTCAGTCCCATTAGCCTATCCAGCACTACCCCCCTAGTGATAGTGATTGTCTCAAGGTCTTCCCTTCCCACATTCCTGTGGTCTGCAAATTTTGGCATGGTTTTTGTGTCTTCCACTGTGAAGACGGAAGCAAAATAATTGTTTAAGGTCTCAGCCATTTCCACATTTCCCATTATTAAATCCCCCGTTTCATCTTCTAAGGGACCAACATTTACTTTAGTCGCTCTTTTCCGTTTTATATATCTGTAAAAGCTTTTACTATCTGTTTTTATGTTTTGTGCAAGTTTACCTTCGTAATCTATCTTCCCTTTCTTTATTGCTTTTTTAGTCATTCTTTGCTGTTGCTTAAAATTTTCCCAATCCTCTAGAACGATGGGGCTCGCCCAGTCGCTGAATTAAACGGGCAAGATGATGCCCTCTCTCAGTAAACGGTCCAATTCGCTCTCAATTTTCTCCTGCATCAGATATGGCACCGCTCTGGCTTTGTGGTGCACTGGTCTGGCGTCTGGGGTGATGCGTATCACTACTTTGGTACCTTTGAACGTCCCGACGCCAGGTTGGAATAGTGACTCAAATTGTTGTAGGACTTGTGAGCACGAACTTCGCTCCACAGATGGCATTGCGTGCACATCCTCCCATTTCCAGTTCATCTCAGCTAACCAGCTCCTTCCCAACAGTGCGGGACCATTGCCCGGGACAATCCAGAGCAGCAGCCGGTTCACTGACCCATTGTGTGTGACCGCCAACATTGCACTGCCTAGTACTGGAATGATTTCTTTGGTATACATCCGTAGTTGTGTCTCAATGTGTTCTAGTTTGGGTCTACTGGCTTTGTGTGGCCTTAGCTTTTCGAATTGTTGAATGCTCATGAGTGACTGGCTGGCCCCCGTGTCCAGCTCCATGCATACAGGGATGCCATTTAATAAAACCTTCATCATTATTGGTGGCGTTTTGGTATATGAGCTGTGAATGTTTGCCACATGAATCCGCTGAACTTCAGTGTCCCTTGATTTGCCCCAAGAGTCATCCTGCATCACAGACCCCTCTTCTGGTCCATCCGCCTTGTAAATTAGTCTGGTTACAGGCTTCCTGCACATTCAAGCTAAATGGCCACTGAGGTTGCAAATTCTGCAGACGAATTGGTGAAACCTGCAAGTCCTGGCAGAGTATTTGCCCCCAAACCTCCAGCATGAACTGAGATTCCCATTGTTGTGAACAAAGGAGCTATGACCCAGCATTCCTCGCTGATTGTCCCTTTGACTGCCCTTGAGTACCCTGTAAGTGGGTGTCATTTCGGACCGCATTGTCCACTGTGATGGCGTAAATGTCCATTCAGCCTGCCATTGTCTCTGTTGAAAACCTGCTCTGGGGTCTGTTGCTGCCTGGAGTACGTCAAACTGCCCTTGCCTGCCTGCGGGGCTGAGTCGCGTTTATGATACTGACTCCCTGATCCCCCGCCGCGTTGGAGGCAGAATTGCGCGCATATATTATTTTGGTTTCCTCCTCCCCCGCCATAAAAGTCTGAGCCATCAACTCCACTGCTTCCAAAGTCAAGTCCTTGGTCTCAATTAACTTTCGGAAAATCCTCGCATGACCGATGCCCTCAATAAAGAAATCCCTTAACATCTCCCCCCTGCAGGCGTCTGTGAACTTACAGAGGCTGACCAAACGCCGGAGGTCCGCAACGAAGTCCGGTATGCTTTGTCCATCACGACGTCGGTGGGTATAGAATCTGTGTCAGGCCATGTGTATGCTGCTCGGCGGTTTGAGGTGCTCACCGATTAGTTTGCTGAGCTCTTCAAAGGTTTTGTCCGCCGGCTTTTCGGGTGCTAGTAGGTCCTTCATGAGCGCGTAAGTCTTAGGTCCGCAGCTGGTCAGCAAAAATGCCCTTCGCTTGTCAGCTGCTGCATCTCCCAGCCATTCTTTCGTGACAAAGCTCTGCTGGAGCCTCTCAATGAAATCGTCCCAGTCCTCACCAACACAGTACTGTTCCTCTGTGCTACCGGTGGCCATTCTCGTGGATCGTTGATTCCTGTTTCTCCGCCAATGTAAAGACCTTAGTCTCAATGGCACAAAACCCACACGAGGCACATTCTGTGGACAAGGTCACTCTATGACCTGAACCTTTATTCACAGGACCAAGAAGTGATGACCCTGCATGGGAACTTTATATACCTGGATGACCAGGTAAGGAGTGTCTCCCACAAATTCACCCCCTGTAGTCAATGTGTGCATTTCTTAAATATATACAGTATTGCAGTGGTGTTACATAGAGGTTACATACATGACACAGAGACATCAAATCAGGCAATATGAGAGACATTGAACTGAATCTATAGAACAAACCTTTCCAACAACCGAGTCTCCCCGCACCCGCGCCCCCCTCTTCTAATTAAAGCACAACTGAGTTGGGGAATTTTCTACTCATGTTCAAAGTGGGCAAGAAATGGGCACGATGATGTCATTCGCAGGTGATGTTGGCACGAGGCGAGAACCTTTTTCAGGTTCGTGCCTCATTTAAATTTGATGGGTGAGCTGTCAACGCAAATTGGACTGGTAATTGGACATGTTGCCCATTGGAAGGAGAGTTTTTGAGCAGGCCTGATGTCGGGTCCTTGTGGCCTGCACCTCTTAAAGGGAAGGTGCAGTGCGCATTGAGGAGTTCAACTGAACGTTGCTTCTGGACTGGAAGACAAAAAATGTCATCCACAGAGTGCCAAGTTTCTCTAATAATGCCCTGGACACTTTAGTTGAGGAAGTAAAGAGGAAGAAGAATATCCTATTTCCATCAGATGGTAGGAGTGCTCCATCACACTGCGAGGGAAGCATGGTCCAAGGTGGCTGAGCTTGTCACTGCCCACAGTTTAGATCCTCAAACTTGGAAACACTGCAGAAAGAAGTTTAATGAGCTGACCCAGAATGCTAAGGTAACACTCCCATTAACAGTCTTGTTGTCATTCGCACCACAGACTGGCATCACTTTATTGTAAAATTATCAATCAAAATATTGACCTTCCCCATTTCAATTTCCTCTCATGCGATCATTGTCACTTGTTAACACATTCCCTTTCCTTTTGCAGGACAAGCACAATGCCAGGGAAAGGACCGCAAAGGAGGGGGGTGCTCCATCCTTTTACATGCTCTCATCTGTTGAAGAGATGTTATGTATATCGTGGCCAGAGAGTGCCCAAACTGATGCAGAGTCGAGGCAGGCGGAAGGATGCCACATAGTGCTTGGCCCTATAACTATCTATTTCTCTTAACACTTACCTATTCACCTCACTCAGTCTACATCACAGCTTAGTGCTTTATTAAGCAAAGACTCTATTGCAATGATATACCATTTCCTCTAGCTGCCAACCATTTTTTCTATTTGTTCTTACCAGGTACTGATGAAGTCCCAGACCAATTAGCAGTAGAGGAGGAGGACACTGAAATTAAAAATGTAACATCATTCACTCTTGCAAGAACCAGATCAGAAGTTGGCATTCCGCGACCTTTAGAAAGCGACTTAGAGGGATCATCACTGGGTGCTGCATCGAACAAGGGCAGGAGGAGAGGGAGGTTCCTAAACCCTGGTGGCAGATTTTGCTGACACAATTTTCAAAATTCAGATTATAAATCTCACACATGCATAAGTCATATATTTTATAGTTGACATTCTAGCACAAACCCTATAAATCTCACCCATATGTACGTTGCCCACTTATGTTTAAGGGACATAAAATACCTACATTTAATGTGACCTATACATCAGAGTTTAAAGATAGGTGCATTTTAACTGGTAATCAGCTATGAGCAAAGACAACTGTGTGTGTTCATAATAAATTGAAAGGTACATTCACCATGTCAGAGTAGGAAGGGGTTAACAGAGAGATGTGTTCCAGTTCTACGTAAATTGGATAATGCAATACCCACCAGATCTCAAAAGAAATAACATCAGCTTTGTTAGGTTTGTGGTGGCTATATTGGTAAAGCAATAATCACAATTAAATGAATAAAAGATTTGTTCAAAAAGAGTTCCCAGGAATGTTAATGTAATAAAAGTCACATCGAAAAGTCCGTGTGTAACCAATAGCAAAAACCTACATAATTGAAAGAAAGTTGCTTTCTCCACAACATCTCTGCCTGAAATCTACTAAACTCAGTACAGACTTGAAATTGACCAGGGACCTATACACTGCCTTAACCACTTGAGCTCCCAGTGTCATGCTAAGTTATGGGACATATATCATAGTACATACCTGCTAGAAATAAAGTGTGTTACCTCGAGACCAGGTTATGACCAAGATGCAGGAAGTAGATTATTGACAGCAAAATTCAGGTTTATATGAAGCCATATAGATTTCTTCTCTCTCCAGCCCCACCTTTCAAAAAAAGAAAAAACACACTTAACTAATCATTGTGTTTAACAGTGTACCAGAATTCTACCATAATCCTTAAATAGCTGTGAGCTAAATGTGGAAACCCAACACCTGGATTATTAAAAACTTCATGACAAGCCAACTGTCATTATATAGATCCAACACTTGTATCATCGAGTACAAATAAATGTTCTACAAATTTTAGTTTTAGTTTAAAGATCCAAAACGCAGATAAGTGTGATTCAATTATACATAATTACTATAAATAACGCATTGTGCACAACCAATTCACACACAGAAATTGTCAGGCAATTATTTCTTTGACTGTACTGCAACCACAACACAATACAGCATTGCAATGCAATGTTTACCTAAAATCATACAGACACAAAGTCTTATCATGTTATTAAAAGATATAAATTGTTCTTTTTTAGTGACCCAAAGTGGTGATTTTGCTGGTTTTTAATGAACATTCATTTGAAATATTCTTTCTGGTTTAAAGTCTCAGATAACATTCTGCCACCATCTTCTAAAAATAGGTCACTTGAAGAACAAATAGAATACTACAGGTTTCTAGCCACAAAGATCTGAACAGATATGATGCGTTCAGAATTTATATCATACATCCGAAAATCTAATCATATTAGCCATATGTCCAAACAAAGATTTCTTTGCATTCAAAGTTAGACTCTGCCTCTAAATGCATTGTTGAACCAGGGCTGGAAAATCTGACTCATCAACTAGCTGGAGGCGAGTTACTTTCTAGTTTTGATAACCTGGAAAACAAAGTACCTCATCAGCTTTTGAGTAAATGTAGTGAGTTTATCACTCATCTCCACTCATTCATGGTTTCTTTGCCTTCTTACTGCATCTAGTGCTTTGTAATCTTTTGCAGTTCTTCCTCATCTGGCGGACGAGTTCCTTATCTGTACCAAATATGGATTTGGTTCCTTTTTAGAATTAATTCCCCTTGGCTAAAGCTTAAAAGTCAGTTTTAAACAAGTGATATTTTATTTTAAAACACCACTCACGAAGTAGCAGGTAATTTCAAGCGTTTTATCTGTACCACATTCAACATGAATATCAATATTAAACCAGAAAATGTTGGAAGCACCTCAGCTGGTCTGGCAGCATCTGCGGAGAGCGGATAGTAGGTTTAATGTTTCGGGTCAATGACCATGTGTCCTTCCTCTCTCTTCAGATGCTGCCTGACCTGCTGAGTGTTTCCAGCACTTTGTTTTTATTTCAGAAAATCATATGTTCCAACTTCAAAAACAATGGAACACAAAAAACGTATTTACATCACAAAAGAATTTCCAGAAATGACATGACATACAATTTAAATCTTTACGATTAAAACAGTTCTAACTTTATAATGATGCAATAAAAGTATAGAATGTGATAGTAAACGAGGCCCCCGGGAGGCTCAGAAGACAACTAGTAAATCTAGTTTGAAGGTACATGCATAGGCCTGCTATTGTCAGAATTAACTACATAGTACACAATGAACAATGCCACAACAAATCACAATAACTTTAAAAACAAATTTGTTTGTGAACATTTCCCCATTTAGTGAATTGTTTCTGCTTTCATTTATTTTCACTAATCAGAATTATTCATTTAACAGGAACTAATTTCAAATCTCAGAATACATTTTTTATACATCAAGAGATGATTATTTTCAGGTGCGGCTTTACTAAAGTAGATTACGGTCTTGTACTTTTCCTGACCTTGATTGTCATACATCCTGTAACCAGGTCTAATATACAAAGGGCAGAAACATGAGACTGCCTCTCTCTCTCTCGAACAGGGTACCACTCCATACATACAGCTTAGTATATCACATCAGCTCTTCTGATCAGAGGGTCTTAAGCCAAGAGTACAGCAGGAAAAACAGTTCATTTGAAATTGGAAAATTCTCAAACTGTCAGATTGATCTGTAATAATATTAATTCCAAGAAAAAAATCTACTTGCCAGTGTGAAGTTTTTGTTTTTCATTATTGAATCTTTTACAAGGAAATGAGTCTTGGGTTCGCTCTTGCACTCAAATGCAAAAATTGCATTTATACCGATTGCGTTGATGAGAGCTGACAAAAGATTATATAGATTTCCGTCTTCACCACTTGCGTGTTGATCTGGTGGTGTGGGTCGCCCACCCATTGTGAAAGCTGTCCAATTTTCATTCCATTTATTTCAAGTCAGGCAGGTTCTACACAGCAGATGATCCACTTCCACCAGACCATCATCCAGGCGATGAAGATGAAAATCTATGTGTCAGAGGGTGAACTATCAGCCCATCAGTCAAACCTTTTCCATAGCCAGCGAAGTGTGATACTTTCTTACATTTGATGGGGCATGATGAATCAATCCATAAATAAATTTATATGTGATCATATTTTATTGTGCCCAGATAGCAGAGGCTCTCTGGTCTCTGAACATCCAACAGGGTACTCGCGTCCAATGGGAGAGAAGTGGCCAAATAACCTCACCCTCATCATATCTAGCCAGTCCTCCTGGGAGGGAGGTGAGTCAGGTAAAAATCTGTTTGTGTAAAAAGGGACTTGGTTATCGAAACAATCCAGAGCAAGATTGGTTAGATGTAAAGCAATGTCATAAATAAGTTGCCTCATGTGCCATGTGCCATGAAAATATTTTATTAACTTCTCAAATTAGATCGTTCTACGGATCTTTTTTTAAGAAGTTCATTGCTTTAATAAATACTTTGAAAATGAGACATACAAATTATGGGAAAGTCTGGTCTTAAATATCTTATGATCAGAAAAATAGGTTAACTACGCAATTCAGAGACTGCAATGTTGAAATGTCTATGGGTAATTTCAGATGCACTAATTTGAGAGATTGCATTGCAATTAATTAAAATAATTACAATATTGGGGTAGATGCTTTGTCTTTACCACCTGGGTAATAATCGGGCTGAGTTGCTCACCTGCCCATTATTGAACCTGCCTGATTTCCATCCCACTGAAATCAGGAGAATGAAAATCAGGTGAATTCTACAACAGGCGGGCAAACCACTCCATTAGAGAGGTAAAGATTAAAATCTACCCAATAATTTATCAAAAATGGGAGGGGAAATAAAATGAAAGTGTGTAGTAGTTTTGTGAGGAGAGGAATTTACTGCTCCAATATCAACTTGGCTCACTTAGAGGCACTTTCACCTGAGTCAGAAGGTTGTGTGCGCAAACCCCACCACAAACTTGAGCACGTAATCTAAGCTGATACTTCAGTGGCCAATAACCAACATTCCTCCCTCAGCCAACACCACAAAAAACAGATTATTTTGTCTTTCACTCATATGCTATTTGTGGAACTTTGCTGTGAGTATATTGGTTGCTTTGCTTTGGGATATCCCAAAATGTGATAATGCACTATATAGATGCAAGTGGCATTTTGCTTCTACAATATGAACAATTATTACAGTTTTGTATTTCTGAGATTAATATAATTAGTTCCGCAAACTAAACTTTATATTAAGACCAGCCCAAATCAGAAGCTCCCTACAACAGACTCCTCCTACTGCTCACAGGAAAATACAATTCTGCACAAGTTACAAAGTGACAAATATTTATTTTATTATTCAAAGTGGCATATACACCTTTAAAGGAAGCATTCCTTTCTTCTGAGAATACAATTGTAAACTTCATAGAGAAGCAGCATCAGAAATAATAAAAACTTTTTGAATGTTTGTCGTGCAACATACAATAATAGATTGAAATCTATTCCACTACTACAAAAAAAAACATTGAAGCACTGGAGAAAATGCATAAAAGATTTACAAGGATGTTACAAAAAATATAATAATGCACCCAAAGATTGAGTAGACGGGGATCTTTTCTCTGGAAAAGAGAAGACTAAGAGGAGACTTGATAGATATCTTTAAAATTGTGAAGGGGTTCAATAGGGTGGATACCGAGAAACTGTTTGCACTTTTTGGTGAGTCCAGTACAAGGGGGCACAAATATAAGATAACCAGTAACAGATCCAATAAAGAATATGAAAATAACTTCTTAGCTAAGAGAGTTGTGAGAATGTGGAACTCATTGTCTCATGAAGGGTTTGAAACAGATAGCATTGCTACATTTCAAGGGAGGCTTGATGCATATATGAGGGAGAAAGGAATAGGGGACTATGACGGCTGGGTGGGAACGGGTAATTACAGTGAGAGGAGGCTTGTTGGGAATATAAACATCGACATAGACCAATTAGGCCAGGCGGCCTGTTTCTGTGTTGTATATTCTATGTAATTCTATGTACTTCATGACCAAAACTATTGATCCAGTTGAGAAATATTTGAAACACTTTCAGAACCTTTTTAAAAAGTATACAATAATGAAATATTATCAAACATTTCCCTCTCAGTATTGCTTCTTAATGGGGTAGTTTTACACATCTTGTGTCATTGTGAAGCATTTCCATGCTGCATGAACATAAGCTGAACATGATAATCGTGACAAAACTGAGCCAAACTTGTGCCAATCTGGCAATTTTCTAACAGTGTGAAACCACTTGAAAGAGCCAAAGTGAAGCCAAATTCAAAATGTTAATACTTGAGACAGTTCTGTGAAGGACCGGAATTCTTCTTGAACTTTTACATCTCCAATGATAGTATTGAACTGTCAGCTATTTTCTATCTTTAAAAATGTAGTCAACAGTTGGTGAGCAGTAAGCAGAGTTCTGTGTAAATGTTTAATGTTGCATTCACGTTACAAGTTCAATGTCAGTGTAAAGTGGTTTTGGCTTCACACTGGCGCTAAAGTTGTGAACTGTATGAGTGTGTGGGTCCATGAGACCCACTTCCTGCTCTCTTGCATCGGAGGCTGTTCAGAGAAGGTTCACGAGGTTGATTCCGGAGATGAGGGGGTTGACTTATGAGGATAGGTTGAGTAGGTTGGGTCTATACACATTGGAGTTCAGAAGAATGAGAGATGATCTTATTGAAACTTATAAGATAATGAGGGGGCTCAACAAGGTGGATGCAGAGAGGATATTTCCACTCACAGGGTAAACTAAAACTAGGGGACATAGTCTTAGAATAAGGGGGCGCTCATTTAAAACTGAGATGAGGAGAAATTTCTTCTCTCAGAGGGTTGTAAATCTATGGGATTCTCTGCACCAGAGAGCTGTGGTGGCAGGGTCATTGAATATATTTAAGGCGGAGATAGACAGATTTTTGAGTAATAAGGGAATAAAGGGTTATGGGAAGCGGGCAGGGAAGTTGGAGCTGAGTCCATGATCAGATTAGCGATGATCTTATTGAATGGTGGAGCCGGCTCGAGGGGCCAAACGACCTAGTCCTGCTCTTAATTCTTATGTTCTTATGTTGACCTTATTCCTACTAAACTGCTGATGAACCAATTTCCTTTTCTGGCTCCCATGTTAGCTGACATTGTTAACGGTTCCCCTCTCCCTCAAATCTACTGTCATCACCCCTCTCCTCAAAAAAACAATCCCTGACCCCTCCATCCTTGCAAACTCCAACCCATCTCCAACCTCCCTTTCCTCTCCAAAGTCCTTGGGTGTGTTGTCGCTTCCCAAATCTGTGCAATTCCCGCAATTCCATGTTTGAATCCCTCCAATCGGATTTCTGTCTGTCACAGTACCGAAACTGCTCTCATCAAAATTACAAATGACATCTTTTGTGACTGTGACAAAGGTAAACTCTCTCTCCCCATCCTTCTTGACTCGTCTGCAGTCTTTGACATGGTTGACCATTCCATCCTCCTCCAATGCCTCTCCACCGTTGTCCAGCTGGGTGGGACTGCACTCGCCTGGTTCTGTTTTCATCTATCTAATCATAGCCAGAAAATCACCTGCAATCACCACTCTCGCATTGTTACCTCAGGTGTCCCCCAGGCATCTACCCTTGACCCTCTCCTATTTCTCAGCTACACGCAGCCAAAAACATGCACACTGATGACACCCAGCTCTACCTCACCACTAATTCGCTCGACCCCTCCACAGTCTCTAAATTGTCAGATGCTTGTCTGACATCCAGTACTGGTTGAGCAAAAATGATCTCCAATTAAATATTGGGAAGATTGAAGCCATTGTCTTCGGTCCTCGCCACAAACTCTGTTCCTTAGCCACCGACTCCATCTCTCTCCCTAACATCTGTCTGAGGCTGAAACACACTGTTCGCAACCTTGGTGTCATATTTGACTCTGAAATGACCTTCTGACCACATATCCATGTCATAACTAAGACCGCCTATTTCCACCTCTGTTACATCGCCCGTCTCCACCCCTGCCTCAGCTTCTCTGTTGCTGAAACCCTCATCCATGTGTTATCTCTAGCCTTGACTATTCCAATGCACTCCTGACTAGCCTTCCATGTCCTACCCTGCGTAAACTTGAGGTCATCCAAAACTCGGCTGCCCATGTCCGAACTCGCACCAAGTCCCCATCACTTGTGCTCACTGACCTACATTGACACCCGGTTAAGCAACGCCTCGATTTCAGGGAGTCTTACTCTGCTTTGCTCAGGTTGGGCTGCACATGATCCAGATTAAGCCTGCACCATGCCAAGTGTTACACCAGTGCCAACACAATAAGTAAACAACAAGCAGCAGAAAATAAGCTACCACTGCCTTCTACCAGTTGGAATACTATTCATTGTCCTCCTGCTGGAGCATCATGGACATGGAAGGGAACCTGAACGAGAGCTTCAATAACTAAATAATAAACAATAAGCATACAAACTAAAAAAAATAACTACATTGTTTATTGAACTAAATTCTTGCCACAGCTATCAAAACTAAAAGTTTGCAATTGCTTCTCTGACACCCTTTGCACACAAGGAGCAACATGTATGTTCTGATTTCCTGCAAATTAGTTCTGAAACAAACAATGCTTCCCAGCTGAAGCTGTCACATAGATAACATCTTCTATTGAATTAGGGGGGGGGGGGGGGGGGAGACCAGTCCTACTTAGTTTTCGTGCAGCAGTTCACATTAAGATAATGATGTCTCTCCCCTGTCAATATATGTCAGTAGCTAAATGGCACACCAAAAAGTGGAGTGAGAGGTGTACTGCTTTCTTTGGTATAAAATTTTAAACTCCCTACCCTCTGACCTAAAACCTAACCAAGCAGGAAACAATATTAGTTCAAGCACATTAGAAACAGCTGTAAGGTATTAGGTGTTAAGTGTTAGGTTTGTTCTTCCATGAAATGGCTCCATGTTAAATATCATGCAGCATAACCTGTTGTTAAATTACCACGTGCTTGCACTAAGCAATTTACCTTTATTTGCATTGCTATTTGTTTAAACAACTGTATATCCACACATAATCTACACTATTTTCCAGGAAAGTACTTTTTATTTAATAAAATAACATCCAGGTATAAATAAAATGTTTGTGCATTTATAAATTTTTCCAATATGAATATAAAAGCTTTTATCATTTTATGCTTCTTCTACTGTACAAGCTTGTTAATAATGGTGATTTTAAATCTAGAAGGAAATAAAAACCAATTACTTTTTGAAATCAGTTTAAGAGGAAAACCTTTGAAGGGTATTAAGGTAAAGGTGTATGTCTAATTATAGGATCAGAAACCTAGTCAGGCAGAATGCTTGTTAGTTCTTTAGGGCATTATGGGAATTAATGAAAAGACCCGATTTCCTGGTTTAAACAATTAAGCAATCTGCTGCTGCGGTTACCCCTAACAACTTCCATAGAACAGAACATTGCTAAGCAAACAGGGCAGAATTTGAGAAGCCTGAGCCAACGAGCAGGCAGAAAGTGCTTGTGTTCTTAAACTTACTACCTTTTTAGATTACAAAACAGGAAATGGGATCTGGCAGTTCTTGGCGTGCATTTCGTAAAATACTATGTGCATTAACCCTTTGAAAACTGCCGGCATTTTGTGTTTGTTTTTGAGAAAGAAGTCTCTTTCAGTCACCTGTTTATATTTTAAAATGTCCACTGGAGGAGTACAGTGCAGGATGTGTGGAATATACTGCTCTGAGTGTGTTTGAGCACAGGTGCACTACCCAAATTATCCCAGCACAAAGCAACTGTTGTCTTCTCAAGTGTGGGCATGCCATAGAGTCACAATAAGGCCAAACGTAAATGAGATGGAAATACAACGAGCACTGCTCCTAAGTCCATTGAAAATCATGATGGATCCTTCTTTTGAGAAGAATAGCCACATGGAGCACTAGGGTAGACCTAGTGAGTCATCAACATATAATTAGGAATGGTTGCGGAGCCTTTTTTAAGATATAATAAAAATAAATAAAACATGACACTGTACCTTCACTCCACTACATAGCAGTAGGTCTGAACTGTGCAATACCACATCTGGAAAAAAATAGAGACAGTTGCTACTTAAAGTCTGGTTCCTAACTGTCCCCTCTTCCATATTAGCATGTCAAAAATTGAAGAGCTTTGGTGAAAAGGTCATTTTATGATTACACTTGATTTTGCATACCACCTCGTTGTTCTAGTGTCGACTGCACCTACAACAACCCTAGATAAGCTCATTGGAACAAGCTTCTATGTACAGCATCTCTTTTAATGGATTTATGCTGTGCTGTTGGTGTTGTCTTCGACAGCTGACAAAGTACCAAGGCCAACACTGCCCTTTCAAAAAATTAATAAGGTATACTGTCCTTTAGAAAGAAGTTTCAGGTTCCATAAGCATATGTTTAGAACTGAGAAAATGTCATTCAAACAAAGCAGATCAATGCTTTTCTAATCCAAATCTCTGGCTCAAATAACACAGCTTGTGTTTTCTCATCTGCTTTTCACATCCGGTTTGGGATTACCACCTCCGCTCCTCAGGCTGTAACTTAGATTCCATCAAGCATGCTGCAGGTTAAGATCCTAGCTCATGACTTTAAGGCTATAGTTATCCTGCAGTTGCTTACTTGCAACAGTGACTACACTTCAAAAAGTATTTCATTGGCTGCAAAGCACCTTGGGACATCTGAAGAACATGAAAGATGCTTATATAAATGCAGGTTATTTCTTCCTTTCTTTAATACCTGCAGAGCGAAATGCTCAGTTAACAGATCCAAGTTACACTGTTGAATGTGCTTCAAATTAAGCTCTATGACAATGGAGCTCTGTACATCCCATGCTTGGACATGTATGAAGTTCCAATCTCCATACAACTAGTTTTGTTAATGTTCTGAGAGTGCAAGTGGAAGCCTCATGTCTCTCATAATATTATAAAGAGTCAACTTTACATTTACAAAGTTTCCGGGCACTTTTGAAGTTAGAATTGCATTAAAAAGTCCAAACAGTGCAAGACTACAAGAACACTTTACATTTCTATTACAGTCCTTATATACAGAAACACACCTCAAACCAGTTTATAAAGCTGAGGGAAATATTTGGAAGCCAACTAGGAGGGGAAATAGGAATGGTCACCCTCAAAGTGCCTCAAGAATCCAGATTTGGTTCCCTTTTTCCTCAGTGATGTCATCCATTGGCCCAGGGTAAGCTTCCACATGAATGCTGATGACACCCAACTCTTCCTCTCTAACACTTCCCCTGACCCCATGACCATTGTCATGCTGTGCTGTCAGACAGTCTGTTTCTACAGAGTCCAAGAACAGCAAGAGCTGTGGAGGTACCTAATAACGCTTCCAGGTACCTAATAATGTAGCAGGATACTAGTAATCCAGAGGCCTGGACTAATGATCCGGAGACGTGAGTTCAAATCTCACCATGACAGGTGGGGAATTTAAATTCAGTTAATTAAATAAATCTGGATTAAAAAGCTAGTGTCAGTAATGGAGATCATGAAACTACTGCATTGTCGTAGTATCTGGTTCATGAATGTCCTTAGGGAAGGAAATCTGCCATCCTTACCTGGTCTGGCCTTCATGTGACTCCAGATCCATAGCAATGTGGTTGACTCTTAACTGCTCTCTGCAATGACGTAGCAAGCCACTCAGTTGTACCAAACTGCTACATAGAAATACTGCAGCGGTTCAAGAAGCCGGCTCACCTCCACCTATTCAAGGGACGGGCAATAAATGCTGGCCTTGCCGGCGATACCCACGTCCTGTGAACGAATGTTTTAAAAAGAAATTAGGTAACATCAGTGGTATCTACATTCAAATAGGCTCGTGCAACGCATCATATCTATCATTGCAGCTCCCCAGTGGACAGCCTAGAATTTTAGGTCATGCAGATCTGATCCATTATATGTGTAATGTGTCACCTATGGCACTCCTAAAGTTGGCTGCAAGTTTTGAACGTAAAAAGATGTAGTTGGAAGGGACATGTAAAGAAAATAGATCGTTTTCAGTGATATCTCCAATAGCAATGCTGTTTCAGTTTACAATGTAAAAACTGCCACTGAAGGCAGAGGCTGCCAAAAATCACAACAACAGGCAGAGTGAACAGTCATGAAACTCTCGCTCAACTTCATATAGGCAACAAAGTGGTTTTGCTACAGCTGGACTGTACAGACCTTCCCAAGCACAAGAACTAACAGGAAATAGCGTCAAACAGCAACTTTAAAGTAACTGTATTTGTGGCTGTTGCAGCAAAAAAAGGAAACTAGCACAGAAGCATCCTTCAAGAAAAGGCTCTCTAATAAATGGAGCATCAGGTACAATGGTTATATGGTGAGAAATTGCTGCCAATCATAGAACTAGAACCAAAGTAGTAGAAGTGATCTAGTGGTAGGCAGACAATATAAAGTTGTTTCTTGTAAAACTGACAATTCCATTTGTTAAGAAATCAATAATAAGGCTCAATCTGGTTTCAAATCATGGGCCCAGATGCAAGTGCTGCGTACAAGCAGAGAATTTAGTCAATATGATAACATTTAATTTACCCAAATCTTTACTTTCAGTCAATCATTATTTTGGCCAGGGTAGTAGTAATGGTTTGCATGTTTAAAGATTGTCCCTTCATAAAGAGGATACAATGTACAAATTTGTTCTCTTGTTTATGGTATGGGGAAAGAAGCAGAGGACATTTATGAAACTTTCACATTTGAGTTGGACAATCAGAAAAATAACTATAAAATTGTAATGCAAAGAACTGAAAATGTAATCAGGGTAGATGCTCAACATACATGGAAAAAGCTCGAGAGGGGTGATAAGAAGAATTTTTTCCACGCAAAGTTGTCGGGATCTGGAATGCTCTACCTGTATAGGTGGTGGAAACTGATTCCATAAATAAATTTTAAAGGGAGTTTGACAGGTACTTGAGAATGAAGAACTTACAAAATGACAGACAAAAAGCAGGGTTGTGAGACGAAGCACAACTGCTCTTTCAAAGAGCCAGCACAGTCACGACGGGCCGAATGGCCTCCTTCTGTGCTGTAAGTTTCTACGATTTCTATGATTCTATGATGTCCATCAAAAGGACACACTACTCAAATATGACAAAAAAAGCCAGCTAACAGATCAGATGGATCAGATGCTAATACTCTGTTAAGCTGGAAGGAGCACTTAAAATGGGCCTGAGAGAGAGCACGGAAAAGGTTAATGAGGACTGCTAAAATGCAGACCTGTGAAAATAGTGCTCAAGGACATGGCAGTCCTCTACAGTGTGATTTCCCTCCCCAACCACATAAGCTGTATCCCTTATACTTTCTAAGATGCAAGAGCAACTAGGTCTGTCATTGGCTGCTTTAATAATGACAAACACTGAAAGGATTAGACACCAAACCTAGGAGCAGACATTTCAGAAAGTAAGAGCATTGTATCATTAGCACCAACGTTAATGTTTTATGATGCAAGCAGTCGTACAGTGGAAAGTACAGATATAAGCAATTCGAGCTTGAAAGGTGTGTTACTGCAACTGCACAGAGATAAACTTTTACCAATAATACTTTGCTCCTAAACGTTGACAGAAGTGGAAAGAAGTTATGGCCAAATCAAGAAATGTTCTTTGAAGGAGTTTGAGCTTGTGTAATATTTTCCAATGCCTTGAGATTAATAAAAGACCAGATACTTTCAACAATCAACAGTCAAAATTTGGACAAAAGTGCCACTTGATGCCAATATTTTCTCATATGCCTTATGCTGTTTAATGCAAAGGCAGAGTATGTCCCAGGAGTTAATTGTAGCTGTTAGACTATCCAGGAATCCTGTTCATGGTACAAACACACCAGTTACTGAGAACAAGGTACAGTTGATTTTAAAACAGCTGAGATCAGCTTGAGCGAGCTTATCAAACCACAATGAACAGCAGACACATCAAGAGAACTTCCAGTAACAAGATTGAGACAACTGATTCTTAAGACATAGGCTTCAAAATTACTCAGAGGTTCTACTGATTTCCTAGCATAACTCTGGCTGTTATTCTGTCTCTCCACCACTTCTGGGAGTTTACTGGTTGTTCTGTAAGGGGCAGAACACCCATTCACCCATTACAAAGCAAATGACAGCCAGAGAACAGAGGCAAGTGTGGGATCTCCATAAGCTGGAAGTTCCCACACCTAAGGTTAATTTGGGACTTAGTGTAGTAGCAGCAGCTGGTACACTGAGTAGTAGAGGTGTACCAGCCTCGACAAGAATGAATGTGGACATCACCAGTGGGGTCCAGGCCAGGCAAGCAGCTTGGACCCCTGAATAAGTTCCTTTTTTTTCCGAAAAGTTATCAGATCAATCCCTTCAATTGTTAGAAGGGTCAGGGATGGGAATGGGTAAACCGGAAGGCATGGACAAATGAGTACTGGAGACGTGTCCAACGTGGCAAACTTTGGCAAAGTCAGCCAGGATTCCCTTTAACTGGCTGCGCGGCACATTCAAATTTTCGCACATGGGTAGTTTCTTCCGTGTAAAAGCAAGTGAGCAGCTTGCGCGGGACCTCCAGACCGCTGCGTGGCCGCTCAGCCTAGCGGAAACGTTGATAAACCCAAGGACTTTGGGGGCCATGAAGATTAGTTGCTAACAGTAACATTATGCAGGGGCAGTAATCCCCTTGTTAGCTATTAGAGCTAATAAAATCTACCTCTAGATATAGTTGGGGTGTGTTTAGTTCATCAGCCCAAAAAAAGGAAATGTGGTAAAAAATTGCTGTCAATCCTAAAACTAGCCACTCTCTCAAGAGATTCAGATGACAGGAAAAGCCTTTATCTAGCTTTCTGATAGTTTATGTAATCATCAAAATCATAGGCAGTCCCTCGGAATCGAGGAAGACTTGCTTCCACTCATAACATGAGTTCTTAGGTGGCTGTACAGACCAATACGAGAACCACAATCTCTGTCAGAGGTGGGACAAATAGTCGTTAGTAGTTGAGGGAAGGGGTAGATGGGAATGGTTTGCCACACACTCTTTCCGCTGCCTGCGCTTGATTTCTGCATGCTCTCGGCGACGAGACTCAAGGAGCTCAGCGCCCTCCCGGATGCACTTCCTTCACTTAGGGCGGTCTTTGGCCAGTGACTCCCACGTGTCAGTGGGGATGTTGCACTTTATCAAGGAGACTTTGAGGGTGTCCTTGTAACGTTTCCGCTGCCCACCTTTGGCTCGTTTACCATGAAGGAGTTCTGAGTAGAGCGCTTACTTTGGGAGTCTCGTGTCTGGCATGCGAACTATGAGGCCTGCCCAGCGGAGCTGATCAAGTGTGGTCAGTACTTCAATGCTGGGGATGTTGGCCTGGATGAGGATGCTAACGTTGGTGCGTCTGTCCTCTCAGAGGATTTGTAGGATCTTGCGGAGACATCGTTGGTGGTATTTCTCCAGCAACTTGAGGTGTCTGCTGTACATGGTCCATGTTTCTGAGCCATACAGGAGGGCAGGTATTACTACAGCCCTGTAGACCATGAGCTTGGTGACAGCTTTGAGGGCCTGGTCTTCAAACACTCTTTTCCTCAGGCGGCCGAAGGCTGCACTGGCGCACTGGAGGTGGTGTTGGATCTCGTTGTCAATGTCTGCTCTTTGCCTGAAGTGATTCCAGTAGGCTCACTCCAACATGTAACGTTTATAATGCAGCAAACGCAAATAAAACTTGCATTTATATCGTGCTTTTCACATCCTCAGAACATCTCAATGTTCTTCACAGCCAATCAATTACTTCTGAAGTGTGGTCACTGAGCATAATTACACAGGTACAGAATATGATATGATATTGACACCTCGCTCATACTTGCCTTTGTTACCATAACCACACTGAACACGAGTGAATAATAATAAAATATCCTAACCATCCCAAACTAAACAGCAATAGTCAAACAAAACCACAACAATGTGACAGTTTAAATTTGGTGTAATATAGATCCAGCTACAGTAAGTTGGTCTGTTTCCCAAAATTTTTTTTTTCATTTGGTTTTATGGGATGTGGGTATTGCTGGCAAGGCCAGCATTTTTTACCCGTCCCTAATTGCCCTTGAGAAGGTGGTGTGAGCCATCTTCTTGAACTGCTACAGTCCATGTGGTGAAGGTAGTCCCACAGTGCTGTTACTGGGAGTTCCAGGATTTGACCCAGCGATGATGAAGGAACAACGATATACTTCCAGGTATCATTCTGGTGAATGTGCACTGCACCCCCTGCAAAGCCAATACAATACATCCTTCCTGAGGTGTGGTGCCCAAAGCCAAATGCAGTCCTCCAGATGGGATCTGACTGAGGCTTGTGTAATACTGCAATTGTTTGAATATCATATAAATGTCTTTGAGGATTACAGATGTGATGTTTTAATTCAAATTAACCAACTACAAATAGACGATAAAGCTTAAAGTCAAGACCAACCATGCATTACAGAAAATTCAGCTAATAGTATTATTAAAATAAATGATAGACTTCCCTGTCAAGTTAAATGCTTAGAGAAATGAGTCATTAATAAATGATACACATTGGGTCCTGTTGGATATGATACTTCTCCAACAAGCAGACTTGACTAAATAATTCATAAGCAACAAATTCATGACTGTGTTATGACATCTGGTTTGCTTGTAGAGTGAATGGGATATACAACATGACTTTTTTTTTCATTATCAATCATTTTTGAAATGTAATAGAAAAACAGCAAAAGGGAACTGTCTATCATTTAACTTTTAAAAAATATTTTAAGGCTTTCACAGGCTTGTCCTGCAATAGACTTCCGATAATATCCTGTCCCGGAGCATTTCATTTCCAGTTGTTGCTAGTCCCGATGATGCCTATTTGTTTCAACCCATCTCCGTGTATTGTCAGTTATTCCACTTTCCCTTTTGTTGGTGACATAGATGGTTGGGAATTTCCTTGGAGGCTCTCTGGAGTTCTATTGGCTGATATTGACAACCTCTAAGGAAATTCCCAGCGATAATTCTAAAATGAGCACTCCACCAAATTGATCCTGCTGTTTAAGGGTAATCTCTCACATTTGATGAAGACTGAATGCAGACATTATTCTTGGGAGGAATTCAAGCCAAAGCTATTTTTTTGACAAGCAATGGAGAAGTCAATTTCATTTGATAGGCACTTTAGAACCTTCCGGACTCAACAGCGAGTTCAACAATTTCAGATTATAACCATTGCTCACATTTTTTCGGACAGCAGATGCTGGTAATGATTCTGTTGTTGCCATTTACAACTCCTCTAGACCCTTGTTTTAAATGGAGCAGGGGGCTGGATTGCAGTCGAGTAACCTGGGAGAAGGGCTTTCCCTCAGGCCCTGCCGAATTTAACGTGGGATCTGATTAATAACTTTTTTCTCTGTTTCCCGCCAGCAGCCAGCCAAATTAAGAGGCTGACTGGCTGTTGGGCAGGTAGGCCTGTGGCACCAGGCCACAGCCACCGAGCAGGGAGGAGGAAGGAAGGGATCAGAGGCTGGGAATCAGACGGGGTTGGAGATCGGTGGGGGGGTGGGGTGAGGGGAAATCGATGGCTTGAAGGCTGGAGGAGATTCAGATTTCTAACACTTTAACCTCCCAGCCGATCTAAACCCACCTTTAATGGGGGTTAAAATTCCCCCTGTTAACTCTGTTTCTCTCTCCACAGATGCTGCCCGACCTGCTGAGTATTTCCAGCATTTTCTGTTTATAGCTCAGATTTGCAGCATCTGCAGGATTTTGCCTTTGTCAGTTGATAAGTTGTAACACCCGTGCAAGAGTTTACTCACATTACCTCTGCCAGTCAGTCCAACACTGTTATGGAGAAAACTATGGAAAGCGTGACTGCTTTACTATACCAATTCCAACATACATCTGAAGATTCATACAAAACAGGGATCTGGTAGACTCTGTACAGCTACGATTGAATGTTCCAAATTTTAAATGGCCTACTTGTATGAAGCCAGCTTTAACGCGATATCTTTGGATTTAATTGCATTTTTTATCCTCTTAAGTTTCCAGAATACTATTTACGAGGAAGCAGGGACAGAGTTTACTGAATCAGGCCTTCTAGTATCTAAACACTAATTATAAACATGTCTACTTAGGCAGTCCCTCGGAGTCAAGGATGACTTAAAGCATATATATATATAAAAATATGTATCTATATATTGTATGGGAAGCATGTATGCTAGATGTTGGGATTAGGCTTTGGTAATATTTGAATTTGAACGCTTCAAAATCTGTCCCAGTTACAGCCCCTTTCCTATCTTCAATCAACTTGGCTGCATTGCTGGTGGAAAATTCCACTGAGCTGAATAGCACTGTGGGTCAGGGAAGCTCAGGCCCTTTACAATTCTGAAGTGATGATATCAAGGAATTATTTTAGTATATATACACTATCAGAAAATAATGCCTATATTATATTCGATTACTTTACACAGAAGTAAATTTATTAAAATAAGATTTAATTAAAAATTAACCACTGCTTTCAAATTCCAAATCAAGAATATTTTACAGGGGTAATATAGCAAGATACAGGATATGAAAATTCTGGATCTATCATGTACTTTTTAATAAATCATCATTATTTTACAGTCTCAACTTAAATCCCTTCATTTTATTGACCTTTTAATTGGTTTTACTACGATGCCTATGTGCAACTTCCAGGTGTGTTCAAGGGAAAACATGATGGGGTTCTGGGATTTTTATGCATGCAATGGCTTCTAAAAGTCTGATTAGGACTACAGGGGCCAAATTTGATCGCCGGCAAGGCCCACCCATTTCTTGGTGGTCCCCAGGTGGCACCTACTTTTTTGCCACCCGCTACCGCCGGGTCCCGTCGGGAACCACTTTCGGTTCTGTTGTGTGGGTGGCAGCGGCAGGCAGTGAGAGTCAGTGGGCGGGAGCGGCCAGCGTCATCAGTGTGCGGCAGTTGCAGGCCTCTCCACTCGGGGATCTTCGGAGGGCCTCCAATGCGCATGCGCGAGACTTGGCAATTTTTTATTTTGTGTCGTTTTTTTTCATCCCACGTCACGTCATTTCGGCTGCATTTGAGGCTGATTGCTGTAATGTGCGTGCGCATAAAAGCACACCACTTTATTCCAGCTGTGAGTGTGAGAGGGGAGAGTTTGGAGTGGAGATTGGAGAGGAGAGAGTTTACATTTGAGAAGATTGAGCTGGAGGTTGGAGAGGAGAGAGTTTGCATTTGAGAGGATTGAGTTGGAGGTTGGAGAGGAGAGAGTTTGCAGGTTGGAGAGGAGGCAGTCTGAGTTGCAGATGGGGCAGTCTGAGTTGGAGATGAGGCAGTTTCAGAAATTGAGACCCCACACACTCTTGAGCAGCCAACCGTTTCATCATTGACGATGAATGGCCAGAAATCTGCCATGAAGACCGTCAAAACCAGGCCCAGAGCTCCCTGGTTTAATGAAGAGGAATTGGAGGAATTCGTGACAGAGATGGAGTGCAGGTACAAAGACCTCACCCGGGATGGCCGTGGCAGGCCTTCACCACCCCAATACCAACGCATTTGGAGGGAGATCGCTGAGATCGTGTCCGCAATGGGCAACGTTGAGCGGGATGGAGAACAATGCTGGAAACATTGGAACGATTTGGCGGTAGGAGCAAGAGTGAGTAAAAATTTATTCTCCCCCTCCTGTCCAACGCCAAAAGGGTTGTGCGCCAGATGAGTGTGTGTGTGGGAATGTGCGGCGGGCATCAGCAAAGGACTAAAGGCTGCAACATTTCTTTGTGCAGAAGAAAAATGCATCCAAGACAGCAAGCCTGTGTGTGATGGGAGGGGGTTCAGCAAAGGTGGTAGAATTGAGCAGGTTGGAGGAGCATGCGTTGGCATTGGTGGGTGACCACTGCGGTGCAACCAGAATGGTTGATGCAGATCCAGTGCTACAGCATGCTAAGGTTATACTAATCTCCGGTGTGAGCTACGCTCATGGCATGAAAGGTCATGCAATGTTAAGGCACTCGTGGTTTAACGCACACTTTGTTGCCCATTATTGGTGTGCCCATGTAGGAACTCCTTGCTGGCAACATGTGAGATGGCACGGCTCACATCGCAAATTGACCAGCACCACCCCCCCACCCGCTACAGACTGAAATGTTGCCCTCTACTTGCAGATGATGACTCGGACAGCACGGATCAAGGCACACCATCCACTTCTGGCATTCAGAGAAGCTGTCGGACCCCAACGTCTCCCACCCCGACGCTGCCCCCAGCCCAAGACAGCAGATCTTTCCTCCACACATCCCCACCCCCCCCCCAGATCATCCATTTCCACCGCTCCCACCTCCGCCACCCAGAGGCACAAAGAAGAGGAGAGGAGGGAGAAGGGCTCATCTTTGTGGCCCTTGAGCTCGAGGAGCTGGAACAGGATGACAGCAGCCTCCTGCCATGTGTGCCAACTGTCCGCAGCACCTCGGCATCGGGCTCTGAGTTCCTGGGGTTTGGAACGGACTCCACACTAGCAAGCTCAACTATGAGCAAAGGCCGTGGCGTGAAGGCAAACAAGGTGCCAGAATCCACCAGGAGTGAGCAACCAGCTGAGCATGCATCATCGCTCTCTGCAATTCAGGGGATGGTCCAGCTATCATGGACGAGCGTGGAGATAGATCGCGATATGCTCCAGACCATGGTTGGGATAGCTAGCAGCATCGCCACCTTCACCCAGCAGCATAATGACAAGATGGACCGGCCCATTTCTGTGTTGGAGCGCACAACTGAGAGCGTTGAGGTGATGAGGCAAGAGATGGCTTCTGGACGTGTAGTGCAAGCCCCCGATCCCACACCCTCAAGGCCGGAGGAGCAGGAGATCCCGGTGCCTTCGGTCACGCCCCCTACCTTCTCACCAAGACACACACATCTGCAGACATCCCGCTGCCCTCCTGCACAACCTCGTCAACCAGAGGCAGAGAGGGGCAGGAAAGCGGGATGCCATGGTGTAGGCAGGGCAAGGAAGAAGAGCTTGCGCATCACTTCAAGGGGGGGGGGGCGGTGGGGGAAGAGGTGGTGGTTCTGGGTAGAGGGGTGAGTAGAGGGGTGGTGTAAATGTTTGTAAATGTAATAATGTTATGTAACCTTTGTTATTGTGCACTTGTAAATATACTCACATTGTTGACCCTCTCTTGGTGAGTGTCTCATTTTAACGCCATGTGTGGTGCCTTGTGAGAAACACACATCTGTCCCTCACATCATCTGCTTTATCAGGAATATCTTCCCATCCACATATGACCACACTGTATAATGGGTCCTGTCATCAGGCCATTGCAACATGACAAGGAAGGGTCACCAATGCAGGAAGGCTGCCATTCAATTATTCTCACTTTACCTACTTGCAGGGCAGACCTTAAGGCTTGCACTTCAACCCTCTTTTTCCGAGTCCCACCCCCGAGATGACATGGTCATCAGTTACATTGCAGTATATTAAATGTCTTTTCCTGTGTTCCATACTTGATGTAATGCTCTTCTGACTATCGGTTGCAGCAATGCGCCATTTCTTTACCTCTTCTAACTCTTGCTTATTTAGCCTGACATAATCTCATACCCTCTGCGCAGTCACAATATGTGCCTCAATATGTTCCACATTAAATGCTCTCATAACTCTTGGAGGGCATCTCCACTGAGCCTTTACCATCTTTCGCTACTCATTGCTGCTTCATCCACCACACCTTCCCTTCAACGGAGTCATATGGAGAAATATATCTGAACTCTCTCTGTGCGGGTTAAGGTCCATCACATTATGCTTTATGTGCTGTGAGGGTTATTCAATCTGTCAGATTTATTACATATCTCAGAATAGAGTTATATCCATCACCACAACAAGGCATGCTGGGTACAGTTCTTTTGTGATGAATCAGAATAGATTTTATGAAGTAGTTTCCTTGCAGTACAAAGAAAGATACATTAACAAGGCAATAATGACAGTCTAGTTGTTGAAACCTCAACGATAGGCCATGGCGCTTGTCTCTTGCTGTGTTCTATTGACCGTCGTCCTTCCTCAGTTTGGTCTGCAATCACGCTGCCCCTAAAGTCGAACAGCTGTAGATTTATACCCATTTCCTCCCATACAAATGTTGGCAGAGTCTGCAGCTGTCTCAGGCTTACAATAGATCATTCCAACCCTAACCCTCTCACCCTCTGTGTGATATCTAGTGCTCCCCTGAGAACTTCTTGAAGGACTGTGTCACAGAATTAATTAATCAGCTTGGATGGACAAAATGTGACTTTTCACTTATTCATAATTATTTTACCTTTGCCATTGGGCTACTCAATGAAGGTCTTTCAGCAAGATCAAAGAAAAAAGTTTCCATCAGCCTAGACACATTTCAGTCGCTTTTATCACATCCAAATTAAACCTGACCATCAGCAATAAAGTAAAGTAACATCCACCTAACTTTTTTCCAGCAGTCCCACTCATGATGGTCCGGCATGTGCACCAAAGCCGCGATGTGCAGCGCTGCAGCACTCGGAGCTCTTCTCCCTGCCGCCCGGCTCACGACCAGCTCAGACCTGCTTTTTGCCAACGGTCCTTCTGGCAGGCGGCAGGTCGATCTGAGGCCAGCATCCCTCACCAAAATAGCCGATTTGCAGCATCCGGCATGGGCGGACGGCATGATGTCACGCCGGCGGATCCCTCCGTGACCAATCTCGCGGCAGGCGGAACGTGGTCGGCAGATGGGCGGTTCTAGAGGAATCACCCAGAAAAACTACATTTCCGGCGGAACCTCAGCAGCTGCGGGCACATCCTGCACCAAATCCAGTCCCATAGTTTTAAATACATTCATGAAAAATACTGATATTTTTGACCAGCCTTTAAAAGTGTTTGCACTTTAGTGGTGATTATTTTATATGCAAGATCATCTTACAGCTACTTATCATTTTGCACTGTTATTTACTATAATTTAATGCATTCATGATTTCCCCAATGACACAAAAACTAAATGTACCACAGTGTGGTACTGAGCCATACTGAGTCTCAAATTTGATCCTTGCTCTGTGCTGAGTTAGTTGATCTCTGCCAGGTATGTGGCGAGGTTGCAACAATTGTCCAGAGTGATTATGGATTCATAGAAGAAGAAGACATCAGTCAAGGTTCCCACACGTGATTGGCATCAAGCAACCTCTGTTGGGAAGTGCACATGTGCAGATGTCAGGTGAGAATTGGATTGGATTTCTCCGCTCTCAACAGTGACGACACTTCAAAAGTACTTCATTGCCTGTAAAGTGCTTTGAGAGGTCCGGTGGTTGTGAAAGGCACTATATAAATCTAAGTCTTTCTTTCTTTCTCAAACAACCTACTCACTCTAATGTCTAATTTCACACAATTAAATGCTCAATTTTCCCCTGTATTTGCGCCGTTTTTTTGGGAGTAGGCTACTTTTTCTGGCCTAACACAGCACAGAATCGGGGGCCACAGAGCAGCGAGAAGGCACCAGAGAGGCTCGGCGGGGGAGGGTACTCACCACAGCGGACCAGAAAGGTACCTCACTCAGAGCTCTACTGCGAATTCGCGGCCATTTCAGCGACGTCAAGAACATCAGTTTTTTCCCCCGCGCATGCGCAGAAGGCTTGGCTCCTTTTTCCAGCGCATAGAAACATAGAAACATAGAAAATAGGTGCAGGAGTAGGCCATTCGTCCCTTCGAGCCTGCACCACCATTCAATAAGATCATGGATGATCATTCACCTCAGTACCCCTTTCCTGCTTTCCCTCCATACCCCTTGATCCCTTTAGCCATAAGGGCCATATCTAACTCGCTCTTGAATATATCCAATGAACTGGCATCAACAACTCTCTGCAGTAGGGAATTCCACAAGTTAACAACTCTCTGAGTGAAGAGGTTTCTCCTCATCTCACTCCTAAATGGCTTACCCCTTATCCTTAGACTATGTCCCCTGGTTCTGGACTTCCCCAACATCGGGAACATTCTTCCTGTGTCTAACCTGTCCAGTCCCGTCAGAATTTTGTATGTTTCTATGAGATCCCCTCTCATCCTTCTAAACTCCAGTGAATAAAGGCCCAGTCGATCCAGTCTCTCCTCATATGTCAATCCTGCCATCCTGGGAATCACTGCACTCACTCAATAGCAAGAACATCCTTCCTCAGATTAGGAGACTAAAACGGAACACAATATTCCAGGTGAGGCCTCACTAAGGCTCCATACAACTGCAGTAAGACCTCCCTGCTCCTATACTCAAATCACCTAGCTATGAAGGCCAAAATACAATTTGCCTTCTTCACCGCCTACTGTACCTGCATGCCAACATTCAAGACTGATGTACCATGACACCCAGGTCTCATTACACCTCCCCTTTTCCTAATCTGCCACCATTCAGATAATATTCTGCCTTCATGTTTTTGCCACCAAAGTGGATAACCTCACATTTATCCACATTATACTGCATCTGCCACGCGTTTGCCCACTCACCTAACCTGTCCAAGTAACCCTGCAGCCTCTTAGCATCCTCCTCACAGCTCACACCGCTACCCAGCTTAGTGCCATCAGCAAACTTGGAGATATTACACTCAATTCCCTCATCCACATCATTAATGTATATTGTAAATAGCTGGGGTCCCAGCACTGAGCCCTGCGGCACCCCACTAGTCACTGCCTGCCATTCTGAAAAGGACCCATTTATCCCGACTCTCTGCTTCCTCTCTGTCAACCAATTCTCTATCCACGCCAGTACATTACCCCCAATACCATGTGCTTTAATTTTGCACACCAATCTCTTGTGTGGGACCTTGTCAAAAGCCTTTTGAAAGCCCAAACACACCACATCCACTGGTTCTCCCTTGTCCACTCTACTAGTTACATCCTCAAAAAATTCTAGAAGATTTATCAAGCAGGATTTCCCTTTCATAAATCCATGCTGACTTGGACCGATCCCATCACTGCTTTTCAAATGTGCTGCTATTTCATCTTTAATAATTGATTCCAACATTTTCCCCACTACTGATGTCAGGCTAACCGGTCTATAATTACCCGTTTTCTCTCTCCCTCCCTTTTTAAAAAGTGGTGTTACATTAGCTACCCTCCAGTCCATAGGAACCGATCCAGAGTCGATAGACTGTTGGAAAATGATCACCAATGCATCCACTATTTCTAGGGCTACTTCCTTAAGTACTCTGGGATGCAGACTATCAGGCCCTGGGGATTTATCGGCCTTCAATCCCATCAATTTCTCGAACACAATTTCCCGCCTGATAAAGATTTCCTTCAGTTCCTCCTTCTTACTAGAGCCTCGGTCCCCTAGTATTTCCGGAAGGTTATTTATGTCTTCCTTCGTGAAGACAGAACCAAAGTATTTGTTGAACTGGTCCGCCATTTCTTTGTTCCCCATTATAAATTCACCTGAATCTGACTGCAAGGGACCGACGTTTGTCTTCACTAATCTTTTTCTCTTCACCTATCTATAGAAGCTTTTTCAGTCAGCTTTTATGTTCCCCGCAAACTTACTCTCATACTTTATTTTCCCCCTCCTAATTAGGACCTTTGTCCTCCTCTGCTGTATTATAAAATTCTCCCAGTCCTCAGGTTTGCTGCTTTTTCTGGCCAATTTATATGCCTCTTCCTTGGATTTAACACTCTCCTTAATTTCCCTGTAACCCCACTTTTTAAAAAAGGAGGGAGAGAGAAAACAGGGAATTATAGACCGGTCAGCCTGATATCGAGAGTGGGTAAAATGATGGAATAAATTATTAAGGATGTCATAGCAGCGCATTTGGAAAGAGGTGACATGATAGGTCCAAGTCAGCATGGATTTGTGAAAGGGAAAGCATGCTTGACAAATCTTCTGGAATTTTTTGAGGATGTTTCCAGTAGAGTAGACAAGCGAGAACCAGTTGATGTGGTGTATTTGGGCTTTCAGAAGGCTTTTGAAAAGGTCCCACACAAGAGATTAATGTGCAAAGTTCAAGCACATGGGATTGGGGGTAGTGTGCTGACATGGATTGAGAACTGGTTGGCAGACAGGAAGCAAAGAGTAGGAGTAAATGGGTACTTTTCAGAATGGCAGGCAGGGACTAGTGGGGTACCGCAAGGTTCTGTGCTGGGGCCCCAGCTGTTTACATTGTACATTAATGATTTAGACGAGGGGATTAAATGTAGTATCTCCAAATTTGCGGATGACACTAAGTTGGGTGGCAGTGTGAGTTGCGAGGAGGATGCTATGAGGCTGCAGAGTGACTTGGATAGGTTAGGTGAGTGGGAAAATGCATGGCAGATGAAATATAATGTGGATAAATGTGAGGTTATCCACTTTGGTGGTAAAAACAGAGAGACAGACTATTATCTGAATGGTGACAGATTAGGAAAAGGGGAGGTGCAATGAGACCTGGGTGTCATGGTACATCAGTCATTGAAGGTTGGCATGCAGGTACAGCAAGTGGTTAAGAAAGCAAATGGCATGTTGGCCTTCAAAGCGAGGGGATTTGAGTACAGGGACATGGAGGTGTTACTACAGTTGTACAGGGCCTTGGTGAGGCCACACCTGGAGCATTGTGTACAGTTTTGGTCTCCTAACTTTCGGAAGGACATTCTTGCTATTGAGGGAGTGCAGCGAAGATTCACCAGACTGATTCCTGGGATGGCGGGACTGACATATCAAGAAAGACTGGGCTTGTATTCACTGGAGTTCAAAAGAATGTGAGGGGATCTCATAGAAACGTTTAAAATTCTGACAGGTTTAGACAGGTTAGATGCAGGAAGAATGTTCCCAATGTTGGGGAAGTCCAGAACCAGGGGTCACAGTCTAAGGATAAGGGGTGCGCCATTTAGGACTGAGATGAGGAGAAACTTCTTCACCCAGAGAGTGGTGAACCTGTGGAATTCTCTACCACAGAAATTTGTTGAGGCCAATTCATTAAATATATTCAAAAAGGAGTTAGATGTAGTCCTTACTACCAGGGGGATCAAGGGGTATGGCGAGAAAGCAGGAATGGGGTACTGAAGTTGCATGTTCAGCCATGAACTCATTGAATGGCGGTGCAGGCTCGAAGGGCCAAATGGCCTACTCCTGCACCTATTTTCTATGTTTCTATGTTTCTAAGGACCCATTACCGTGTCCATCTCAAAAATAGAATTGAGCCCCAATTCATGATTTCCTCTCATTTATTTCCATAATATAAATAAATACAATATTTAAAGCATACTAGCATTGATCAAAAATAATCTACTTTCATCCTGATTTCATTTTCACAAACTTCACTGACGTTTTTAGTTGAGGAACAATTTTTATTCCTATTGTAAATCCACTCAACAATTATCTAATGCAGTGTCAGCTGTGGCTCAGTGGGTAGCACACTCGTCTCTGAGAAAGGTTGTGAATTCAAGCACCACTCCAGAAACTTGAGCACATGAAGCTAAGCTGACACTTCTGTACAGTGTTGAGGGAGTGCTGCAGTGTCGAAGGTGCCATCTTTTGGATGAGACATTAAACCGAGGCCCAGTCTGCTCTCTCAGGTGGACTTAAAAGATCCCATGGCACTACTTCAAAGAAGAGCACGTGAGTTATTTCCGGTGTCCTGGCCAATATTTATCCCTCAATCACCAGAACAAAAATTAATTATCTGGTCATTATCGCATTGCTGTTTGTGGGAGCTTGCTGTTCGCAAATTGGCTGCCACGTTTCCCACATTACAACAGTGACTACACTCCAAAAAAGTACTCCATTGGCTGTAAAGCGCTTTGAGATGCCCAATGATCATAAAAGGAGCTATATAAATGCAAGTCGTTCTTCTTTAACAAATGAACACTCAAGGAAAATTAAATAATTCTGTTTTATTTATTCTGTTCATTCCAAAGGCGAGATTACACAATAGATCAAATATTAAGGCCGTAAATTGAACGGTCATATTGAATGTCACATTGTGCATGGCAACTCACTCTACACTTTACATTAACATAGAACCTATAAAATATTAGAACAGGATAAAAACCATTCTATTTCAACTTACAAAAAAGCTACATGGTGTTTTTGTACAATATGCAGATAACCATAATATACTTGTTAAATTTGTAGTTTTTCATAATTAAACAAAACTAACTTCAATATCCCTACAATTTCAATTCTCTTTAATATCTGTTCCACTTGTCTACCTTTGTCGCCATCAATCAACTATGTAGGTGTGTTAAAAAAACAAACTGCGCCTGACAAGACTCTGTGATCCTAGCCACACCTTTATGGTTGATTGACAGTGCCACAGGTGAACAAATAAAACAAACTTTCCAATATGTGTCCTCATATGAGTAGGAATTGAAGCTGACATTTTGTTCCAAGATAGGGTTATTTGAAAAAGTGCCCTAAAATTTGCAGTTAAACTACTTCTCCAATAGTCTAGTGCATAAGGTTACTACATGGTGCAGCCCTAAGCCATAGAGACCAGAAAGTCTGAAGTTAAATTTGCGTCTGTTGCTGAGTTAGCAGATATGAGAATATAATAAAATCCAGAGCCTTTAGTCCATCAGACTTGTCCCATCCAGAGTCCATATATGATTATTTCATCATAGATTTTTCTACGACAGCTCCTACTTTAATGAACACTAATTTCCTTCCCCTACTTCAGCCTATCTCACCCGGGGGTGCAGGTCGAATGCTATAATTTGCCTCATTGCGCCTTGGCTAGTTACTGGAAATATCCTCATACTTCCCAATGATGATTGCCATCAACAGATCACTGCTGGAAAGTAATGTGCAAGGACAACAGGTCAGAACAAGATCAGGCTCAATTTTTCTGCCTCCACAGTCAAGTTGCCAGTCAACACTCACTGGGGTAGATTTTAACCATAATGCAGTCCAGCAATGGAGCACACTGGTCGATCCAGCTGGCAGGAGGCCCAGTCCATTTTGAGGACTGGGTCTCATAACCATGCTGATGGCAAGCTGGGGACACAAAATGGGTGCCCTGCTGTAGCTCACTGGCTCCAGCCTGGCACAATATCAGGCAGCACAGAGACCGGCCCGGCCAGCAAGAAGGTAGGTTCGGAGACGATTGCAGAGGTAGGGGGATCCCGGGCTGGCAATAGCCCACATTATTCTCATGGAGTTTTGAGCAGCACTGCTTTTTCTGACCCAACAAAAATAATTTTAAACTCACCCTTTGGTACCTTTACTGCTGTACCGTGCGGTAGAACTGGGCAGAGCATGCATGGCACACACTTCAGCTGTCCGTCAAAATTGCAATTCTATACATGTCATTGGACCCAAATTTGCATCTTAAAAAGATTTTCCACCTACAGCAGATAGGCGCTTTGGCCGCCCAACTTGCCTTGTTGGTTGTGGCCCAACAGGCCACCCTTTAAAGACTACCTGTTTGGCCACATGTAGGCCTCGTCATCCTGAGTGTAGACATCACTGGGGCTGGCTGCCTCAGGAAAAAAACTATCAGGCAGTAGGACCTCAAACAGGCATAAGGTGTTGACAGGGAATCAAGGGATATGGGGATAGGGCAGTAAAGTGGAGTTGAAGTAGAGTATCAGCCATGATCTTATTGAATGGAGGAGCAGGCTTGAGGGACCATATGGCCTACACCTGCTGTTAGTTCTTATGTTTTAAGTTCTTATTTTAGGCCCCAGTTACATATGCATGGGCACTGCACGCTGATTTTTATGTCAATATGGCAGGAGATTCCAGCTCATAATGAATAAGAAGCAAAAATTGGCAATGGAGAAAATAATGGGACTTAAGAAAGACTAATCTCCAGGACCTGATGGTTTCCACCCCAGGGTATTACAAGAAACAGCTGAGGAAATTGAAGATTCATTAGTCATAACTTTCCAAAGCTCACTAGATTCAGGAATTGTGCAGCTGCCTTGAAAAATTTCAAATGTCAATCCATTATTTAAGATGGAAGGGAGGGGAAAACCAGGTAACTGCACATAGTTTGACATCAATCGTGGGAAAGTTACTGGAATCGATCATCAAAGACAGCGTGACTGAGCACTTGGACAAATATCAGCTGATCAAAAAGAATCAGTATAGATTTGTGAAGGGTAAGTTGTGTCTTATTAATCTAGTTGAATTTTTTGAGGATGTTACTAGCATGGTGGATAGGGGGGAGTCTATGGATGTTGTCTGTATGGACTTCCAGGAGGCATTGATAAGGATCTGCACAAGAGATTATTAACAAAAATGAGTGTGCACAGAATTGGAGGTAACCTTGTGCCATGGGTCGGTAATTGATTGGGATAAAAGATTTGTTATCGATTGGCAGGATATGACAAGTGGTATTACCAAGGGATCCTGGGACCTCAGCTTTTCACCATATATATTAATAAATTGTATGAAGGAATCAAGAGTTTTATATCCAAGTTTGTAGATGGCACTAAGTAAGGAGGCACAGTAAGTTGTGTGAGTAAGAGCAGAAAGTTACAAAGGGACAGACTAAGTGAGTGGGCAGATGGAGTTCAATGTGGGGATCTGAGAAAGAAAATAGGAATATTTTCTTATTGGCAAGAGACTAAGGTGGGTGCAAAATTGGTCATCCACCCATTTCTCGACGGTATATCAATGGTATGTCGTATCATACTGCTGGGTACCGCTGGGGCGGGGCGTGTGCGATTTTCATCAGCGGTATGCCAAGCAGAGTGCAGTGGGCGGTGCGGAATGTAGCCGGCGTTGTGCGGATGGTGAGTCATTTTCACTCAGGAATCTTCGGGTCCCGAGTTGTGCATGTCCGCATGTTGCTGCGAAGCTCTGCCCCCTCCGAGAATCCACAGAGACTGCCGGCCTGAGAGTGCTGTGCAGGTATGTGGCGGGGAGGGAGGGAGGAAATCGCTGCTGTGGGAGGAGATTGCTGCTTTGGGGGAGATCGCTACTTGGGGGCGGAGGGGGGTGGGAGAGAAAAGATCGCTGTGGGGGCGGGGGGGAACAGATCTATGTAGGGGGGGGGCGGAAAACAGATCGCTGTGGGGAGGGCAGAGAACAGATCGATGTGGGGGGAACAGATCGTCGTGAGGGAGGGAACAGACCGCTGTGGGGGGGGAACAGATCACTGTGGGGGGGAACAGATCGCTGTGGGGGGGGGAACAGAGCGCTGTGGGGGGGGAACAGATCACTGTGGGGGGGAACAGATCACTGTGGGGGGGGGAACAGAGCGCTGTGGGGGGGGAACAGATCGCTGTGGGGGGGGAACAGATCGCTGTGGGGGGGGGAACAGATCGCTGTGGGGGGGGAACAGATCGCTGTGGGGGGGGGAACAGAGCGCTGTGGGGGGGGAACAGATCACTGTGGGGGGGAACAGATCACTGTGGGGGGGGGAACAGAGCGCTGTGGGGGGGGAACAAATCGCTGTGGGGGGGGAACAGATCGCTGTGGGGGGGGGAACAGATCGCTGTGGGGGGGAACAGATCGCTGTGGGGGGGAACAGATCACTGTGGGGGGGAACAGATCACTGTGGGGGGGAACAGATCACTGTGGGGGGGGGTGAACAGATCGCTGTGGGGGGGAACAGATCACTGTGGGGGGGAACAGATCACTGTGGGGGGGAACAGATCGCTGTGGGGGGGGTGAACAGATCGCTGTGGGGGGGAACAGATCGCTGTGGGGGGGGAACAGATCGCTGTGGGGGGGAACAGATCGCTGTGGGGGGGAACAGATCGCTGTGGGGGGGGGAACAGATCGCTGTGGGGGGGGAACAGATCACTGTGGGGGGGAACTGATCACTGTGGGGGGGGAACAGATCGCTGTGGGGGGGAACAGATCGCTGTGGGGGGGGAACAGATCACTGTGGGGGAGGACAGATTGCTGTGGGGGGGGGAACAGATCACTGTGGGGGGGGAACAGATCACTGTGGGGGGGGAACAGATCACTGTGGGGGGGGAACAGATCACTGTGGGGGGGGGAACAGATCGCTGTGGGGGGGAACAGATCACTGTGGGGGGGGAACAGATCACTGTGGGGGAGGACAGATTGCTGTGGGGGGGGGAACAGATCGCTGTGGGGGGGAACAGATCGCTGTGGGGGGGGAACAGATCACTGTGGGGGGGAACAGATCACTGTGGGGGGGGGAACAGATCACTGTGGGGGAGGACAGATTGCTGTGGGGGGGGTGAACAGATCACTGTGGGGGGGGAACAGATCACTGTGGGGGGGGAACAGATTGCTGTGGGGGGGGGAACAGATCACTGTGGGGGGGAAACAGATCGCTGTGGGGGGGGAACAGATCACTGTGGGGGGGAAACAGATCGCTGTGGGGGGGAACAGATCGCTGTGGGGGGGGAACAGATCACTGTGGGGGAGGACAGATTGCTGTGGGGGGGGGAACAGATCACTGTGGGGGGGGAACAGATCACTGTGGGGGGGGAACAGATCACTGTGGGGGGGGGAACAGATCGCTGTGGGGGGGAACAGATCACTGTGGGGGGGGAACAGATCACTGTGGGGGAGGACAGATTGCTGTGGGGGGGGGGAACAGATCGCTGTGGGGGGGAACAGATCGCTGTGGGGGGGGAACAGATCACTGTGGGGGGGAACAGATCACTGTGGGGGGGGGAACAGATCACTGTGGGGGAGGACAGATTGCTGTGGGGGGGTGAACAGATCACTGTGGGGGGGAACAGATCACTGTGGGGGGGGAACAGATTGCTGTGGGGGGGGAACAGATCACTGTGGGGGGGAAACAGATCGCTGTGGGGGGGGAACAGATCACTGTGGGGGGGAAACAGATCGCTGTGGGGGGGAACAGATCGCTGTGGGGGGGGAACAGATCGCTGTGGGGGGGAACAGATCACTGTGGGGGAGGACAGATTGCTGTGGGGGGGGTGAACAGATCACTGTGGGGGGGGAACAGATCACTGTGGGGGGGGAACAGATCACTGTGGGGGGGAAACAGATCGCTGTGGGGGGGAACAGATCACTGTGGGGGGGGAAACAGATCGCTGTGGGGGGGAACAGATCACTGTGGGGGAGGACAGATTGCTGTGGGGGGGTGAACAGATCACTGTGGGGGGGGAACAGATCACTGTGGGGGGGAAACAGATCGCTGTGGGGGGGAACAGATCGCTGTGGGGGGGGGGAACAGATCGCTGTGGGGGGGAACAGATCGCTGTGGGGGGGGGAACAGATCGCTGTGGGGGAGGACAGATTGCTGTGGGGGGGGGAACAGATCGCTGTGGGGGGGGAACAGATCACTGTGGGGGAGGACAGATTGCTGTGGGGGGGGAACAGATCGCTGTGGGGGGGGAACAGATCGCTGTGGGGGGGGAACAGATCGCTGTGGGGGGGGAACAGATCACTGTGGGGGGGGAACAGATCACTGTGGGGGGGAACAGATCGCTGTGGGGGGGGGAACAGATCGCTGTGGGGGGGGAACAGATCACTGTGGGGGGGAACAGATCACTGTGGGGGGGAACAGATCACTGTGGGGGGGGAACAGATCGCTGTGGGGTGGGGAACAGATCGCTGTGGGGGGGGAACAGATCACTGTGGGGTGGGGAACAGATCGCTGTGGGGGGGGAACAGATCACTGTGGGGGGGGAACAGATCACTGTGGGGGGGAACAGATCGCTGTGGGGGGGAACAGATCGCTGTGGGGGGGGAACAGATCACTGTGGGGGGGAACAGATCACTGTGGGGGGGGAACAGATCACTGTGGGGGGGGAACAGATTGCTGTGGGGGGAAACAGATCACTGTGGGGGGGTGAACAGATCGCTGTGGGGGGTGAACAGATCACTGTGGGGGGGTGAACAGATCGCTGTGGGGGGGTGAACAGATCGCTGTGGGGGGGTGAACAGATCACTGCGGGGGGGTGAACAGATCATTGTGGCGGGGGGATGAACAGAGCGCTGTGTGGGGGGAACAGATCGCTGTGGGGGGGGAACAGATCGCTGTGTGGGGGGAACAGATCACTGTGGGGGGGGTGAACAGATCGCTGTGGGGGGGGAACAGATCGCTGTGGGGGGGGGAACAGATCACTGTGGGGGGGGAACAGATCGCTGTGTGGGGGGAACAGATCACTGTGGGGGGGGTGAACAGATCGCTGTGGGGGGGGAACAGATCGCTGTGGGGGGGTGAACAGATCACTGTGGGGGGGTGAACAGATCACTGCGGGGGGGTGAACAGATCACTGTGGGGGGGTGAACCGATCACTGCGGGGGGGTGAACAGATCACTGTGGGGGGGGGAACAGATCACTGTGGGGGGGAACAGATCACTGTGGGGGGGGGGACAGATCACTGTGTAGGGGGAACAGATCGCTGTGGGGGGGTGAACAGATCACTGTGGGGGGGGGTGAACAGATCACTGCGGGGGGGTGAACAGATCACTGTGGGGGGGGGTGAACAGAGCGCTGTGTGGGGGGAACAGATCGCTGTGGGGGGGGGTGAACAGAGCGCTGTGTGGGGTGAACAGATCACTGTGGGGGGGGTGAACAGATCGCTGTGTGGGGGGAACAGATCGCTGTGGGGGGGGAACAGATCACTGTGGGGGGGGTGAACAGATCACTGCGGGGGGGTGAACAGATCACTGTGGGGGGGGGGTGAACAGAGCGCTGTGTGGGGGGAACAGAGCGCTGTGTGGGGGGAACAGAGCGCTGTGTGGGGGGAACAGATCGCTGTGGGGGGGTGAACAGATCACTGTGGGGGGGTGAACAGATCACTGCGGGGGGGTGAACAGATCACTGCGGGGGGGTGAACAGATCACTGTGGGGGGGGGGTGAACAGAGCGCTGTGGGGGGGGGGGAACAGATCGCTGTGGGGGGTGGAGGAGAGATCGGGGGATGGTAGAGATGGGGAGGGTGAGATTAAAAAAACTTTTTATGGTAAAGGTGCATACCACCAACTGAAGATTGACTTAAAACCACCTTTACCAGGGTGGTCTGCAGGGTCGGGGTTATGTCGGTGGTAAGTGATCAATTTGACAATTTTGGGTGGTATGTCAGCGGTGTGCATGGGCGGATAGTATGCATAGCGCCCGGCGGTATGTCGCTGATGAATTTTCCACTAGCCGGTATGTGGGCAGTATGTAGGTTATTTTTTGATCAATTTGGCGATTTTGGGCAGTATGTCGGCGGTCCGCCCGCGGTATGTCCACTAATCTCGGGCCCTAGTAATTGTGGAAGAGGAAAGGGTTTAGGTGCACAATATACATACATACACAAATCACAAAAAGCTAGTGCACAGGTACAAAATATAATCAGGTAGGTTAATGGAATGTTGGCCTTTATCTCAGGGGTGCTAGAACACAATGAGGAGGAAGTTATGCTTCAGTTGTACAAAGCCGTTATCTGACCCTATCTGAAGTAGTACATTTAGTTTTGGGCACCGAATCGCAGGAAAGATATATTGGTTTCGGAAAGAGTATAGCGCAGATTCCCCAGCATGAAACCTTGGGGCTAGAATTTCCTAACAGCCTGCCAGCACTTGATTGCTGCCCAAAAGACCGTTAAGATTGGGAAGATTATTGTCGGTGAAAACATCCCCCGCCAAAGAAAATCCGCCAAACAAAAAAAAACCATGGGCGTTGCACCCCAAATCTGGGGGGAAAAGTGGAATTTAGGGTCGATTGGGCGGTTCCGAAAGAAAATGGGCGATAAATTAAAAAATGACTAAAAATTTACCCCGAGGCTGCGGGTTGGGCTTAGCAGCAGAAAAACAATAAAAATAATTTTTCCAAAAACACCACATAAAAAAAAAAATCAAAAAAACATTCTCAAGCCCCTTTTAAACTAAATCACAACAGAATTTTAAAATAAAGTGTAAAAAACCAATTACTAACCTTTTTCTTGAAGAGCTACTCACCTACTGCCCAGCTCCGCTGATCCTTGTGGGCGTTTTTTTTCATACCCACCTGCGGGTCACCGCTGAACCAAATATCGCGCCAGGGCAATCTCAGGACGGTGCCGCTGGTGGTCCGCTCCCCAGCGGTACCTTGAAACCGCCGGTGTAACTCAGGTAGGGAATTTTTCGCTCACCTGATTATCGCCCACAATGGCCAATACCTTCCAGAAACCGGGCGGTAAGCCATTGGAAATTTTAGCCCCAAGACTTTAAGGATTAAATTATGAGGACAGATTGCATAAATGTGGCTTGTATTCCTTTGAGTTTAGAAGGTTGAGGGGTGATCTAATTAAGTGTAGATACAGATAAACTATTTTCTCTGGTATGGGAATATAGAACAAGAAAACATAATCTTAAAATTAGAATTAGACCAATTAGGAGTGAAATCTTGAAGCACTTTTTCATACAAATGGTAGTGGAAATCTGGAGCTCACTGCTCCAAAAGCTGTGGGTGCTGGCTTGATTGAAATTTTAGACTGAGATCAATAGATTATTGTTGGTAAGGGTATCAAAGGATATAGAACAAAGGCATGTAAATGGAGTTGTGGTACAGATCAGCCATGATCTAATTTAATGGCAGAACAGGCTTAAGAGGCTGAATGGCCTACTCCTGTTCCTACGATGAGATAATGTACCAACTAAACTGGGCTAAAAACTATAATGGTGAATCATCTACTTTGTGGTAATGGAGTAACAAAATAAGATTTTTTTTTTGGCTTTTGTTTCCTGTTATATCATGAACTTCTTTCAACCTTGAAAATATATTGGCAACACAAAAAGATGTAGTTCGACTATCACTGGGCTAACATTTATTATATGTGTGAATGTTAACCAGTTCCCTCTATGGACTCCACTTCTTGAAATCATTTCTCAGTGAGTTCATTATTACTCATTATTTAAACACAAATATTTTCCAAGACAAAAAGAAACAATTAAAATTGTGGCAGTCAATTATAGTTCTTTGCAATGGTTTGATTTTAACTGGTATTGAGTCAAACTCCCCTTTTAATGTTTTACAGCCGAGTGTTTTTACCAATCATGATAAAATTATAGGATCTAAAGGAGATTAGAATACACGATAAATATACATTTGACTCATAAATAAAACTCGTAGTTTCCCTGGTTCTGGTGGACCAGTACCGTACTAATAGTCAATTTGTTTATTTTTTGCTTGAAATCAATGGAATGGCAAATTGACTGCTTATTTTCACAGAGCAGTTTACACATGCATTTAGCAGGCAATCATTTTGTATTCCAATTGCTTTCCTCAATTCATTAATTTCAGAAAAGGAAGCGATGTTCACAATATATTCACATTATAAAAAGCAACAATATTGCTAAAATCACTTGCTTTAATGAAATGAATGAATTGAGGAAAGAGATTGGCATGATTTGAATTACTTGACTGCAATTTCTATACTACACATACCCCAATCTATGCTTCTGATATTTACCACTGATTTCCAGTTCCAATTGAGAATGCCATTATAAAGATTTATTTTAAAATTTTTGGACTACTGTTGTAAAATCAACAGTTTAAGTTTAAGTACTAGAGAAAGCTTTATCATCATATACTAAGTAATTTCCTGCTGTTGATCATTGTTTGTATTTATTTGTGACGATGTGTACAATACATTCTCAAACATTAACACAGAACATGGAATTAAGTTAACTTGAATTCTGTTTTGCACAGGTGCCAAGTGCATAGGGAATGGTGTTGGGTTAAGTATGAAGTTCACTAAAGGTGCAGAAAAGAACATTTCCACTCTCTGGGTCCTGTCCTCAAGCACCAAAGAAAGGACTATTGTTTTTATGAAATGTTTATGAAACCTTATTCTGTTTTGGAAGGGGAGGGGGGCTGCAGAAAAGGCCTTCTGTCGCTTTCATCATGATGACATAACATACAAGTGATGGGATCATTTTATATCATTACATTGTGTAACTATAAACAAGGCAAAAAGAATTTGCTGAAATCCTTTTTTGCCAATTTGCTCTCCCTTTCTCCCCCCTCCCTCCATCCCTTTACTTTAAGATGCTGACTTTTGCTGGGGCACAGTTCCAGGGGTATCAACAACTCTTCAGTGCGTCATCCAATAGTTTTGTGTCAGCATAGACAATGAGTGTCATCTAGCTATTCAAACGCAGAGAGCATCGCAGCTGAGCCCAATCCTGTTCTGACCCAATGTTCACAAACACAGATTTCCTGGCAGGAATCAATGAATAAATTTCATGAGTGGGAACTTTGGATGATTTTTTTTAAAACTTACTTCTTTGCCTGGGAGTACTGAGGACAATTGCAGTACCCCATTAACTAACTCAGCATTGACAGGGAATTGAACCTGGCCACTGATGGTTTGTGGTGCCTTTATCCACTAGGCAAATCAATCAAATGACACTCACTATTTTTATGATAAAATTCAAAATAGCTATTTATAGGTGGTATGTAAATTATTTTAATTCACATATAAAGTAACAAATATGCGACAATGTACACATTGGGTAATTAAATCATATTTATCTTTGGGTGTGTACTTAGACTTGACTTTCTTTACCTTAGAGCTCCAGCTATTAGGGAAAAAATTCTGTGTTTACTCACCGGATAGTTATCAGTATGGAGGTCACGTATCTGTGCAGTTTGTTTTTCACCTGACTTCATTAGGTTCCATCGTTTTAAAATAGCATTAAAACTAGTATTTGAATGGGTATTGGTCACAAACAACTTGCTGCCAGGTTTTCCCTTCCTCATTTTAATTCAGTCAGGTAAATCCTATCATAGCACAAATTTTTTACATTGTGTTTTACATCAGAAAGTATTGGCTATTCTGGTGATAATTCACAGGAGGTGATTCGGCACCAGAACTGTCAGTGAATTATTTTCAGGTTGCCATAACCTAAAGCAGGGAAAAGCACAGACAACAAGATTAAGAGAAAATAAGGGAGGAGTGTGATTACATTATGCTGCCTTACTTTAGGTTGTTCAGAGAACTAGTTTCTGGGCTTATTTGAGGAAAGATTATCTTGACAAATTGGATAAACATCTTATGCATGACAGGACGCTGATGGAGGGTCTGTTCTGTAAGCACACCTGGTGATAGTTTGCTTAGTGTGTGACCAAGGTGTGCGGCAAGCCCCAAGTTCTCCTGCTGTGCTTTGTTTACTGTTGACAGGTAAAGGCATATCCATGTCTTGGGCCTTGGTTACTGCTGACAAAGCCACTACAGATGTCCAAGTATTTTTTACCACTTAAAACAACTCTTATTAGACCGAATCACAAAAGGTTGCAGCAAACCTCGGCAAATAATTCTACCTAAGTCAAGAAATTCTTGCAGCTGCCCGACCTTCAGACAAATCAAACATGGCTGAAGCTGACAAACTCTGCACAAACTACAGAACCACCCACTCTCCCACCTCCTCTCATCAGCCATTTTGGCTCAGTTCCATAACCATCATTCATCAGAGGTGAACTGTGCTGGGATGAAACATTATCACAGAATTTGGTGTTGAAATGCAACCACTTAAAGAGGCTAGACATATCAGACAGCATTTTAATGCATCCATAAACACAAAGACAGAACAAAATAGAAGAAAGTAGTATATCACACTGCCAGGTGAATAAGTCTCAACATTTTCCAGTTTAAATAACACAAACGTTTTCTTGTGATATGGATTGATGTGATTTCATATAATGTTTCTGTTTTAACACCACTGTGCTCCTGACACTATGTAATTAAATATCTCAGATGGATTTCAGCTTTAATGATTTTCAGGAAAATGTCCCTTTTGCCAGCTTAGTATTTCCCTTCACAGCAAACAGGAGCTGCTAGATGGCAACCTTAGAATGAAATATAATTATATTTATGAAAATAGTGGATTATTAAATATTTATCATTTTTAATGAAAGATTAATTGCTTTGTTACCACTAGTTACAATGAACTAACAAGTGCCAGAAATAGATGGGAGTCTGTTTTTCTAATTCTGAAGCTTCATTCTGGGACAGATAGATGGCTGAAAATAATCGGTGCCTTTAATTCAAATAAAAAGCCATGTTTTTCAACATTTAAGTACCAAACCATTTAAACAAAAAGTTTCTTTACCTGATATGCGAATTTTCAACCTGAAACCTTAGAAACTGGGAGCGGGAAAAGATTTTCATCTTGTTCTGTGGCATTAATCATAGGTCATTGTGCACCATTCCGAAGGCTACAAACTAACTGCCAAGAAACTAAACTTGCGCTATGTTTAACGAGATAAATCAACTTAAAGCGATTTTTATAAATTTCCACCGAAAAGTTTAGTGGGTGCCTTAGATTTTCTTGAAATAATCCACAAGCAAACAGCCCTTTTCAATGAGGGGGAAAGTGATAAAGGGGGCACTAATTGAATGATAAAAGGACTGGAAACAGCTCGGAGAAAATATTGTCTTCTCCTCAAAAAGGCTTTTGGACTCTTCTGTTTGCCTCCCAGTCTGTTTTTTTTTGTATCACTGCTATCTTTACTTCAGCCTCAATAATGGGACTTCATGAATGGACATGATCCACTGAATGTAAAGTACGGGTCACCAAAGTTCCTTTAAGCAGTTAACATACGCATACCTGAAATAACTGAACTTGAGATTGCTTCACATTATAAGATTGCTACTTTGAAGGAATAAATCTCAGCTATCACTGGCATTTACTAACGATTCTGTCACTCTCGTGGATGTGCCAACAAAAATAGTGGTACTAAATGCTTCATTAAAAGAAAAAGCTGATTCTATTCTCTGCTCATTGCTGCCAGTGCAGAATTTTAGTGGGTAACTGATTGGAAATGGTGGGGCCAGAAACAATGCACATAGCCTTACAGACATCTTCCAGCAGCAATGTACCTCCTGTCTCCTGGCTCACATCATTCCACAAATGTTGTTGGTGCAGTATGACATTATTCTGCATGATATGAAGCCAGAATGGCCACTCTAATTAATTGCATTTGAATAAGCAAATAATGAATTGATGTGGAGAAATTAATAAAGCAGTGATAATATTATGATAAACGGTTTCAAATTCTCCATGCTGTGAGACTTGCATGATTTGCCACATACAAGATATGTCACTAACAATAATTGACTGGCAATCAATTTTAGATACTCAAATGCCAAGTAACAATTTTTAGAATTAGCTTTAAACCACAGTCATTATCTTCGTATGAGCTATTTTGATTTAGTTCATTAAGATGAAAAGGTCTTTGAAAAATGTAGCAGAATTACATTGTAGTTCTCAAACTTCATGGAATGAGGTCACTTTGTTGTGTTATATTCGGCAGCACCAACCACAGAACAGCTGAAACAGAGCAGTGCTTCACGAAATTACCCTCTTGACTGCAAAGAGTGAAAAATGCCTGGAGCACCAAGAGACAGGCTTGCTATGCCTGACATATGCTCTCAAATCCTCTTTACCAGAAAATTTTGCATGACAAATAAGAAAGAGCGTGCATTTATATAGCACCGGTCACATCCTCAGGACATCCCAAAGTACTTCACAGACACTGAGTTACTTTTTGAAGTGTGGTCACTGCTGTTATGTAAACAAACACAGCAGCCAACTTGCACACAAAGGTCCCACAAACAGCAATGAGGTAAATGACCAGCTAATGTTTTTGTGGTATTGATTGAGGGATAAATGTCAGACAGGACAGCAACAAAGCTTGCCTACTCTTCTTCAAATACTCTACTTCACATCCACCTGAACAGGGTCTCTTTTAACATCTCATCCAAGTACAGCACCTCCAACACTTCCTCAGTACTGAACTCAAGTGTCATCCTAGATTATGTGCTCAAATCCTGCCGCATGGCTTGAACCCACAACCTTTTAACTCTGAGGCGAGCCACGTTGGTACTCAGCCCACTGCGATAAATCAACAACTTTAATTTGCTAAGGAATATCCTTTTACCACAAGGATTCTCATCGTAAATATTAGGAGGACTTTTTAAAGCTGAAGATATTAAGAGAGAATTGACCAGAGATTTTGGGGCAACTCTTCTTTGGCACTGGACAATATACATATTTTGCATCAGAATTTTACAGGAGTTGCATTAGAAAATGAAGGGTCCTATTTTCAGAACATTTGCAGGTGTTCCTTCATTTTTAATTATCACAGTATTTTTAACCCTTATGTAAAAGTTTACATATTATATGGCCCTGATTAGAACTCCAGATGGATTCCCCCCCTCCAGCCCGAGTTAACATAACAGTCGGGTCTCAATGATGTCAGGCCGCAACATGCATAGGTAAAGAAGGTTCCGGGTGTGTGTCCTTGCTGCCTTCTCAAGAGAGCAGGTTAGAATTACAGATGTTGCGATCATGGCGGCGATTGGACAGGTAAAAGCCAGGGCAATTTTAACTGCCCACCCCCCTGGTTTCTGCTGAGCATGTAGGATGTTGTGATATGGTTACACTTAGCTTGTGTGAAATAATTTTACATGTAACCTAGGAATCAATGCAAAGCCACCAGACATCTCAATGTTAAGAGCAGAATTGGTGCAAGTTAATTCCAATTACATTTAAATGGTTAGCACCATAAAAATAACCTCAGTGTGGACAATTACATTAGGACACATGCAAGACAACCAAGCTCACTCTGCAAGATGAACATTTTTGCCTCACATCATGGCATGGAATTTCTCCCGTGGCTGCAGCCCAGAGGTTAGACCTGAAAACGTGCCAATTCTGCCGATGACAAGTTATGCTCAAATTTCCTGCCAATCTCATTCGAGTCTCCCCCAAACGTAAAGATGAGCATAAGTGGCCATAAATTAGCATAATATTTTAAAGTTGTTACTCATTTAACCATTATTTCTGCACACCTGTAATAGGGGAAGTTTTTCCATTTCTAATGTGACTTATGTCCATTCAAAGAAACAGAAAACACAGAGCAAGTCTCTGTGAAGATATATATATATTTTTTTAAAAGGCTCAATAAATTGCAATAACACACCAGAAAATGAACTTTGTTTCCTGCTGCTGCTGAAAATTCGGTCGTAATTTGAAGAGAGCCTGAAAGGAAGCAACACATGCCACACCCGTTGTGCTATGGGACTGGAGCTCGTCGCTTCCACTGATCTGCAGGAGGGCAGACTCCAGAAGGTGAGTGACTCCTTGAAAACCCCAACCCACTTGCTTCCTCAATCTCTCCAAAACAGACACCTGCTTCCAAATTGGGACCTAGGTTTAAATCTCGAGTCTGCATGGCAGCCGTATGAGCACCACAAAAGCTGCAAAGCATGTGAACGTGGACTCCTCATGTGGGGGCCTGGCTGTAGTGCCCCTGGAGGCAGACACACTCTACAAGGTAGACTGCAGAGTGCTGATGCTATACAAGATGGCACCAGTGAGGCTAGCAGCAGAATTCTCCATACTTTCTGCCATGGTGGTGAAACTCAAACAATACCTTGTACAACTGCTTCTGTAAGACAAGCAATGTATCTGCTCATAGCTGGACCCCAGCACAGCAGAACTGGGAGAGGATTGCGTCCTCCAGTAGCTGTTTCCTGGGTTGTCCCTGCCACCACTAACTGCGCCTGTACACTAAGGCTAGCTGCATCACCACATGCAGACCTGTCTACTCTCGAACCACAGTGCACAATCTACATAGGATTAAATAGGATAAAAAGCACAGAAACAGGCCATTCGGCCCAACCAGTCCATACCATGTTTATGCTCCACTCGTGCCTCCTCCCATCTTTCCTCATCTAAATCTATCAGCATAACCCTCTATTCCCTTCTCCCTCATATGCCTGTCTAGCCTCTCCTTAAATGCATCAAGACATTTGGAGACCGCATGCATGAACTACAACAATTGTACATCCCTGTCTGGCGTAAAAATAAAAAAGGGAAGGTGGCTCAACCTTGGCTATCAAGGGAAATCAGGGATAGTATTAAAGCCAAGGAAGTGGCAAACAAATTGGCCAGAAATAGCAACAAACCCGGGGACTGGGAGAAATTTAGAACTCAGCAGAGGAGGACAAAGGGTTTGATTAGGGCAGGGAAAATAGAGTACGAGAGGAAGCTTGCAGGGAACATTAAGACAGACTGCAAAAGCTTCTATAGATATGTAAAGAGAAAAAGGTTAGTAAAGACAAACGTAGGTCCCCTGCAGTCAGAATCAGGGGAAGTCATAACGGGGAACAAAGAAATGGCAGACCAATTGAACAAGTATTTTGGTTCGGTATTCACTAAAGAGGACACAAACAACCTTCCGGATATAAAAGGGGTCTGGGTCTAGTAAGAAGGAGGAACTGAGGGAAATCCTTATAAGTCGGAAAATTGTGTTGGGGAAATTGATGGGATTGAAGGCCGATAAATCCCCAGGGCCTGATGGACTGCATCCCAGAGTACTTAAGGAGGTGGCCTTGGAAATAGCGGATGCGTTGACAGTCATTTTCCAACATTCCATTGACTCTGGATCAGTTCCTATGGAGTGGAGGGTAGCCAATGTAACCCCACTTTTTAAAAAAGGAGGGAGAGAGAAAACAGGGAATTATAGACCGGTCAGCCTGATATCGAGAGTGGGTAAAATAATGGAATAAATTATTAAGGATGTCATAGCAGCGCATTTGGAAAGAGGTGACATGATAGGTCCAAGTCAGCATGGATTTGTGAAAGGGAAAGCATGCTTGACAAATCTTCTGGAATGTTTTGAGGATGTTTCCAGTAGAGTAGACAAGCGAGAACCAGTTGATGTGGTGTATTTGGGCTTTCAGAAGGCTTTTGAAAAGGTCCCACACAAGAGATTAATGTGCAAAGTTCAAGCACATGGGATTGGGGGTAGTGTGCTGACGTGGATTGAGAACTGGTTGGCAGACAGGAAGCAAAGAGTAGGAGTAAATGGGTACTTTTCAGAATGGCAGGCAGTGACCAGTGGGGTACCGCAAGGTTCTGTGCTGGGGCCCCAGCTGTTTACATTGTACATTAATGATTTAGACGAGGGGATTAAATGTAGTATCTCCAAATTTGCGGATGACACTAAGTTGGGTGGCAGTGTGAGTTGCGAGGAGGATGCTATGAGGCTGCAGAGTGACTTGGATAGGTTAGGTGAGTGGGAAAATGCATGGCAGATGAAGTATAATGTGGATAAATGTGAGATTATCCACTTTGGTGGTAAAAACAGAGAGACAAACTATTATCTGAATGATGACAGATTAGAAAAAGGGGAGGTGCAACGAGACTTGGGTGTCATGGTACATCAGTCATTGAAGGTTGGCATGCAGGTACAGCAGGCGGTTAAGAAAGCAAATGGCATGTTGGCCTTCATAGCAAGGGGATTTGAGTACAGGGGCAGGGAGGTGTTACTACAGTTGTACAGGGCCTTGGTGAGGCCACACCTGGAATATTGTGTACAGTTTTGATCTCCTAACTTGAGGAAGGACATTCTTGCTATTGAGGGAGTGCAGCGAAGGTTCACCAGATTGATTCCCGGATGGCGGGACTGACATATCAAGAAAGACTGGATCAACTGGGCTTGTATTCACTGGAGTTCAAAAGAATGAGAGGGGATCTCATAGAAACGTTTAAAATTCTGACGGGTTTAGACAGGTTAGATGCAGGAAGAATGTTCCCAATGTTGGGGAAGTCCAGACCCAGGGGTCACAGTCTAAGGATAAGGGGTAAGCCATTTAGGACCAAGATGAGGAGAAACTTCTTCACCCAGAGAGTGGTGAACCTGTGTAATTCTCTACCACAGAAAGTTGTTGAGGCCAATTCAATAAATATATTCAAAAAGGAGTTAGGTGTAGTCCTTACTACTAGGGGGATCAAGGAGTATGGTGAGAAAGCAGGAATGGGGTACTGAAGTTGCATGTTCAGCCATGAACTCATAGAATGGCGGTGCAGGCTCGAAGGGCTGAATGGCCTGCTCCTGCGCCTATTTTCTATGTTTCTCTATGTTTCTATCTATACTATTCACTTCAACCACTCCCTGTGGTAGCAAGTTCCACATTCTCACCACTCTTTGGGTAAAGAAGTTTCTTCTGAATTCTATATTGGATTTCTTGGTGACTATCTTATATTGATGGCCTCTAGTTATGCTCGTCCCCACAAGTGGAAACATTCTCTCGGTATCCACTCTATCAAAACCTGTCATCATTTTAAAGACCTCTATTAGGTCACCCCTTAGCCTTCTTTTTTCAAGAGAAAAGAAACCCAGTCTGTCCATCCTTTCTCTGTGTTGGTACTTGGGAGTGATGGTGTGCGACAGTGCCTCCTCAGTAGGATTCTCCTCCTCGGAGGTGTCTTCTTCTGGGGGCTCTGGCTCTTGAACAGCACCTCGAAGAAAGAAAAAAGGGACTAGAGTTAGGATCGCAATGAGAGGCTGCACGGCTGCAGGAGACATGAATCACAATTTAATGCACCAAGCAGGGTGAATGTTTGTTTTACCAGTGCTTAGTGAAGGGGCACAAGTAATTATCAGAGACCTTGTTCAGTGAAGCCCCCAACCTCGAACGGCCCAATGTGCATAGCTCTGGCAGGCCCACAGATTTCAATGGTTTGCTGCTCCAGCTCACTTTGCATCACGAGGTTAGCCGCTCGTCCCCCGTTCTTGCTCCTCTCACTAGTATTGAACACCGTTTTATCCTGCAGAGAGAGAGGGCAAGAGTTAGTGAGTGGCTACTGAAAATGAGTGTGCACTTTGCAGGTCTTGTGTCGCTAGTACCTATGCTGAGAGGGAGAAGATGCAAGCAGGATAAAGAGCTCTCTGATGTGAAATGAGGAAAGGGTCTTGCGAGAAGCTGGTGAATGAGCAAAGGTTATCGAGAGAGAAGAATGCTGCTAGTGATTGGTGTGAAGGGAGCAAGGAAGAGGTGAGCGTGGGTTTGGAATGAGAATGAGAGTTGGTCTAGCATGTTCTTATGGTGAAGGAAGTGATGGAGGAAAATGTTTGGGGAGGGCGTGAAGGACTGTTGCCATGTGTTATTGAGAGAGAGGGAGAAATGAAGTGCAGTATTCACCCATGCTACTCTAATCACTTCCCGCACTGTATCCAGGTCCTGGAGATGACACTCCTACAGCTGATGACCGCTCCAATCTTTCTGCATGTCCGGTGGAGAACATGTTTTGGCAGCCCTCCTGGAAGTGCTGGGAAATGGGAGTTCCCTCATCACCCTCACCTCTTCCAGAAGCTTCCAGGGAAGTTTCTGAGAACCATATCACTTGCTGGCTACTCATTTCTCAGAAGATTCTTCCACTATCTTGCAAACAAAACAAGATAGGAGGAAATACTACCATGGATTAAGAGGTGCAATCTGCTTTAAATAGGCTTCGGACTGACCCGCCAAAAAGCGGCCTGGAGTTAAAAAATCAGAATTTGGGTTCCTTTTTTTGTCTCATTTTCAGTGAGTATTTCAATAACTAGACCAAGAAATTTGTCAAAATTATGAATCCTGACTGCATGGCAGCCGTTTGAGCTTCCACCAAAGCTGCAAAATGCGCGAACATGGATTCCAGCTGTGAGGACCCAGCTGCAGCATCCCTGGAGGTGGACGTGCTCTACAAGGTAGACTGCAGAGTGCTGATGCCATACAAGATGGCACCATTGAGGCTCGAAGCAGACTGTTCCATATTTTCAGCCATGGCGGTGAAACACCTTGGCAGGACTAAAATTGACCCTGAAATTTGTTACCATATAGTAACTTCATGTGAACTGTTCCATTAACTCCACTGCTTTAATCCTCCAAGTCATGCTTTTTTGTGAAATGCCTGCTTCATCTGTATAAATTGAGAAAATACTGCTTTTGCAAAAGTGAGTAGAACAGTCAAACAAAACCACCACAGAAAACCCAACTGAAATGGAACCCATTGGCATCACTGTCACAGTGCAATGAAAATGTATAGACGAGCAACTGACAATGGCAATTTCACAACTTACCCTTGTATAGCACTTTAATGTAAAAAAGTCTTCAATGCACTTCAGAGGTGAATGTAGCCACAGATCGAACTATAGTCAAAGAAGAATTAGAGGTGGTGGGCATAGACACTATCAAAGGTATAAGTATTGAGGAGGATTTTAAAAGAAAGGAGAGGGGTTGTAAGGCAAAACAGTTTAGGGAGAGAATTCCACATTGTGGGGTAGAGATGGGTGAAGCCTATGGAGATACAGGTACATTGCAGAGAGAAGGATACAAAGGACGCCAGAGTCAAAACATGAAGGGTGCTTTCTAAACTATAGAGCTGAAGGAGGGTGCATGGTGTAGTGGGGAAGGCCATTGAGGACAGGGATTTTGAAATCAATGCAATGGCACTGTGGGATTGGATGTGGACACCATAGTTCTGGAAGTTACAGTTTTTGAAGGGCAGAACTTGGGAGCTCACAAGGAGAATATATCAGTAATCAAGTCTGGAGGTGATAAAGGCAAGGATAAAGCCTTCAGCAGCAGTGTGAGTAAGGTAGGGGTGGAAGTGGACAATGTTTATTTTGATGGTGCTTGGGATATGGGTTTTGAAGATCAGCTCAGAGTCAATTAAGACACAGATTGCACATTGTTGGCCTCAGCCTGAGCAAACAGGACTGGAGTTAAAGGATGAGCTACTGAGATTTTGGGCGGAGTCTAACAAGGTGGCTCTAATCTTGGTGAAGTTAAGTTGAAAGAAGTTCTTTCCTATTCAGAAATGATTGTCGAACAATACAGTGGCAGTTGAGGAGTCAAGGATGGTCCTGAGTGTTGGCAGTATACATATGAAACAAATTGTTTACAAATTATATCACCAAGAGGCAGCATGTAAATGAGGGAAAAGAGGATGCCAAGATAAAGCTTTGGGTCTCAACCAATATTATCATGTGAGGGTGGGGGAAGAGAAGAAAAGCTACTGCAGGAGTTGCACTTTCTTCATGATGACGGGTAGGAACGGAAACAAGCTAAATCACTGCCACCAAGGTAGACCAATGACAAGAGATGGTGGAGAAGTATGGAGTGGTCAACTGCATTGAATGCCATTGTCAAGGAGGGATAGTGCACTCCTGCTGTAGTCACAGAAGATGTTGGTAACTTTTACCAGGAATGGAAATTGGATGAAGAAATTCAAAAACAAGGTGATGGATGCAGTGGGTGTGATGACATGTTTGAGGACTTTCAAGAGGAAGGGGAAATTGATCATTGCATGGTAGTTGGTGAGGATGGAGGAATTTAGGGTGGATTTATTGAGGATGAGGTGGTGATAGTAATTTTGAAGGGTGGAGGGAAAAAGCCAGTGGAAAAGGTGCCATTGGCAATCTGATTTGGAATTGGGTTAAGGAAAAGTAATTGTGTGATTAGGATTTGGGTGAGGAGGAGGCCGAAGATGCAGGAGGAAAGTCTTCAGGATATGAGCTTGCTGAAGGTTGAGGGAAGGAGGAGAAGTTTGAAAATCTGCCGCATGACATGGGGGGGGCGGGTGGGGGGGTGGTAAGACAAGGGTATGGGGTGGTAGGGAAGAGTCCAAGGGGACATAGGTGGCTGAGGCAGCCAAAAAGATGGTCTTAATCTATGAGATGAAAAAATGTTTTTCATATTTGGTATTGAAGTTGAAGATCGACAGGAAGCAAAGAAAGGGGCCAGAGTAGATGGTTTGTCATTGGGAAAAGGAACCTAAGGTTGTCTATGCCTCCAGGGTAATCCTGGAGTAATGAGCATTTGGACGTGGAGTGAATAGTGCAGTGTTACTTTAGATAACCAAGCCAGATCTGGTGGTGAACTGCCAGGCCAGTTGTATGGTAAGAGCACTCCAGCCCTCAAATGCTGTGATATGGAGGTGAGAAATCTGCCAAAGGGAATGATGGCGGTGGAAGATAGTGAGAAACATAGAATGGTTAAGACGAGTTGTTGAGTAGATTTTTAAATATTTATTCATTCTTGGGATGTGGAAGTGGCTGGCAAGGCCGGCATTTATTGCCCATCCCTTGTTGCCCTGAGAAGGTGGTGGTGGGCCGCATTCTTGAACTGCTGGTAGCTGTTTAATAAACCTGAATAGCTTGTTAGTCACTTCAGAGTCAATCACGTTGGTGTGGAACTGGAGTCAGATATTGGCCTGACTGGGTAATCCAGGGCCCGGGATTAATCCAGTGACATAACCACTAGGCTATTGTACCCTCTAATGCAGCAGCTGTGTTCAGGTGGATGGAGGGCCAGATTTCAACATGGACCACATAGAACTATACAAAAATCAATCCAAAAACAAATTATTAATTTCAAAATAAGACTTTACCATGGTGTTGTAAAAGCAGTAAATGTTCTAAGAGAAATATACTTTTACACAGGATGTATTCCTACAGGGGATGACATCTTGGCACAGCTAATCAAGGCCAGCCACATTTGAGGGATTGCTTATTTGTTGAAGTTAAAAAGCCTTCAGTTTTACAGCAGAAACACCTGTTTTCAGATGCAACAACAGCTCCAGAGAAACTACTATTGTAATGGACCAGCACTTTAAACTGCCTTTCAGTCTTTGGTCAATGTTTGTTAAACTGGAGTAACTCAGAAGAATGTCCCTACAAGAGTGACTTGCTTTGAAATAATTGCAGTTGAGCATGAAAACGAGCCTGTTTGATAAACACTGTTGGGCAATTACTCTACTGCATTTTACACAACATCACAGTGGAATGTATTCTAAACAAATTGCCTTTCTTATCCCTTTATAAACACATTTTCCTTTAATTTGTACTTCAGTTGACATGAGTATCTATTTATCTACTCAGAAACAAAGGAAGTACTGGTGCACCTGGGTCTTTAAAATTGTGGAATTAAAATTCAGAATTGTGTGACAGAGTATTAAGAAAGGAGAAATTATGTATATCTCTCTTTTGGTGTTTGCTTTCTATTGGATTATAAATACGTATGTGATAAGATTAAATACACTTCTAATATATGGAGTTTTCTAAAAAGCCTCCATATGCTTAATAACAGATTGGTATTTACTGGAGTGCATGTTCACTGAACACATATGAAGAGTAGATTAAACACATCATTCAGATTAATATTTTACGAACAGTGATGTAAAATGCAAGGCTCAGAATATAAATAACAGAGAGTTTGCACTCACACCTGTACCAATTTTCAGCCTTCGAACAACATTTTTTATTTTTATATTTTTTTCAAAAGTAAAACAGAGGTTTTATGTATGTGCATATTATCATTTGTTTTGTGCAATAATTCAGAGCAAGTTTGTTACCAATTTAGAGATCCTTATCTGAAGAAGAGAAAGGGATTATGTGGGTTTATTTCTGCACTTTTTATATATTTTTAAAAGTCCACCTCTCAGCAGAAAATGCTGAAACTCTGAAGATTGCTGCAAGGACATTTAAAAAAAAATTCATTCACGGGATGTGGGCGTTGCTGTCAAGACTAGCGTTTATTGTCCATCCCTAATTGTCCTTGAGAAGGTGGTGGTGGGCAGCCTTCTTGAACCATTGTAATCTGTGTGGTGAAGGTACTGCCACAGTGCTGTTAGGGAGGGAGTTCCAAGATTTTGACCCAACGACGAGGAAGGAACGGCGATATAGTTCCAAGTCAGAAAGGTGTGTGACTTGGAGGGGATCTTGGAGGTGGTGGTGTTCCCATGCCCCGCTGCCCTCATCCTTCTAGGATGGTAGAGGTCACGGGTTTGGGAAGTGTTACCGAAGAAGTCGAGGTGAGTTGCTGCAGTGCATCTTGTAGATGGTACACACTGCAGCCTCTATGCACCGGTGGTACAGGGACTGTTTAAATGGTGGATGGGGTGCCAATCAAGTGGGCTGCTTTGTCCTGGATGTTGTTGAGCTTCTTGAGTGTTGTTGGAGCTGCACTCATCCAAACAAGTGGAGGTTATTCCATCACACTCCTGACTTGTGCCTTATAGATGGTGGAAAGGCTTTGAGGAGTCAGGAGGTGAGTCACTTGCTGCAAAATACTCAGCCTCTGACCTGCTCTTGTAGCCACAGTATTTATGTGGCTGATCCAATAAAATTTCTGGTCAATGGTGACCCCCAGGATGTTGATGGTGGAGGATCCGGCAATAGTAATGCCATTGAATTTCATGGGGAGGTGGCTAGGCTCTCTTTTGTTGGAAATGGTCATTGCCTGGCACTTGTGTGGCACGAATGTTACTTGCCACTCATCAGCCCAAGCCTGGATGTTGTCCAGGTCTTGCTGTATGCCGGCATGGACTGCTTCATTATCCAAGGAATTGTGATTGGAATTGAAAACTGCGCAATCATCAAAGAACATCCCAACTTCTGACCTTATGATGGAGGGAAATTCATTGATGAAGCAGCTGAAGATGGTTGGGCCTAGGCCACTGCCCCGAGGAACTCCTGCAGCGATGTCCTGGTGCTGAGATTATTGGCCCCCAACAACCACAACCATCAAATGAAGGGCCAGTGCAGGAAACACTTTAATGACCTCACAAATAGCAAGGGTGAATAAAGCTCTTCATTTCTCTATCGCTCTCAACCTGGCAACGGATCTTCCCACCTCCCTCCAACAGCACCGAACAGTTCCCTCCCTTGCATCACATTGTTCACCAACTATCACAAGGGCAGACTAAACCACCTTTAATTCTCATTCCAAATACACACTCACCTCTTCCATTCTCCCTTCACAGTAGAACCAGCAGTATTCTATCACATGGGCATCTTCGTAGAATCAGCAATTTCACGCATGGTTCCTTCCTCACTACACACTCAAGACACGTGCTTTCCATTCAATACCTCCCCATCCTGCTTACATCTTGCTGCTTCGTCCTCTCAGCAAGTGTGCAACAAGCAGAAGTCACACACATTTGCATTCCCATTTTCAGTAGACACTCACTACCTCTTGTCCTTTCTTCTGCAGGAGAAGATGGCACACACCACAGAGAGGAGCAAGTCTGGAGGAGGAATGTCCAATCTGATGATCCTCTCCTTCTGAAGCGGCATGCTCCGATGATCTGTGTCCCCTCCTGCACTGTGCAAATTGGATATTTTAAGGCTGGAAGCTTATCTCAACAGGGTCTCAGACTATGACTTCTACTTCTACTCTAACAATATTCCAACAGTAGATAGTCAAGGGGCTATAGAGGGGGAGGAACTTAACACAATCACAATCATTAAGGAGGTGATACTCAGTAAGATAATGGGACTAAAGGCAGATAAATCCCCTGGACCTGATGGCTTGCATCCTAGGGTCTTAAGAGAAGTAGAGGCAGGGATTGTGGATGTATTGGTTGTAATTTACACAAAATTCCCTGGATTTTGGGGAGGTTCCTGCAGATTGGAAAACTGCAAATGTAATGCCCCTATTCAAAAAAGGAGGTAGACAAAAAGCAGGAAACTATAGACCAGTTAGCCTAATATCTGTGGTTGGGAAAATGTTGGAGTTCATTAATAAAGAAGCAGTAGCAAGACATTTGGAAAAGCAAAATTCGGTCAGGCAGAGTCAGCATGGATTTATGAAGGGGAAGTCATGTTTGATAACATTTGCTGGAATTCTTTGAGGATGTAACGAACAGGGTGGATAAAGGGGAATCAGTGGATGTGGTGGATTTGGACTTCCAGAAGGCATTTGATAAGGTGCCACATAAAAGGTTACTGCACAAGATAGAAGTTGGGGGTAATATATTAGCATGGATAGAGGATTGGCTAACTAACAGAAAACAGAAAGTCGGGATAAATGGTTCATTCTCTGGTTGGCAATCAGTAACTAGTGGGGTGCTGCAGTGGTCAGTGCTGGGACCCCAACTATTTACAATCTATATTAACGACTTGGAAAAAGGGACTGAGTGTAACATAGCCAAGTTTGCTTATGATACAAAGATGGGAGGAAAAGCAATGTGTGAGGAGGACACACAAAATCTGCAAAAGGACATTGACAGGCTAAGTGACTGGGCAAAAATTTGGCAGATGGAGTATAATGTTGAAACGTGTGAGGTCATGCCCTTTGGCAGAAAAAAATCAAAGAGCAAGCAAGTTATTCAGCCCAAGATCTCCCCCGCCCCCTCCCCCCACCCATTTAAAACGGCGCATCTGTAGAATAAAAACCGAGCCAAAAACTAACCTTGTTATTCTCCCCACTCCTGGAACGTTGCAGGCCCTTGGCGTGGCGCTGCAAATGTTGTGGGGGGGGGGGGCGGCAGAGCTAGGGCTGTGCTGGATCAACACAGCCAGCAGGGGGGTGGGGCTAGGGCCCAGCGTGTTTGTGAGTGCCGGCAGTGTTGCGCATGTGCGTTGGAGCATGCGCACATGCACAATGGGTCAGCAACATTGGAAATCTGCCATATTTAAAGGTAAAGCGTGCTCAGTGACTTTTGGGTGCTTGAAGGAGTGGAAAGGAGTGCTGCATAGATGCATGCAAGGTAAGGACTGTGTGTTTTGAAAAATCACAGAGTGTCAATTCAATACACCAAGAACGAAGAATTTCTTGCATGACGAAGTGGAGATACTAGTTAATGTCATTGAGAACAGATGGCAGGAGCTGGATACCAGCAACAGAGGTCGCACAAAAGTGCCATCCAAAGAAATGAAGAAACGTTGGAACCTAGTTGCAGAAGATTACTGCGCAGTGGTGAATACCACGAGATCTGGAAGCCAGTGAAAAAAAAGAAATGGCAGGACCTTGGTCAAGTCGTTAGTGTAAGTAATATTTTCATTTTTCGATGGAATTGCAATTGTAAATGTGAACCATCTGTATATGTCCCACCTAGCAGAAAGACACCCTCTCTAAAAAGTTATATTTTCATCTTTGCAGAAGAAATTGGCCCACAACAAAAGGGAAAGAACTCGAACAGGAGGCGGCCCGCCAAATCTGCACCAACTGACACCCTTGGAACAGAGGGTCGCTGCTTTGAGGGTCCTACCTGGAGAAAAGCAATCAGTACTGCACAAGCTGGGCCCACATGCGAGGGAGAGGGCAAGTCCTGAAAATGCATCATGGCCCTTCAAATCAACCTGCTGCCTGGCCTGTTACGTGTGAGACTACTCATGCTACCCATCCTGCCCCCTCCTGTGCTGTTAACATTTGACTGTTCTGTTATATTTTGCAGAACATGATGCCAATCCTGAAGATCCAGAAGAAGATTCAGATGCGTACAATCCAGACCAAGGCGGGGTGGCAGGGAGGAGGGGGGAATGGATGTGTGTTCAGGGGAGAACGTTGATCTTAATCTGGATCAGTCCATAGTACAGGGCCTCACTTTGCCAGACACTTCCATGAGTTCTGGTCCAACATTCCATGGTTTCATCCCCTCCCCATCCTTGCGTAGTGCTTTAAGTTCTGATGTGACATACCATCGTTTCTTCACGTACCTATCCGCGTATAGTGATGCAAGTTCTGGTGCGACATTCCATGGTTTCAAAGGTTCCGAGGTTGTGGGTCCCAGAGGTGGTGGTGGAATGCAGCTTGGAACATCCAGGACCCCACTGGAGGGGTGCCGCAAGGCAGACCAAAGGTGAGGGGAAGGAGAATCCGACCCGAGATGCAGCGTGCTTGAGGTTATGGCATTGGGTGTGGAGACCAATGGCCTTACCCGATCACTTGTGGCCACCGTCAGTGGGGTGGGTGATGAGGTAACGGGACTGTCGGGAGAAATAGCAGTAATGACACAGGAACTGAAGGCAGGAATGTCACAGGCAGCGCAAACGATGACACAGGCCATCAGGGAGGGCATGTGTGAGGTAGCTGCTGCAATAAGGGCACACAGCCCGGCCAATCAAATGCCACTGCCACTGCAATCCCCGCACCAGCCTCTGTAGAGACCCAAGCCGGGTCCCCGGGCCCTCGGCAGCCCCCCGCCCCTCACCCCCACCCCCATGAGGAAGTGCACATTCACCGTGTGGATGAGAGATGGGTGCAGCCTTTCTTTGCTGCTGTTGTTGTTGTTGTTGATGTTACTGTTGTAACTGTTTTCAAATTGAAATTGTTTAGTAAGTTTTGTAACTTTACAACTTTATAAGTGATCTTATAGTTTTTAAGTAATCTTAGAGTGTAAATGTTCTCACATTTTATAAGTTTTTAAAATTTACAACCAAGAAGTGATCTTAAAGTTTTTAATTGATTTTACAGTGTGACTTTTTTTTAATTGAAACTGTTTGGTAGGTTTTGTAACTTTACAAGTTTATAAGTGATCTTAAAGTTTTTAAGTGATCTTAAAGAGTCATATTAAAGTAAAGTTTGATACAAGAATTATTTTATTGCATTAAAGTGAAATACATTGTAAACTTTTCAATAAAACATATTTTACATTAAAACTAAATTATGTTCCATTAGCACCGCACAACATTTAAGAACAACTGCAAAAAATAAACATCCCTCCCCCCTTCAGTCATGTGTGCCTCTCACCCCTAGCCCTGACCGAGGGGCTTGCCAGTGCGGCGTGTCATGTCTCAGAGATCTCTCCTGCTGCTTGTTGTGAGGGGTTGGGTGGGGGTGGGGCGGGGGGAGATTGGTGTTGGAGGTGGGGGAGTGAGGAGGGGCACAGGGAGCAAGGGGATGGGCGGGGGGGGGGAAAAGAGAGTGGTGTGTGGGGAGGGGGAGCGGTTCGGCGCTGGAAGGGCACGGGTGAGAATGCAGCGAGGAGAATGGTGTGTTCACAGGTGCGAATATTTCTTGACCCCACACTGCCATAACAAGTCGGATGAAAGGAATGTGTAAAGTATAAGGAGGGGGCTGTGAGCTGAGTAGTTGTGTGACTGACCGAGTCTGATCTCAGGATGCAGGAGCTGAGGATATAATGACTGGGTCACATTGGGTGGGGTGACCCGGTCAACAGTCGGTGGGACTCTGGGCTGCGAGGGTTAATTCCCAACAGGTGAGAGTGTGTATACACAGGGCTCTATCCCAGCTGGGCTCGGGGTCTGGAGGCAGCAATGGAAGTGATGGGGCAGTGGTTAGGATTTAGCGAGGTTAGTGCAATGGGTGTCCATGGGCCGAGGAAGCCAATGACTGATTGGATTAGAGTATGTGAGACGCACAGATACAGGCCCAGGTCAGGGGGCCTAGGAGATGAGGCGGCTGTGCAGATCATGGAGCTGAACTTGGAGCAGCACAATATGGTGACCATCACCGGCAGTGCAGGGCACCGTCACTTTGCCCACACACACCGCATCAGCCCTCTTCTCCTCCTTGGCCTTCGTAAAGGCTGGAGACGGGAATATGACAAAATGAACAGCTGCTAACAGTTTTTAAAGGATAGACGCTATGCCTAAACCACACTTCAGTTGATGGTATTCAGTGCCTCAAAATTAAGCAGGATTGAGTTACATAAGTGGCCTTGATCCTGTGCACATTTTTCTAGACTTGAGTTGAGAACTGCCCTGGATGCAGGTGTGATTGAACTGTAATGTATTGTGTTTGCTGTAGCGCTGTTGGACAAGCAGCAGATTATCAGATCATATACATCTGTGCCCCAGTGACAAAGTGGTCCTCGGAGGTAGTATTTTTAATGTTTACTTCTGATGTCCTTGTATGTAATTATCAATGCTTCTATAACTGTAAACTGTAACCAGCATCTCCTGGTTAATAGAAATTTTAAAACAATGTAAATTTTAACTGTCTTATCATTTCAATAAAAATTCTTGAACTGTTTTTCATATTTTGTTTCACTTGGTTCTGTTACGAAGACCATCAGTACTTTTTATTTCTATTCATTCAAGTTCTATACGGGTAGTTTCCAAGCATCTCGAATGTACTTTTTCTGAAAGATTTTACAGGATGATTTTCCAGTTGCCATGGCTGGTGGAACAGGTAAATGGGCAGAGATCCCTCACTGGATCACCAATGAGTTCTGTACAAAAAAATACAGGCGCTTCAATTTAATATTAAAGTCAATACTAACAAGGTAGCAATCAGTATAGAAGGAATTGCCTGATTTTCCTGTGTTCACTTTTGTTCCCGTAAAAAATGGGCTGAAAGAATGAAGTGGTTCAAGGGAGACCAGCTTACTCGAAGCACATATGAAAGTGGACTCTAAAATTAAATTCATGAAATCTGAATGTTTAACTTTGGGAGTTTTTTTTAATCCCTTGGAGCAAGATGTAATCATTGCGAAAAAAAATCAAAATTATTGATATGGGGATGTCCTCTTTTAGTGTTACTTGGAGAAAGATGAGGATCAAAAGAGGGATGTAAAACTGTTTCAATTCCACCAAACGCAGACTGCCCATATCCTCACTGCCGTGGCTGTGGAGTTGCATGTTTTGAGCTACCCAGGAATATCCAACATATCCCTCTGCTCAAGCAGAGCCCGCAAAGGGGCTGAGTTTTTGCATGTCAGATCTGAGCTGCCGACAACCTTCATCACTTGGATGGCTTTGCCAATGGCAGTCAGGCTCATTGCAGCTCTGATGTGCCTCGGCCTAATTTCCAAGCTGCCACATGGGACATCTGCAACAAGTCAGTTCACAGAGACGTGAAATTGGTTACTGGTGTGAATGGGGCAGAAGCAGAGGATGGCCACCGAGACAAGCAACTTCATCACTTCTCCCCTGGAAAGCCAGCAGCAGAATGAAAAGGCACAGCGTTTATTTTTCCTCTTTGGCCACTCTTCCCCTCCTTGGTCATCAACAGCTTCGGGCCGTGGATCGGGGGGTGAGCCGCCAACTCGGCCCGCATCCGGGCAGCCTTTAGTTGGTTTGACAGAGAGCCGGAGAGCCTCGATGTGCTACAGCAGTAATGGCGAGTCTGGGTGGGGTGGCTTGACCCATCCACCTCCACGGAGGTGGGTGGGGGGGCACACACCCACCTCCATGGCACGAACCTGGTATTGCAGTACTTCCAGGAACGGTGCAGTGGCTCTAGGCCTTTTGGCTAAGAGCATTGGCGCAGAGTGATCCTTGATGTGTGCAAGGTGACCTCTGGCGTTTGTAATCTGACAAGATGATCTGACAAAGAATTGGAAAGATTGGCAACGAATAAATACATTTAAAAAACATTTTTTTTAAAGTAACGGCGAGTCCCTGACCTGCACTGGGCCGGAACCCCCCCCCGAAACCTGCACGGCCTCGGAGATCTCTCCTGCTGCTTGTTGCGAGCCTCCTGCCTCTAGCCCTGGCCGAAGGGCTTGCCAGTGCATGCTGCAGTTGGCGAGGTAGGACTTTTTATTTTTTAGTAATTGATTTATTTTTCATTTATTATTCATGATGTTGTGAAGATGTTGTGGTGAAGATGCTGTGATGTTCTGATGATGTTGTGAAAGTGTGTAGTGCTTTGCAGAATCCTCTCACTTCCCTCCTCCCCCCCCCCCTCCACCCCCCATCTCTGGCTACCTGTGCTGATTTCTTAATTCACCGCAAGGTTTTTCTGAGCGGACACAAGTGGCCTCATATGCTGGCCTAAGTTAGTTTAGAGTAACTTTTAGCTGGCTAAACTTGCTTAAATCGCCAAAACAGCTATAAGTCGCAAGTAACGCCCCCTTTTGAAATAAAAACTAAACTAAAAAAAAACCTAACTAACTCACTTACACTGGAGCAAATTAAATGGGGAGAATTGTGATTTTTAAGCTACTCCAAAAAAATCTAGTTGCTCAAAAAAAACGGAGCAACTCCTGGGGAAACTTGGGCCATAATTTAAATGGAGAAAAATTGCAAAGTGCTGCAGTACAACGGGACCTGGGGGCACTTGTGCATGAAACACAAAAGGTTAGTATGCAGGTACAGCAAGTGATCAGGAAGGCCAATGGAATCTTGGCCTTTATTGCAAAAAGAATGGAGTATAAAAGCAGGAAAGTCTTGCTACAGCTATACAGGGTATTAGTGAGGCCACATCTGGAATACTGCATGCAGTTTTGGTTTCCATATTTACGAAAGGATATACTTTCTTTGGAGGCAGTTCAGAGAAGGTTCACTAGGTTGATTCCGGAGATGAGGGGGTTGACTTATGAGGAAAGGTTGAGTAGGTTGGGCCTCTACTCACTGGAATTCAGAAGAATGCGAGGTGATCTTATCAAAATGTATAAGATTATGAGGGGCCTTGACAAGGTGGATGCAGAGAGGATGTTTCCACTGATGGGGGAGACTAGAACTAGAGGGCATGATCTTAGAATAAAACTGAGATGAGGAGAAATTTCTTCTCTCAGAATGTTGTAAATCTGTGGAATTCACTGCCTCAGAGAGCTGTGGAAGCTGGGACATTGAATAAATTTAAGACAGAAATAAACAGTTTCTTAAACGATAAGGGGATAAAGAGTTATGGAGAGCGGGCAGGGAAGTGGAGCCGAGTCCATGATCAGATCAGCCATGATCGTATTAAATGGCGAAGCAGGCTCGAGGGGCCGTATAGCCTACTCCTGTTCCTATTTCTTATGTTCTTACGTAGCTCAGAAAAATGCATGGCCATCCAGCTTGATAACATCAAGCTGCATTGTGAACCCTGTCATCTACTATTGTCCAGCCTGTCAGCACCACACTAACTCCTGTCTCTTTCCTCTAGATCCTTGTCAGCAGTAAGATTTTGAAGACACCTCGGAGAAGGACAATCTTCCTGAGCATGCACCGACGGGAGAGCTCTCCTAAGCACCAGCATATAAATTTGCATCCCGGGTGGAATAGAAAGTGAGTTAATGGATGAGCACGTGGAGATGCACTCATGTTAGTGAGCCAGAGGGCAAAGTACTCTCCCAGTTCACACAAGCAGTTATACAAAGTATTGGAAGTCCTGCTAAGAAGTTTCATCGCTTTTGCTGAAAGTATGAAGGAGAACGCTTCCACGTTGTGTAGCGTAATTACTCTACAGTCTTCCTCGGACTGTGTGGTTACCATCTCCAGTGACACTGCAGCCAGGCCTTCACAACAGGAGTCTGCTACCAGTCTTTGCAGCTTTAGTGGAAGCTCAAGCGGCTGCCATGCAGCCTCTGAGCTCCGCCCTGGAGAGACTGTTGACCAAATAGATAGGGGCTTTCTAGCCATCACTCATCTCCTGCTCTCTGCTCTCCTACAGATCAGTGGGCAGTAACCAGCTGCATTGGAGTTGCACCGGTGCAACAGAACCAGCATGCATTGCCCTCTCTCAGGATATGAGTAGGTCTGCTGAATCACCACCCCTCTCAACCAATACCCACAACAGTGCCAGAAAGTCAACTGAACCAGACTGTCCTAGCAGGGAGGCAAAGTTCTACAATCTGCAGTTGGACCATCAAAGGCTCGAGCAACCAGAAGTTGCAGGTCATGAGCATTTCAACAGTACAACCTGAGCAACAGCAGCATTCTACCAGTTTTGCCGAAGCTACTGGGGAAGCACCTCGTAGGGCAAGTAGAATTTGTTTTTTTAAGAAAGGTACAATGGATTGACACTTGGGTGAGATATGATTCAAGCCAATTACTGTGTTTGGCATGAAATTAATTGCCTTTATCACATTTGGCACTTTGGGCTGCAGTGTTTTTTTCATAACAGCTTCTGAGTCTGTATTGTTAGCAAGCCATTGATATAAACGTTGTCTGACTGGTTTCCATGTTAAATACAGGATTAAGAGATTCAGAAAGGGGGTATAGACCGTGGGCTGAGTCTCAAAAAAATTGCTTTTCCGTAGTCCCCTCTGTGGAAGTACTTCATATTCACACCGAGATTAACCTATCACAAAAACCAATGTTCCCACCTTCAAAAAATGAGCATTTTGCAGAAACTTTCATTAGAAAATAGGCAGAAATCTCATCAAAACCTAGACAGATGATTTAATTGCGAGTTACTTAAATGACCAATCACAACGGCTGTATCTGTCAGCAGCACAACATCAGCCAATCTCGATCTCTGTACTACATCGATTAGAGTCAGTGACTGCATCCACCGGAACAATGGTGTGCTGCATGCACGCAGTTGCGGGAGTCAAAGGCAACATAATTTATTTTTTGGACTCTAGCTGAATAAAATTTTTCACGAGTGTTCATCAGTGGAAATTTACTGGAACTAAAGAAGCTAAAATTGCAGATAATGCCATCGAAAGCTTAGATTTGGAGCTGATTATTGCACCAGAAAACCTCGCAAAAATCCCACATTCGATTGGATATCATCGGCAGTGCTGCATGCATTTCACTAATAAATCCAAGAGCGACAGAGCCAAGAAGAAGCAAGAAAGAGAAAATCAGAACTATGAACGTGAGTACATGTAATTTTACAGTATTTCCCATGAAACTGTCAGCCTACAAATGTTTATATCCAACTTTTGTTCCTTAGTTCAATGGTTATGTCGTTTGACATGTTCCATTTTGTGGGCCTGCTTCAGCCCCATATACTTATTTCTGTGTAGACTTACTCTAAACTTCTCACTCTGGTCATAACATGCACAAACATAGCAAAAAACAAGTTTTTTGACCAAGGGTCATTGTCAGTGGTGCTGATTAGAATATCCATTTTATCATTCCTTTGCAGCCATTGCAGAACCAGTACAGAAAGGAGAGGAGTGAAGCCGCCACCCAAGGTTCGACTGCTTTGCTCAAAGACGACAGACCCCAAGGTTATACCTGCGAGGGCTTTCCATCTTCTTCCAGTGCAGTGCCTTCTCTACAAGAAGGACAAGAACATTGTGGAGAGACACAGCTGATAAATATGAAAAGAGAGGCTGGCACAATGTGGTAACACTGCAGGTAAGCTGCTCCTTGCAGCACAAACCCACAAAGATAATGCAATCCTGTTACATATCTGTGGACAAGATCTTGTTGCCCTTGGATGTGATGAATGTCATGGACAACATTCAGAATATGGTTAATCCTTTTGACTATTCTTTGGAGACAGACCAATTGTATCACATTACATCAGGCCAAGTTGCATCAGCACCTGTCGTCAAAAACCTTACTGAGGTCGAGGAAAAGGGAGAGCAAGCATTCTTGATTTTTGGCGCCGAAATTGTGCCTTTTGTCAAAAGAGCGTGTTACCGCCTCAAAGAGTTGGTAACAGAGAGTAAATTAGTGTCCGCTCGGGGCGGACTCTCCGACAATCGAGACATAGCCCTCGTGTGTTTTTGAGGTGGAGAAGATATCTGCTCCGCTCCTGTGCGAATGGCGATAATGACGTCATTAGAGCGTGCACCACCATGGGAAGCTGCCAGTGGCTGGGTGGTACGTCCATCCTTAAAGGGGAGGGCACACCGCCATGCCCACCATTTTATTTTACTTATTGGCCAACTCTGTAGTCGGCCCGATAATGGCGGCCACGGGTTTGGCCAGGCCACCAACAGGCAGCCCAACACCCCTTCTTGGGTGCCAGGCCGCTGGCCTGGCCGAAATCCTCCTTGCTGGCCCAGTGGACCTAACTAAAATAATTGCAGAGCTCGCAGCGGCTCTCCCCTTTAAGTGAAGCGGAGAGACGTGGTGACGCGCCAACGTGATGACGTCACAGCGGAGAGTCCGTCTGGCCTTCACTTCCGCTCCCATTATGACCAACTTCCAGCCCGCTCAAAAAAAAAGACAAAGAGCTGAATTTTGTGCAAGAGGCCAGTGCATTCACCGTGGCGGTAAAAACGGTAGGTCTGTCCCGTTTCCGGCGGAGATTAATTTCTACCCCTTGGCCGATAGACCCTGCGGCCTAGGTAAGGCCCTCAATGAGTAGCACCCCCTTCACCTGCTGTCTTCTGACATGCCCACTTGCTGCTCATACTGGTTGTTGAGGCTGCTCCTCTTCCTCCAACGGAATATGGCAAAAATGGCTGAGAGAGTGTGATCAAGGTGAGTAAGGCAAGAAATAATCAGAAAGAAGCAATCTCCAACCTGCAAAATGCTTTTGAAATCCCCAAAGCTGATTACTACATAGATCCCCATGATCTTGGTGCCCCTTTGAGTAGTGCTTGCAGTCAGTGAGTCTGACTGTGCCTGAAGCCAATCCAGCAAGGTTGCACTCAGCCGGTTGGGCCCAGTTAAAATCACGTCAGGCTTCTGATGACATCACAATATTCCGATTTCCGTGTATTTTATACTTCAAGCGGGCACCTCAGTCATCTAAATGAAATAAGGAGTTAAAATGACAGCCAGCATGATTACAGTTGGAACTGGGCCACAAGCGAAATCAATCCATTCCCATTCCCATCAGGTGTGGTGGTTTAAAAACGACCCCAGTATTTCTAAAAGGTACATCCTCCCATTCTCCACACTGGCAGACTCCTTTTTCTCCATTGCCTGCTTCAGCCATCAAAAGTGCCATCCCATCAAAAGATTGCTGAGTGGATATTTAAACATTATTTCCACCAGAAGAGAAGAACAAAACAATTGTCAGAAATGGTGCTAATCTCCAGCAGTAAACTGCTGGCACATGTCCAAAGCAAATCCCAGATCACAATTATCTTGATTTAATATGAATTACGCATTCTATGATGTTCTGCTGTGTGTGCATGTGTATACATAGTATAAGCAAAGAAAAGTGTTCTTTATGGGCTATGGCTTGATCCTTTATCCAGCTCTATAAGATAAAACTTCTAAAATATATCAGTTTTATCAAAATGTTACTATGAGGAATGGAAAAGAAGTACTCAAGATTTCTCATTAATGGAATTTCTACTTTTGCTCTGCATGAGATAATCAAGGAATGATTTATTTAGTAGCGTTTGCACTTAGAAAGTAGGACTTATCAAGCTTATTCTAGAACATAAAAAGAATTGTGTTTGGGGTTCTATGTGCCTCAGTTTCCCCCTCTCCATGAGGCTTTCCACCTCTCCGCATCCTCAGTCAGGCAGGAAGCAAGGGTGGTCCAGGCTACAGACTGCTGATCATAATCTGTGCTGGTAATGGGAAAGAAGGACAATATACCAGTTCAGTATCAATATCATAAGATGCTCAACCTACCAGGAATGTTTGTACTGTAAGTGGAGTGATGTACCAAATCTGCACTTGTGAATAGTTAGACTGAAACATTTTTGAGTGAACATTTTGGTATGGTCTGAATTTTTCATTCCTACTAAATTGGTTTGATAATTTAAACATTGTTAAATTAAGCTTCTTTCCCCTTCCCCTTCTGAATTATGCTGCAGTATGTTTTACACGGACACAGGCCACTCTCCTTATCCAAATGCCCATTAACAGCGAGTGTTGTCAACAGAGATCATTACAGCAAAGCTCAATCTTATTCTTACCCATTATTTCAGAAGGAATCACTGGGTAATAATTAGAAGAACCCTGACTTTGGTTTCCCTCCCTAGTCCAGGAACAATAATGCCAATTTTAGTCAGTCCAGCCTCATCCTGCCCAGAGTCAACTAACTCAGCACTAACCAGGGATCAAACTTGGGCCTTTTTGATCTATATGGCACTATTCTACACTGGAAGTACAGTTACCAACTGAACCATCAGGTAAGCTTAAACTAAACTTTTCCTGTAACTTTCAAAGCTTAAACTGGAACCACTGAGCACTCATTCTAACCAGCATAGTTCTATGTGACTAAGATTGGCACCTTGTTCTCAGCTTTTACAGCTCACGTAGGCCTAGCATTTCACTGCAAACTAGACTGCTTTTTATGAAAGCAGCTTTGATACTTCTAGACTACAGTGGTCAAGAACATCAGTTATTCACAGGTCAAATTTGCCACAAAAGCCCTTAATCAATCAGTAGTGTCTGAATATGATGTCATCTATGTTTTCAAGGATCTTTTAGACTTTGTCAGCTTGTCGATATCATGGACTAAAGAGAATGCAAATGGCTGCTGTCAGGACTTTTAAAGGCTTTTCAAGCAAAAGTCATGGGCTGGAAAGGAATGTTAAAGTTTAACTAGATACACAATAAAGGCATGTGGCAGCTTTTCTAATAGCTGGAGGACGAGCCTGAAGCATTTTACAGCACACCATATTGCCAAAGCATACTTAATGATGTAGGTCCATCCCTGTTAAGTGTCAAATTTAACACAAAATTAAGTATAAAATATAGGCATCCAAGAATTTTTTTCCCCAACAAAACAAAATGATTGAGATAGAATGAAAGACCATAGTGGAGTAGCAGTGTGAAATTACATATTTATAATGCTAGCATAATTGGACTGAATTATATGAATTAATTCAACTTCAGACTTTATCATACATTTTCAATAATTAACTTATTGATTTACTTTTCCGAGTATAATGGCACATTTAGAAGTCAATAAGCTGCTTTAATATAACATCACTATTATAACTGAAATCCTATGAGATTTAGTTAGTTCCAGTCAGTATTCTTCAGGTACAAATAATTGATAAATCAGAACTAATTATATATATTTAATCATTCGTGGAAATTTGCAATTATTGCTCTCCTGCTGTGCATTTCAACTAAACCTGTTCTCCATTTACTTTGAACCTGTGTAATTAAATGTATCAACCTACAACATGCTCAACCTAAGGTAATGGTAGCAGTATTTTTAAACACAATGCTGATTTGATATAAGTTGCATACTTCTTTGAAAGATAGCATCAAATATATTTTTTAATCTGTTATTTGCAATTCAATTACATCGGAAAATGTTTTTTGAATCAACAATGAACATATTTTGCCAAAATAAATTACTTAAACATATCCAAGAATTAAAATCTTTTGTATTTATTCCAGTAAAGGGATGAGCATTTGCTGAGTGCAATAACACAGCAAACAACTGAGTGTACTCTCTCCCTGATCCCTGACCCCATGTAGCTTGGGGTCATTGACCAGTGACATGTGACCTGCAGAAGTTAATTCCCACAGAACAATAGCAAAGCCCTGCCACAGTCTTATTCTATTACATTTTGATACTAAATTAATTGTTTGTTTTCTCACAGAGAAGATGTCTGACCCTTTAGGCCAAGTCCAAAAGTAGCTGGAAACGCATGTTACAATTGCGTGTTCAAGTGATGGTCTACTAATAGGATTTAATATTCTAATTAATACCTTTTTAAAATCCTGTCAATGGGATAAAATATTCTTCCCTCCGCATAGATATTGAAATCAATCAGGCTCTGTTTCATCATGCGTGACTATAGATAACCAATTAGGTCCTATATTTATAACTAGTTCCTATTCCCACAACATTTTTTTTACCAGTCCCTAAGTATTAGAATGGAAAGGGATGAACTACTTTGACATGAGGAAAATACATCATCAGATGATGACTAAATATTCATCTTGCCTTGCAAAGGAATTCACGCAAATGACTTTATACAAAACATCTAAAGTTTATTTACTGAATTGCTGAGATTGAAACAATCATTGCTTTCATGGCTTTCAAGTAGAGTAGGATGTCATTTTTTCTCTTGTCTTCTCTCAGTGTACTGCTGAAGTATAAATATGTCAGGATGTCCAAAGTTTTTGGTTTCATATCTTGGACTTTCACCAGTTGCAGCAAAACATGTCTGCCAGTTTGGTAAAGATTCTAATTTGTACTTAATTGCATTCTTGAAGCGTTGCACTCACCCCTTGATTGACAGGGGGAGGTGTGTGGTTGACAGATGAGTTTTGTTACTGGTTGATGAAGGTCCAAGATACCAGATGGCAACATTTTGACATTCAGCACACCTCCCTTTATGAAGTTTCGCAGTTTACTGTGGCTGATGATTAAATACACATTGTTTATGGCTTTCTCAAAAATAAAACACCCTTTTCATAAAACATTTCACATTTTTAAACAAGGCGAAGAATCTACTTACACTTCAACAACAAAATGAAGACAAGAAAGGTTTTTGAATGATTGTGAATTCTCAGCATACAAACTCTTTTATGCCATACATCTACTAATGAAAGTCAGGGCAATCATCAACAACATCTATATAATGGCTGAAACATGCGGTGTTAAACTAGCCAGGTTTAGGAATCAGATTGCAGCCACTAAATGTCCAATTACATAGGAAACTTAGTTTTCTCCCTACCCATCCTCATCTGAAGGCAGTAATTCTTAGTTGGAGTCATGCTGATGGCTGCCAGAAGTCGACCGTGGGCCGAAGCCTGTTTTCTTGCCTAGATTTTTAGTTCTGTAGACACTGTCTGGGAAGTATTTAGAACCATTGTAAATATATTAAACATATGTATCTGAAGCAAAAGCCAAATATTCCCAAGTCTGAAAATTGAGAGTTACCGAGAAATGGCCAAAAATAAAGAAAAACATAAAAATGTTTGCTGTGGACTTTCTTTTCCCTAGCAACGGTGACATATCAGTGCTACTGCTAAATTTTAAGCATGGATAGTGTAAGAATTGGAAAAAGAAGTATCACTGAGGACATCTGAGGTCTGGAAGCATCATATCGTGCAGTTATACATAAATCTAAGTTTTGTTTTCATATCTGTTGCTAAGAAAGTAATCTACCATAGCAACCATTTATTTCATACACATTTATTGACATTTCAAACGGGCACCCTCACTCATTTGTCAACCATATAATTATAATAATTATTATAATAATAAAAGTAATAGTATTGATTTTTTTTTAAAGATAGAAGTACTGAAAAAACAAAATAGATCTGAAAAAAGTTAGAGGCTGAAGAAGAATGCATATCTATCAATCATCATCAGAATCATGGGTATCTGTTTGCTCAGCTCCAGAAGTCTCAGGCAAAGATGCAACATTCTCACAACCTACACACGAGCAGATGTCGGTGCAAGGTAGCTTGTTGAGAAGACAAGAGCACCTTCCTTGTGCACACTGGATCTTTTTGCATGAACAATGTGCAAGCTCCATTACACGCTGGTGCTGGAGGAAGTGTCATCCAGTCTGTGACAAGTACATCATCTTCAAGTATCCACCCATGGTCCTTTGGAGATGGGATTTCGGGCATGTTCTCAAGACATCGTTTGTGAATTGCAGACTGGTAATTGGCATGCTGCGTAGGCTTGTACAGTGAATCTTTATTTGGTGGCAAGCACTTCTCTGCATAACTTCCGGTCTTGAACATTTGACATCTGACCTGGTTCAGATCTCTGCATCCACTCTGCTCATAGAGTTCGCAAATGTATGCCTCTAGTTCTTCACAAACGGATTGTGAAACAGCAAATGAGGTCCCTAACTTCTCAAATGTCAAACCGTGCTCTTTGCTGGTGATCAGGACTTTCGCTGATTTCACCTTCCCCATTCCATACAGAGCTCTCACTGAATCACATCCTGAAAAACAGTGAAACCTATGGGAGCAGCACATACATCTTTCCCAAAGTGATCAAAGATGCGATGAACATCTATTGTACGCGTGTTGTTTCCTCTTCCTGTGCAAAAGTAGAGCTTGGCATCAATGTCCTTGCAGAACATCAAGCACAGTACAAAGACATCAGTGTCAGGACTGTTTATGATGACATGCTCACTGGAACTGGCAGCAAATGTGCTGTGAAGCAGTAGTCAAATGTTGGCTTCTTCCTGGTTGGAGATTGGTACCACCTCCAGATCTGTTTTGCTGTTATTCTGACGTATAGCATGACATTCACTTTCATGTCCAACAAAGAGTGTTACATCATCAATAATCTCCTTTGCAGACTTGCACCATCTTTCATAGAGGATCTGGAGAAAACTTTCCTTGTTGTCACCACAAGACAGAAATTTTATCCACTGCTTTGGAATCTTCTGGTCAGGAGAGAAGATTTTGGTGATTTGTATTCCTCCAACTGACCTCCTTCTTCTTTCACCACTTTAGATGCTGTTGGTCCTGTATCTGTCTGGAACAAAGTGGGTCACTCTGGATTTATCCATCTTTGTTTGCCTCACTAGAACTTTCAGTACTTGGTCAGCAATCTTTCCAAATGTTGATGAAGGGTCATCGACCTAAAACATTAACTCTGATTTCTCTCCACAGATGCTGCCTGACCTGCTGAGATTTGCAGCATTTTCTGTTTTTATTCCGGATTCCAGCATCTGCAGTATTTTGCTTTTGTTCCAAATGTTGATTGTGGTTTTGTGACTTGAATCAATGCCATAGCATCCCAAACCCATGTTGGACAGTGCCGAGATGTTAGTTCATACGTTAGGACCATTGCCCTTGCCTCTAGCTAATCATGATGGATCCTTTATCAAGACAACCAAAGCAAAGCTCTTACACTTTCTCGAGGGGTCAGTCACCCCACCCCATCCTAAATGGTTCAACATGGGTATGGGATGCTATGGCAAATAAGTTCCGATCTGCTCTCAGAGCAATCTCTCTACAATATACTTTTGTTATGGTAGATCTTCCTGAGCTCTTGAAAGTGTTCAGTTTTATCTTCTTAACAGTATGATGAAAGCGGACAACTTGGTTTTGTAGTCGTTTCTGACAAAGGCGCTGAAATTGCCTTCCGTGCGGTTTGAGGCGGATAATTGGAATTATCTAGTGAATTACTGCCGGAATTGATGGGATGGGGAATAGAGGGAAATTGTCCACTTTTCTTTTCAAAAATCATCGGGGCAGTGTTTGGGCGGCAGAGGGGCAGAAGCAAGTTGGGAGCAGGGCAGAAGGCAGGCGGTGTCATCAGTGCCGCGCTGAGCTGATCAGCGATGACTCTTAGCAATATCCTTCCCCTTCACTTAAAGGGGAGGGATGCTGCGAGACCAACTTGGACCACCAGGGAGGGCTTCAGCCAGGCTAGCGGCCCGGCACCCAAGAGGAGGGGGCCGGGCTGTCTGTTGGTGGCACGACCGAACACGTGGCCGTCATTGTCAGGCCAACTGCAGAGTCTGCCGGCAATTAAAATAAAATGGCGGCCGCGGCAGTGCGCCTTCCTCTTTAAGGGCGGACGCGCCGCCCAACCACTGGCCGCTTTCTGCTGCGCAAATCTGTCGGGGGTATTTGAGGGCAATATCGTTTCTTGGCGGAGACCAGGTGGTGTGTGCTCTAATGATGTCATTATCGCCATTCGCACAGGAGTGGGGCAGATACCTTCTCCAATTCAAAAACACGAGGGCAATGTCCCGATCGTCGGAGAGTCCGCCCCGACTGGGCAGATATTAATTTACTCCCTGTTACCAACTCTTCGAGGCGGTAACATGCTCTTTTGAAAAAGGACCCAATTTAGGCACCAAAAAGTAATGAATGCTTGCTCTCCTTTTTCCTCAGCCTCAGTAAGGTTTCTGGCAGCAGGTGCTGATGCAACTTGGCCTGATGTAATCTGATACAACTGGTCTGTCTCCAAAAAATGGTCAAAAGGATTAACCATATTCTGAATGGTGTCCATGGCATTCATCACATCCAAGGGCAACAAGATCTTGTCCACAGATATGCAACAGGATTGCATTATCTTTGCAGGTTTGTGCTGCAAGGAGCAGCTTACCTGCATCTTTAGTCTCACATTGTACCAGCCTCTCTTTTCATCTCTTTCAGCTGTGACTCTCCACAATGTTCTTGTCCGTCTTGTAGAGAAGGCACTGCACTGGAAGAAGATGGAAAGCCCTCGCAGGTATAACCTTGGGGTCTGTCGACTTTGAGCAAAGTAGTCGAACCTCGGGTGGCGGCTTCACTCCTCTCCTTTCTGTACTGGTTCTGCAATGGCTGCAAAGGAATGATAAAATGGATATTCTAATCAGCACCACTGACAATGACCCTTGGTCAAAAAACCTGTTTTTTGCTATGTTTGTGCATGTTACGACCAGAGTGAGAAGTTTAGAGTAAGTCCACACAGAAATAAGTATATGGGGCTGAAGCTGACCCACAAAATGGAACATGTCAAACGGCATAACCATTGAACTAAGGAACAAAAGTTGGATATAAACATTTGTAGGCTGACAGTTTCATGGGAAATACTGTAAAATCACATTCATAGTTCTGATTTTTCCTTTCTTGCTTCTTCTTGGCTCTGTCGATCTTGGATTTATCAGTGAAATGCATATAGCACATCCGATGATAAAATGCAATCAAATGTGGGATTGTTGCGAGGCTTTCTGGTGCAATAAGCAGCTCCAGATCTAAACTTTCGATGGCATTCTCTGCAATTTTAGCTTCTTTAGTTCCAGTAAATTTCCACTGATGAACACTCGTGAAAAATTTTATCCAACTAGAGTCTGAAAAATAAATTATGTTGCCTTTGGCTCCCGCAACTGCATGCATGCACCACACCATTGTTTCGGTGCATGCAGTCATTGACTCTAATCAATGTAGTACAGAGATCGTGATTGGCTGATTTTGCGGTACTGATAAATACAGCAGTTGTGATTGGTCATTTAAGTAACTCACAAATACATCATCACTCTGGATCTTGATGAGATTTCTGCCTATTTTCCAATGAAAATTTCTGCAAAATGCTCATTTTTTGAAGGTGGGAACATTGATTTTTGTGATGTGGTCCCTAAACTAATATTGGTGTTAATATGAAGTATTTCCACAGATGGGACTATGGAAAAGCCTTTTTTGAGACTCGGACCACAGTCTAAAGCAATAGTACCTGTCCGGAGATCTTTCATACATTTGTGTGGCTGCACAGTGAAAGTTAGTAGGCTACCCAAACATGGGGAGGATCTTAGTCAAGCCCAACCTCGCCTCATTCATTAACCAGAAATGTGCAATACCAGTTAAGGACACAGATTGAGAGAGACCAGAAACAGGAACCTTGTCGAAGGTTCCCTTTCTCTAACTCAGGAACACTGACTCTAATTGTAGCATCCTCCTTCCACCCCCCCCCCCCCCCATTACTGAAAATGGAAGACGGCTGACTCCGCACAACCAAGTAATGAACCTGACACCTGACACCTCCCTATCTGGTTTGGCTCAGTATCGTACCATGTGAGGCATTTGCTCACTGTGCTTTCCTGCCATAGGTGTGTATACACATACTATACATAAGCAACAGCTAAGAGGAGAGCTGTGTACATATTGTGGCAGAAAATGTTTGAATGCACTCTCCCTGCTGGAAGTGTGCATGTATGGATCTCAGATAGCAGTGGGCTTACCTGTGATATTGTTCACAGTAAAATAGTTTATCACCCACTCCACTCTCTAGGTCCACACATGAAATATGCTTATTTGTAAGTAGTGCCAGCCCAAAACACATACGCTAAAAGCAGCTTGCTGATTAGGAGGGCAGGAAATTCAGCAAGGCAGCTGCTACTTAAAGGCCTGAGCAGCCCCTTAAAGGAGAGGTGCTTTGTATTGTGGTGGACAGTTCAGCAGCAGGGAAAATGACTGAACTAGGTATCCCGGTTCTCTGATACAACAGTGAAGGTGCAGATTGATCCAATGACCTCTTCCCCTGCGATGGGTGACTTGTGCCAAGATAATTCAGGCATAGAGATTGTTGGCAGAAAACTTCAATGCGACCAGTGTTGTCTCCAGAACCTGGCTACAGCGCAGAAAAAAATAATAATCTGACCAGGACTCCCTTTTAACATCTCCCTTACTCTGTGCACAGGCCTACATAACCTTACTTTAACCCCAGCAATATCAATCCTTCCCTTCCCTGCTTTCCATGCCTTACAAGTCAGCATGCATCACTCCACTACACCTCTTTTTGCTTGCACTCACACCATCAAAATCTGCAACTACTCTCACAACTGTTGCCCCCTCTTGGCCACACTTGCTGCTTCACCACATATACTATGCTGAGTTAAGAACATAAGAAATAGGAGCAGGAGTTAGCCGTACAACCACTCGAGCCTGCTCCGCCATTTAATGCGATCATGGGTGATCCAATCATGGACTCAGGTCCACTTCCCTGCCCACTCCCCATAACCCCTTAATCCCTTATCGGTTAAGTTGCCTCATAGATCTTGAAAATCCTTCAGCAAAGCATGAACTAAACTATTCACTCTAACTTGCAGAATAAGCTGCCACACAGCAGAAGGGGGAGAAGGTCCTGTCTCCATACAAATACTGACACCAATGCAAGAAGCCGTCATCAATATAATTGGCAGCATTGGAGATCGCCAAGCTGGAAGCCATGCATGGCAGGGTGTTTGAGCATCTTTCCTTCCTTTTCTCTTCTACATCACTCCCTCATTCAGACTGTCACACACCCACCATGGTAATCTGATGGTGCATTGTGCTGCCACTCTGTGAGAATACTTCCTTCCATTTACTTTCGCTCTAGTTGCAGCTCTGTTTATTCCCTTCCCCTGCTCCTTTCTTCTTCTTGCAAGAGTATAATTTCCAGAAGGAAAAAAAGTGCAACGCCAGAAGTCCCTTAAAAGTTCTGAACAATCTACAGCCGCTACAAGCAATTTCAAATCATCTAAATAGTAAAATAAAAATATCCAATGCAAGCAAAAGGTCTCCCAAAACGTTCTACGCTATTACCCAAGAAGAACTAATGCTCCCTTTTCTTATCGCTGGAAATGGTTGCCCGCTGACATGTACCACTCATGGTTTGTGGATGGGAATAGTATCTGGTGGTAGCAACGTGGTTTGAAATAAGAATGGCATTGGAGCTCATAACTGCATCACCTGACCCTGACTACAATATATTATTTGAGGCCCCCACCTGTTTCCGACAGAACTTTGGCTGTATGGATTGAGGTTTGCTTAAAAATCGTAATAGGTGGGAATGTAGTGGTAAATTAGCAGTTTTGTTTATATTCTATTTTGGTCCCAACAATGCCACATTTTTAAGTGCAAACAGGACCTTAGGGATATTTCTGCATCATACCACTAATTGTACATGGACTTTAAAAAAGCCTTTGGCAAGGGAAATGGCAGATTACTCAAGGAGATTAAGGAGTATGAATTAAGGAGAGGATAGCAAACTGGATTAAAAATTGTTTACAAGGGAGAAAACGGAAATGAGAAGTCAAGGCAGTTTTTCCAGAGTGATTGGAAGTGGGTAGTGGTGTCCCTCAGGGATGAGTTCAGGTGCCACTTCTGTTCACTATGCACATCAATAATTTGGATTCGGCCTAAAGGGAGTGGTGTCAACATTTTCAGATGATAGGACATATCATTATTTATTTAGAAGACTAAAGGAAACTGCAATAGGATATTTAAATAATGAACAGGCTAAATAATGGCAGATGAAATTTAATGTGAGTAAATGTGAGGTTTGCATTTTGGTAAAATAATATCAACAGTAATTATACTCTGAATGTAATTGCTAGATGTTATGGAAGAGCAGAATAATTTGGGGGTACATTAAAGGCAGCACCTCAGTTTGATAAAGCCATACAAAAAGCTAGTGGAGTTCTGGGTTTTATGACAAAAGGTAGAGAATATACCTTAATAAGACCTCAGTTAGAATACTGTGTGCAGTTCAGGCTCCATACTATAGGAACAACAACAACATGTATTTATTTAGCGCCTTGAACGTAGTGAAACGTCGCAAGGCGCTTCACAGGAGTATTATGACACCGATTCGCATAATTAGAAATTAGGGCAGGTGGCGGAAACCTTGCTCAAAGAGGTAGGTTTTAAGGAGCGCCTTGAAGGAGGAAAGAGAGGTAGAGAGGCAGGCAGGTTTATGGAGGGAATTCCAGAGCTTAGGGCCTAGGCAACAAAAGGCATGACCACCAATGGTTGAGCGATTATAATCAGAAGTGCTCAAGAGGGCAGAATTAGAGGAGCGCAGACATCTCGGGGGGGGGGGGGGGCGGTTTGTGGGGTTGGAGGAGATTACAGAGATAGGGAGGGGTGAAGCCATGGAGGGATTTGCAAACAAGGATAAGAATTTTGAAATTGAGGCGTTGCTTAATCGGGAGCCAATGGAGGTCAGTGAGCACAGGGGTGATGGGTGAGCAGATGAAGGGTGCAAAATTCACAAGAAAACCCCCCCTGTGTTTGGGCTCATTCGAAAGGAAATTTAATTTGGGACTATCTACCGAAAAGTTTGGAACTCTAAAGTGCTTATAGAAGAAACTACGAACTTTAATAGAATTATGAACTTTAACAAGACAAATTCAAGCCTGTGGACGGACCTAGGGAACAAAAGAAGCCCACTTGATTATTGGAACTGTCTGGGTATGAGGACTGAGTTAACCTGTCTGGAAGAATGAGTATTTGAAAATCCTTCTCCACAAGAGACATTACCATCACAAAATCAACTAGAGGTAGCTCCCCATCAACATGAGTCTGGACAAACGATTTCAACATATACATCACAAAGAGGCCCAATCCAGCCTGTATGCGAAGGACTAAGCACAAAAGGACATTGCAATTACCAAACTATTTCCATCAGAAAACATTTTTCGAACATTAACCCACCCAAGACATATCAACTTTAAAGAGCCCGACAAAATATTACAAAGAAGAACCAAGCCCGCCAAAATTATACAAAGGATTGTGAAAAGATTTGGTGGCAAGATTAGAACACTGAAATCGTATAACTGCCCCTGTTTTCAACAGAGGTTAGAGGGGAGAGAGGTGGTTGCTGCTACCTCATCAAGACAAGGAGAGAAATCAATGCGACAGTTATAAACTAACTTCACCAGCCTCTAAGTGTTGAAGTCCTGAAGGAAGGAAGAACATCACCATCTATCATTAACTATCAAAAGGATTGGTAAGCATAAGTCCCTGCCTGCCCCGGAGTCTAACCTAGCTAGAATTAGGTATTGGGAGGTGGGAGGTATAATTTTACTGCAACCCCCTTTGAATATGTAGTGTATGGAATTTTATTAGAGTGATTATAAGTTTGACCTTGTACCTTTCCTTGTATTGTTCTTTATTAGAGTGATTGTAAGTTTGGCCTTGTATTTTCTTACTAGAGTAGTAAGCCTGTATTACCTTGACTGTAATAAAAACAAAATTCTTTGCATCAAACCAGTGTCCTTTGCACTTTTGTCACACCCCCCAAAAAATTCCAGAGTACAGAACCTAAGGCAGTGAGAACGATTCGAAACCACTCAAGTTGGTCAAAAGGGAACCTGACCCCCTCATAGAGACCACACACACATCCCCGCCCCGCCCTTACACGAGACTTGGTGCGAGTTAGGACACAGGCAGCCAAGTTTTGAATCAGCTCTAGTTTACAGAGGGTAGAATGTGGGAGGCCAGCCAGGAGTGCGTTGGAATAGTCAAGTCGAGAGGTAATGAAGGCTGGATGAGGCCTTTAGCAGCGGATGAGCTGAGGCAAGGGCGGAGACGGGTGATGTTATTGAGGTGGAAATAGGCGGTCTTAGTTATGCTGCAGATATGTGGTTGAAAGCTCATTTCAGGGTCAAATATGACAGCAAGGTTGCAATGAGTCTAGTTCACAGACAGAAGTTGAGGAGAGGGATGGAGTCAGTGGCTAGGGAACGGAATTTGTAGCGGGGATCAAAAAAATGACTTCAGTCTTCCCAATATTCAATTGGAGAAAATTTCTGCTCATCCAGAACTGGATGACGAACAAGCAGTCTGACAATTTAGAGACCATGGAGGGGTCGAGAGAAATGGTACTGAGGTTGAGCTGGATGTCATCAGCGTACATCTGGAAACAGACTTTAGAGCAAGTACCATAAAGATTTACTAGGATGCTGCCTGGTATGATGTGATAGAAGTGTTTAAAATTATGAAAGAATTGGATAGGATAGATAGAAAAGAAAGACTTGCATTTATATAGTGCCTTTCATAGAAATATAGAAACATAGAAAATAGGTGCAGGAGTAGGCCATGCGGCCCTTCGAGCCTGCACCACCTTTCGATAAGATCATGGCTGATCATTCCCTCAGTACCCCTTTCCTGCTTTCTCGCCATACCCCTTGATCCCTTTAGCCGTAAGGGCCATATCTAACTCCCTCTTGAATATATCCAATGAACTGGCATCAACAACTCTCTGCGGCAGGGAATTCCACAGGTTAACAACTCTCTGAGTGAAGAAGTTTCTCCTCATCTCAGTCCTAAATGGCCTACCCATTATCCTAAGACTGTGTCCCCTGGTTCTGGACTTCCCCAACATAGGGAACAATCTACCCACATCTAACCTGTCCCGTCTCGTCAGAATCTTGTATGTTTCTATGAGATCCCCTCTCATCCTTCTAAACTCCAATGTATAAAGACCCAATTGATCCAGCCTCTCCTCATATGTCAGTCCGGTCATCCCGGGAATCAGTCTGGTGAACCTTCGCTGCACTCCCTCAATAGCAAGAATGTCCTTCCTCAGATTAGGAGACCAAAATTAAACACAATATTCCAGGTGAGGCCTGACCAAGGCCCTGTACAACTGCAGTAAGACCTCCCTGCTCCTATACTCAAATCCCCTAGCTATGAAGGCCAACATACCATTTGCCTTCTTTACCACCTGCTGCACGTGTATGCCATCTTTCAATGACTGATGAACCATGACACCCAGGTCTCGTTGCACCTCCCCTTTTCCTAATCTGCCGCCATTCAGATAATATTCTGTCTTCACGTTTTTGCCACCAAAGTGAATAACCTTACATTTATCCACATTATACTGCATCTGTCATGCATTTGCCCACTCACCTAATCTGTCTAAGTCACCCTGCAGCCTCTTAGCGTCCCCCTCACAGCTCACACCACCACCCAGTTTAGTGTCATCTGCAAACTTGGAGATATTACACTCAATTCCTTCATCCAAATCATTGATGTATATTGTAAAGAGCTGGGGTCCCAGCACTGAGCCCTGCGGTACTCCACTAGCCTGCCATTCTGAAAAGGACCCGTTTATCCCGACTCTCTGCTTCCTGTCTGCCAACCAGTTCTCTATCCACGTCAGTATATTACATCCAATACCATGTGCTTTGATTTTGCACACCAATCTCTTGTGTGGGACCTTGTCAAAAGCTTTTTGAAAGTCCAAATACACCACATCCACTGGTTCTCCCTTGTCCACTCTACTAGTTACATCCTCAAAAAATTCCAGAAGATTTGTCAAGCATGATTTCCCTTTCATAAATCCATGCTGACTTGGACCGATTGTGTCACTGCTTTCCAAATGCGCTGCTATTTCATCTTTAATAATTGATTCCAACATTTTCCCCACCACTAATGTCAGGTCTATAATTACCCGCCTTCTCTCTCCCTCCCTTTTTAAAAAGTGGTGTTACATTAGCTACCCTCCAGTCCATAGGAACTGATCCAGAGTCAATAGACTGTTGGAAAATGATCACCAATGAATCCACTATTTCGAGGGCCACTTCCTTAAGTACTCTGGGATGCAGACTATCAGGCCCCGGGGATTTATCGGCCTTCAATCCCATCATTTTCCCTAACAAAATTTCCCGCCTAATAAGGATATCCTTCAGTTCCTCCTTCTCACTAGACCCTCGGTCCCCTAGTACTTTCGGAAGGTTATTTGTGCCTTCCTTTGTGAAGACAGAACCAAAGTATTTGTTCAATTGGTCTGCCATTTCTTTGTTCCCCATTATAAATTCATCTGAATCCGACTGCAAGGGAACTACGTTTGTCTTCACTAATCTTTTTCTCTTCACATACCTATAGAAGCTTTTGCAGTCAGTTTTTATGTTCCCGGCATGCTTCTTTCTCGTACTCTATTTTCCCCCTCTTAATTAAACCCTTTGTCCTCCTCTGCTGAATTTTAAATTTCTCCCAGTCCTCAGGTTTGCTGCTTTTTCTAAAAAGTTGACCTTGCGGCTAGCAGAGAATGGTTTTTGATCTATTGACCTCTGGGTTATGGGCCGAGCACGCTTCTGCTGAGCCACTCTGCTCAGCGGAAGTGATCACCGGGTGTCTCAAAGCACTTTACAGACAATGAAGTACTTTTGGAGTGTAGTCACTGCTGTAATGTGGGAAATGCAGCAGCCAACTTGCGCACAGCAAACTCCCACAAAAAACAATGCGATAATGACCAGATAATCTGTTTTTGTTATGTTGATTGAGGGATAAATATTGGCCAGGACACCGGGGATCACTCCCCTGCTCTTCTTCAAAATAGTGCCATGGGATCTTTTACGTCCACCTGAGAGAGCAGACAGAGCCTCGGTTTAAGATCGCAGCTCTGAGAGTACAGTACTCCCTCAACACCACACTGGAATGTCAGCCTAGATTTTTTTGTGCTCAAGTCCCTGGAGTGTGACTTGAACCCACAACCTTCTGATGCAGAGGCGAGAGTGCTATCCACTGAGTCACAGCTGACACATAGAAGCAGGTTGTTTCCAATAGTTCAGGAGTCTAGATTAAGTATATCTAATTAAATGTAAGAGATTTAAAATATAGAGCAAGAGAAACTTCTCTATACAGAGAATTGGAAGGCTGTGGAATTCACTTCCAGGGTTAGGTGTAATGGCAGAAACTATGTCAACATTTAAGAATAGAGTGGATAGGAGGATGAGGGTGAAAGAGATGAAGTGATATAGTAACAGGGCGGGCATATAGGATTAGAACTATTTGCTCGCATGGAGGGTAAACACCAACACAGATTGGTTGGGCCAAATGTCCAGTTTCTATGTTGTAAGCTCTATCTCTTTCTATGGTCTTTATTGCAAAGGGGATGGAGTATAAAAGCAGGGAAGTTTTGTTACAATTGTACAGGGTATTGGTGAGACCATACCTGGAATACCGCGTGCAGTTTTGGTTTCCATATTTACGAAAGGATATACTTGCTTTGGAGGCAGTTCAGAGAAGGTTCACAAGGTTGATTCCGGAGATGAGGGAGTTGACTTATGAGGAAAGGTAAAATAGGTTGGGCCTCATTGGAATTCAGAAGAATGAGAGGTGATCTTATCAAAACATATAAGATTATGAGGGGGCTTGACAAGGTGGATGCAGAGAGGATGTTTCCACTGGTGGGGGAGACTAAAACTAGAGGGCATGATCTTAGAATAAGGGGCTGCCCATTTAAAACTGAGGTAAGGAGAAATTTCTTCTCACAGAGGGTTGTGGATCTGTGGAATTCGCTGCCTCAGAGAGCTGTGGAAGCTGGGACATTGAATAAATTTAAGACAGAAATAGACAATTTCTTAACCGATAAGGGAATAAGGGGTTATGGAGCGGGAAGGAAAGTGGACCCGAGTCCACGATCGGATCAGCCATGATCACATTAAATGGGGGAGCAGGCTCGAGGGGCTGTATGGCCTACTACTGCTCCTATTTCTTATGTTCTTATGTTCTTATTATGTGACATTCATATATTTTGCATAAAAGCTCTGTTTTGCAGATCTGATCCAAGCCAAATACAAGTACTTTCACTATTTAATGAAAGAGACGTAAAAAAAATTAAGGCACAAGGCATTAGAAACATAGAAAATAGGTGCAGGAGTAGGCCATTCAGCCCTTCGAGCCTGCACCACCATTCAATAAGATCATGGCTGATCATTCACCTCAGTACCCCTTTCCTGCTTTCTCTCCATACCCCTTGATTCCTTTAGCCGTAAGGGCCATATCCAACTGCCTCTTGAATATATCCAATGAACCGGCATCAACAACTCTCTGCGGTAGGGAATTCCACAGGTTAACAACACTCTGAATAAAGAAGTTTTTCCTCATCTCAGTCCTAAATGGCTTACCCCTTATCCTTAAACTGTGTCCCCTGGTTCTAGACTTCCTCAACATCGGGAACATTCTTCCTGCATCTAACCTGTCCAGTCCCGTCACAATTTTATATGTTTCTATGAGATCCCCTCTCATTCTTCTAAACTCCAGTGAATAAAGGCCCAGTCGATCCAGTCTCTCCTCATATGTCAGTCCAGCCATCCCGGGAATCAATTTGGTGAACCTTCGCTGCACTCCCTCAATAGCAAGAACGTCCTTCCTCAGATTAGGAGATCAAAACTGAACACAATATTCAAGGTGAGGCCTCACCAAGGCCCTGTACAACTGCAGTAAGACCTCCCTGCTCCTATACTCAAATCCCCTAACTATGAAGGCCAACATACCATTTGCCTTCTTCATCGCCTGCTGTACCTGCATGCCAACTTTCAATGACTGGTCTACCATGACACCCAGGTCTCGTTGCATCTCCCCTTTTCCTAATCTGTCACCATTCAGATAATATTCTGCCTTCGTGTTTTTGCCACCAAAGTGGATAACCTCACATTTATCCACATTATACTGCATCTGCCATGCATTTGCCCATTCACCTAACCTGTCCAAGTCACTCTGCAGTCTCTTAGCGTCCTCCTCACAGCTCACACCACCAACCAGTTTAAGGTCATCTGCAAACTTGGAGATATTACACTCAATTCCTTCATCCAAATCATTAATGTATATTGTAAATAGCTGGGGTCCCAGCACTGAGCCCTGCGGCACCCCACTAGTCACTGCCTGCCATTCTGAAAAGGGCCCATTTATCCTGATTCTCTGCTTCCTGTCTGCCAACCAGTTCTCTATCCATGTCAGTACATTACCCCCAATACCCTGTGCTTTAATTTTACACACCAATCTCTTGTGTGGAACCTTGTCAAAAGCCTTTTGAAAGGCCAAATACACCACATTCACTGGTTCTCCCTTGTCCACTCTACTAGTTACATCCTCAAAAAATTCGAGAAGATTTGTCAAGCATAATTTCCCTTTCATAAATCCATGCTGACTTGGACCAATCCTGTCACTGCTTTCCAAATGCGCGGCTATTTCATCTTTAATAATTGATTCCAACATTTTCCCCACTACTGATGTCAGGTTAACTGGTCTATAATTAACCGTTTTCTCTCTCCCTCCTTTTTTAAAAATTGGTGTTACATTAGCTACCCTCCAGTCCATAGGAACTGATCCAGAGTCGATAGACCGTTGGAAAATGATCACCAATGCATCCACTATTTCTTGGGCCACTTCCCTAAGTACTCTGGGATGCAGACTATCAGGCCCCGGGGATTTATCGGCCTTCAATCCAATCAATTTCCCATTGAAGGAATATAATCATTTGGATCGAGAGATGCCAAGAGGATAGAAAGCAAAGAGTAGGAGCAAATGGACATTTTTCAGACTGGCCTAATATGAATACTGGTGTCCCCAGAGTGCTGTGCTCGGACCTCTTGTTTTCCATTTGATAATGAAGTTTACTGGTTGTATTAAATTAAAGTGACTGGCAAACTGTGAGGAAGAATAACAGGAGATTTGAGGAGATCATAGACAGATTAGTAGAGTGGGCAGGTGGGTGGTAGATGCAGTTCACTGCAAAAACCTGAGAAATATGCTTTTTGCGAAAAACAGTGAAGGGGAATATACGCTAAATGGTAATATTTTTAGCAGAGAGTTCTGCAGCGCACATACACAGGTCTTTAAAGTTGAGAGCATAGGTAGAAAAGGCCATAAACAAGGTAAATGGGATTCTGTAGGACATGGACTACAAAATCCGTGAAATTATGTTGAATTTGTACAAGGTATTACTTACATCCCAGTTGGAATATTGGGCTGAATTTGCGCCGACTTTGCAACCGAGTTTTCTCCGCGATTTCACCCTCCACCGGTCGGCAGGATCCTTGGGCAGGTCTTTGCAGCAGTGCTTCCACGTGGAGACATGCGCCGACGTGAAATGATGTGCAATGCCGCGGATTGCATTACTGTCGTACTTTCGGCACTCTCCCGACCCTTACGCCACACCCAAGGGTGCAACCCTGCCAGCAGCGGTAAGTATGAAGACTGCAAAAAGGTACGTTAAAGTTTTTATTTTTAAATTATTTTTCAATGCTTTAGTAGGTAAGGGTTTTTTTGAATGTTTTGTGACTGTTTTTTGCAATTTTTTTTTTTCACCCCCTCCCAAGGCCTCTCTCGCAGCGCTACCGGCCCCGGACTAAAGTTGCCGAAACTCGCGGTTTGTGCCGCAAATCCCCGTGCAGCGCCGACTTTTCAGATGCCGCAGACGTAAAGGCCAAAAGTTAGGCCTAAAAACGGTTGCACAGCGAAAATGGTAATTTTGGTGTAAAACTACCGTTTCCGCTGAAAACCAAAAATCCAGCCCAAAGTGTACAATTCTGAGCAAATCCATTATTGGAAGGATACTCAAGGCATGGAAAGGATATAGCAAAGGGCCACTAGAACAATACCAGAATGAGAGGTTGTGAAGAAAGACTTGAAAATTCAGGTCTTTTTTCAATGAAACAGTTTATTGGAATTTAATAGAGGTTTTCTACATTATGAAAAGTTTCTTAAAGGTAAAGTGAAGGTTGTTTCCATTGTTGACAAATTGGTAAAAAGAGGATTATCGCCAGAAACACAAAGGGGGAAATTAGAAAAATAAATTTACAGAGAGGGCTACTAGAACATGGAATGCTTTATCACAAGTAGCTGTTGACGATATCAATTATAAAGGAACAAGATTTGAAAGGGAAGAATATAAAAGGGTACAGAGAAAGGGTAGAGAAATGAGATTAGAGTAGATAGTTCTAATTGAAGAGGAAGCACTGGCACATACATTAAAGGCTGAATGGCTTCCTTCTGTGCTGTAAATTCTGATTCTATGATGAAAAAGTTCCACCTGACGTATTCTTACTCTTAAAACTCTAATGACATCAGATTGCTCGTTGTGTAAATAATAATGTTATCACATTATAAAGTCTGATGACTATGAATAACTCAAAACAAAAGTAGGAATGTTCTACTTAATTAATCTTGTTTGAATGTGAGTTTGGTAAAAGAAACAGATGCCTTTACATCAATTTAGTCAGGTGAAATTTAGGACTAACACAATGTAGATTCAAGGAATATAACCTGTAATATATATAGCGCCACCTGTGGACTCCTGTGGCACTGCAGACAGTGCTGTTTATAATAAAGGGAACGGGTCACCTGACTGGTGAGTTCTGGTATGTTCTGCCATCTTAAGGCTGTGTGTGTGTTTCTGTGAGTTACTGAAAATATCACAATGGCAACGAGGATGGGATTATCGGGGGAAAAAAGCTGAAATTTTTGTTGGTGGAGGATTCAGCCAGCCGACAGAGAAACTTTGAGTGCTTCTCTGTTTTGATTAACAGTTACAAATCTGAGGTAAATTACAAGCACACTTGTTTGAACTGCCAGAGTCCAGATGGCTGCGCCTATAGGAATAATAGGGCGTTTGGGGGAGTTGCAATGTGACCGCAAAAGTTTCAGAGCATATGGGGAGTGGCTAGAAATGTTTTTCACCTCAAATAATATCATTGAAGTTTCCAATGATGAAAACCTAACCGGGTGATGTTGGAATGACAAAGGGTTATTTTCTTAACTGAAGCAGGGCCTGAGGTGAATGAAACCTTGAACAATTTGCTTGTGCCTGGCAAGCTGAAGGACACAACTCTTAAGCAGATAAGTTAGAACAGCACTACCGCCCTGAGCCCCTGGAAATTGCTGAAAGTTATCGTTTTGGAATACGAAATCAGTTAACCAAAGAAAATATCAGTGAGTACATTGTAGCATTAAAAAAGCTATCTATTCACTGTAATTTTGGAAACCTTCAGGACCGAGCATTGCGTGACCGCTTTGTTTCTGGGATGAAAAATGATACGATCAGAAGAAAGTTATTGACAACGCCTAACTTGACTTTTGATTTAGCTTGTCAGACAGCTATGTCAATAAACATGGCTGAACAATATTCCCGAGAATTTCATACTGTGGTGTTTGCAGCTATTTTCAGTCATCAGATAACCGAGGTGAATCGCCTGCAGGTTAAAAGTAAAAGGCAGTTGGGCCCCAAAGTCTCAGAAACTGGCCAAGGTAACGGTACATTGAAGTCATGCTATTGGTGCCTTGGACAACACATCGCGCAAAGTTGTACATATGTGAAGGCAGAGTCTTTCATCTGCAGAAAAACTGGGCATCTTGCGAAGGCATGCTGACTGAAGGGCAAACCAGCTTTCAAAGCCATGAGTAGAAATCCCCAGAGACTACATAGCATGGAAGAAAAACAACAGAATGAGGAGATTTTAGAGCTAAACATCATCAGGAGCACGAGGTTAACGGACAGCGATTTGAAAAATATCATAATCCACATAGATATTGCTGCAACCAAGATACAAATGGAAATCGACACTGGTGCATCCTTAAATGTAGTACCGGAGTCGCTATACCTCGACAAATCGCGTGATTTCCCATTGGAGAAATCCAAGATAGAGCCGCGAGGCTACTTGGGAGAGAACATTCATGTGGTAGGTCGTATCACCGTACCGGTGAAATACAAGGATCAAGTTCAGAGCTTGTTTCTATCAGTAGTGGCAGGAGACAAGTCTGCCTTACTAGGAAGAAATTGGTTGGGATCACTGAAGCTGTATTGGAGTGAGATTTTTCATGTTGAAACGAGATTTGCATCAAAGGATGATGTCATCAAGAATTATCCGAAGGTGTTCTGCGAGACAGGCAGTCCAATCCAAGGCTTCAAGGCGAGTGTCAGGGTACAGAAGGACGCTAGATCGGTTTACAGTAAAGCCACGTTCCATACCATATGCACTCAAGGAGAAAGTTGAACAAGAACTCAAAAGACTAGAGACTGAGAACATTCTTTGTAAGATAGATCGATGTACTGTTACCCATTATTGTCGTACCTAACTCCGATGGTAAGGTAAGATTGTGTGGTGATTATAAAGTAACCGTAAACCAGGTTCTAGAGGGTAATGTCCCCAATACATTGCCAAATGTAGAAGATTTGTTCACAACACTGACAGGTGGTCAGATCTTCTCAAAGTTGGATCTTACGAATGCCTACTTACAGCTTGAACTAGATGAGGAGTCCAATCATGCTTGACTATAAAACTCATCTAGGCCTATATCAATTTAATAGGCTACCCTGCCGTATTCCAAGGGGTGATGAACCAGATTTTGCAAGGTATTGAAGGGGTAGTATGTTATTTAGATGACATACTAATTTCAGCACCAAATAGGCAAATTCATAATAACATATTGAATGAAGTCCTCAAATGGCTAGAGAAGCACAGAGTACGAATGTCTGCTCGCAAGTGTGAGTTATTTCAAAACTCAGTGGAGTACTTAGGATACAGAGTAGACAAAGATGGTTTAAATCCAACCAAGGGAAAGCTGGATGCAATCAGAAATGCACCCAATCCCAAGAATGTCACTGAACTTGGATCATTTTTGGGTCTTTTGAACTATTATGGGAAGCTCCTACCAAATTTGGCTACAGTATTACATCCCCTGAATGAACTATTGAAAAAACAGGTCCATTGGAAATGGTCAGAAGAATGCGATACAGCATTCAAGGAGTGTAAAAGCAAATTGGTAGAGAGAACCATGTTAGTTCACTATGACGTATCTAAGCAGATCAAGCTAGCATGTGATGCCTCTCCGTATGGAGTTGGGGCAGTGATCTCTCATGTATTACGTAGTGGGGAGGAGAGACCAATTGCTTTTGCTTCACGCACTCTCAATGCCAGTGAGAGCAATTATGCGCAAATTGAAAGGGAAGCTTTGGCATTAATTTTTGGGGTCAAGAAGTTCCACAAATACTTGTATGGTCGTATGTTTACCATCATTATGGATCATAAGCCCCTGACAACAATCCTCCATCCAAAGTCCCCAGTTCCAACATTAGCTGCAGCCCGAATGCAGAGATGGGCTTTGATTTTGTCAGCATATACATATGATATTGAATACAGACGATCAGCTAATCACAGTAATGCTGATGCTATGTCTAGATTGCCTTCCCCATCACGTTACACCTGATAGGGAAGAAGTGTTCTAGTTTTTATACATTGATGAACTTTCCAGTCACAGCTGAAGAGATTGGTAGAGCAACCAAATGTGACCCAGTTATGTCAAAGGTGTATGATTATATTGCAAATGGCTGGCCAAACCAGGTAACAGACAAAGATATTCATCCATTCTTCATTCGTAGGAATGAATTATCAGTCGTTAAAGATTGTATCATGTAGGATGCAAGAATGGTTATACCAAATGAAGTCAGGTCCAAATTATTAGGATAATTATTAAATTATCTGGGAATGTGCTTGACCAAGAGTTTTGCATGCAGTTACTTATGGTGGCCAGGTCTTGATAAAGTTATAGAGTACATTGTCAGTCAGTGTACAACATGTCAATCGGTAAACAAGCAACCACCATCAGTAACATTACAGCCATGGAAATGGCCTCCCAGGGTGTGGCAAAGGCTACATATCGATTTTGCAACAATTGTTCATTGTGATTGATAGTCATTCGAAGTGGGTCGAGGTGTTTCCAATGTGGAAAATAACAACAAGTAAAACATTAGACATTTTGCGAAGATTATTTTCTTCATTTGGCCTCCCAGAAGAAATTTTTTCTGATAATGGACCACAATTTCATTGAGGAATTTGCACAATTCACGAGCAAAAATGCTGTGAAACATACCAAGGTTCCACCGTACCATCCTGCTTCAAATGGTGCAGCAGAGCGCACTGTACAAATTGTAAAATGTGCCCTCATCAAACAAATATTGGATCCAAATTCAAAGAAACAACATTTGTCATTGGACCACAAATTGGCTAATTTTCTAATTACATATGGTAATACTTCTCACACAACTACTGGTAGAACACCAGCAGAGTTGTTTCTCAAACAACAGCCACGAACCAGATTCTCGTTGTTAAAACAAAACTTGGCACAGTCCATAGAAGAGACACAATTAAGACAGAAAGAGAATCATGATAGAGGTAGAGTAAAAGAGAGAAGTGTGAAATTAAATCAGAAGGTGAGAGTGAAGAACCATCACCATAAATGGTTAAAGTGGTTACCAGGAAGAGTGGTGAAGATATTTGGTCCTCGCACATATTTGTTCAAGATGTTTGATCATGGACAGATTTTGTTTGTTCACATTGATCATATTTTACCTACAGACGTGAAAGTAGTTGAAGGTGGGAATGATTCAATTATTTCTGACTCATCAGATAGTTTTGATACATCAGTAGCATATCCTATATCTAATGTACTGGAAACAAATCCAAGAGAAAGGCAGAATTTAAGTCTGAGTCCGAGTCAGGAAAACAAACAGTCTGAAGTTATTGAGAGTTCAAATGGAAATCAAGGGCTTCCCTTGGAGGAAATCTTCCCTCAGGATCAGCCTTGAATGAGTTTAAATTCGACACCATGTTTGGAAGGTTCTGTGCGAGAGTGAAGGTATCCTCTTTCAAACAGAAAACAAGTGGCTAAGCTTAATTTGTAAATATGGCAAAATAAGTCCATATCTTTTGTTGTGTATAACCATGCAAGTTATGTATGATGATTATTTTGTTATAATTATTTCGCATTAAGGAGGGAGAAGTGTAATATATATATATATACAGCTCCACCTGTGGACTCCTGTGGCACTGCAGCCAGTGCTGTTTATAATAAAGGGAACGGGTCACCTGACTGGTGAGTTCCGGTATGTTCTGCCATCTTAAGGCTGTGTGTGTGTTTCTGTGAGTTACTGAAAATATTACCACATTCTAATAAAGTTTGAGTACTATGAATAACTCAAAACAAAAGTAGGAATGTTCTACTTAATTAATCTTGTTTGAATGCGAGTTTGGTAAAAGAACCAGATGCTTTTACATGAATGTAGTCAGGTGAAATGTAGGACTAACACAATGTAAATACAAGGAACATAACCCAAATTGCTGCTCATGTACTGAAGAAATGTTCCTTAAAAACTAGACCAACAATACACAAATTCTTCAATTTTTCTGTAAATTATCTTCAAATTCCTGCACATTCTAAATTTCTTTCCAATTTAGCATGCTTTTTGGAATTGCATTTGGATGACTGAAAAGGGTTATATGATATGTTGTGAAACTATTAACATATCTAATGTTTATGCAATATATGGTCAAAGTCCACTTAGTTTATACCTGAGGCAAGTTCGTCTTTATTTCAGAATTGGAATGCATGGGAAATCAGCAGCTGAATTATTATTGTGCGGTACAACAGGTGCATTGCGAATTTTAGAAAAGCTGTGTTGGAAGGTTCAAACCACATTTTCAATCCAGTTTTTTTTTAAAGTCACTTCAGCTGATGAGAAAGCAGCTTCATACCCCCCACCCTTCTCAGTTAGCATTGGAAGCCCTGCAGTTAGTTCTGTTTGGGAGTATTGTTCAGAGCAAACCATCCGTTGAAAATCAAGCCCTCAAGCTCATTACGTATTCTCACTCTGAGGTGACCAGAGGTACTTCCTGCAGCCCAGTCTGGCTGCTAATTACCTGGTCAAACACCTTGTAAATACCTCTGTAAACCTGTCAAGGAGAGAACTCACCTTTTCACTGAAAGGTACTTACTGCATGTTCCCTTTTCAACATTCTAATTCTGTTGTTGAAACAGTCAGCCAAGTCTTTCGACAGCCCTTATGTTTTCTTTAAGCCTTTCTCTTAGACTACTACTGATTGTGTTGAAAATAAATGTTTACATACAGTAAGCCAGCAGTTTCCACACACTTCTATTGTGTCCTCAATCCAGATCGCCATTATCTAAATGTTTAATGTTTTTTTGTATTGCTTTATAAACCCAAAGTGAGATTTTTCAGGGGATGATGCTTGCACAACACTCTTACTTGAAATGCAGACATTCCACTTCCTTTTTAAATGAGTGATACTTATGGCTAAAGTGATCGAGTGACAATAGTTACCATTTTAGCGTTCTCTCTGTGTGCCACAAACTATGTGACAAGTTCTGAAGTGTTAGTTTCTCTTTACTGTTATTTTCTTATGTATTCTCCCCGGTAATATCTGTATGTGATTTGTAGCAAAGTCACAAGTAAAGATTCAACACACAGCCTCATGTTGACAAACTGCAATTTCTTAGACAATAAGCTGCACATAGACAGCCTTTGTGAAGAAAAATGGTCCTTCGATAAGAACATCAGTGAGTGAAAATCATGCAGTTCTTCATGCCTGAAGTAATCCGAATATTCTTCAGTTATTTATCTGCACTTTATTTTATGTTCTATGCCTTAACTATACACCATTCTCCAGCGGGGCGGGGGGATGCTCTGTTAATGCTGCTCTATATCTGGTTCTAAAAGATGCATGGACAATCTGAATTCACTTGCCATCCAACTTTGCCTCTCTGCAGGGAAGTACTTCCTATGCAGTCCAGCTGGAATCTGCAACTGACTGTGAGGTCCAGGGATTGCATGCATGAATCTATGCTCTATCATTCCATACTGCAGTATAATGGTACACTAATGCACTGTGTCCACTGGGCACCCATTTCTTTTTACCATACAAATAAAATCAGTAATTTAAGTTTTACTTACTTTTAATGAGAATTCTTCTAATTTAGCTATGACTTCACTATGAAGATAAACATATTCTTGCCAATTCAACTCCCAAACAGCAAGAATCATCAACAGCAAAATACTGCAGGCTAATGGCAGAAATAGAGGAGGAGAAAAGTAGTTCTGGTCACAGTATTTTCAAATAAAACATCAAAATATCTGCTTTATAAGAATGCTAAATATTCCATTCTCACAAGATTATATGCTCAACTAGTAAGAACCACCAGAAATACCAGATTAACATGTGCTGATACTGTGCCTACCAGCAACATAGGGCTTGATACAGGAGGGAGGGAAGGGTGCGGGGAGACCTGGAAGTGGGTGACGAACTGGACAACATCGGGAATGTGGCAGCCCTGCCGATCTTAATGGTCGTGCCTCATTTGAATAAAGTTCTGCAGGATCCCGCCCACCACCCAGCAGGCAGGAGTGGGCATCTGGCGGCGGGAGGTTGAAGCCGGACTCTCGGAATGGTCCCCAGCAGTTGGCCTGTGGGTTGCGGGGGGACGGGGGGAAGGGGAAATGGGTGGGGGGAAAGAATGGCTCTGGCAAAGATCAAGAGGGGCGAGAAGGCCGTAAAGCACTTTGAGACATCCTGAGGTTGTGAAATGTGCTATATAAATGAAAGTCTTTCTTGTTTTCTTTTTTTCAAGACCACTGTAGCCTTGATCCCTGGATTGTAATTCCTGTACTATTTGACATTTTTAAGACATCCTTTAATAGTCCCAGTGATAGCTGTAGATTTTTTTTTAAATAATTATTTTTTTAAACATTCAAACCAGGCAGGTAAATTCTTGTACTGGCATATAACTAATCGCAACAATTTAAATGAAAATTCTACCATTCATTAAGTAATCACGGCACAGTGCTTTTCACTCTTAACCAATATTTGTCTATTTTTAATAATCATCAAACCATATATCACAGAACTTTCACAAAATGGCATCCCCCATTAATATCCCAATTCTTCTATTGCACATTAAGACACACTTAATTACATTACAGCTAAGTTGGTGAATACAAATGGCTGAGATAGTAATGCAGCAGAGTATTTTATAATGGGAATAAGTATGATTACAAAAATGAATTAATGGCTGAAATAATAAACAAGTGAATGGCCACACTAAGGCATTAAGATAAGTAGGGATAACATCAATACAAAGTTTCCTGATCAGCTAATTAGATTTTTTTCAACAATCATCACAACTTATTTAATAAAATTAAAATATTTGTTATACATTTCAGTTGCATACACTTAGCTTAACCTAAAAAAACTGCCCCCAAAAGTGAATGTTTTCAACTTTGTGAACTGAATCAGCAGTTTCCAACGGAATCCACACCAAGCATTGTACAGCTTTAGGAATTAAAAACCCCAGGGAGAATATCAGCTGCATGTGGCGATTCAGATAAGTGCCTATAGTAGTGAACATTAAGACCTATGAAGCATCAAAATTTAGCAGAGAGGAAACAATCTTCCTGCAGACTCTTGTAAATAAAAAAACAGCAGTGAGGTGATTTGCAACCATGTAATGGGCTTTTGTCTAGGACTATTTCTTCCTAGCTCAGGGGCCTCCTTGTTTCCTTCTCTGCGGGATGTCAATGTTTCTCCCCATAGCTACAAAGGATTAGGGCTTGGGCCCCTCCTCCAGGCAGTCACCCCCAATCTAGCACATGCTGAGGCCTACTAAAAGCAGCCCAGAGAGATTCAGTGGGATACGAGGCTTTCCGAATTAGGATTTCAGCAGTGCAGGTTGATTTTGTAACACTGGAACAGTGAGCACAGTTTGAGAGAACCTTCCCCAAATTCTGATATTTTCAAGTCTGCTGTTAACAGACCATAAGAAAACTCAGCAAGAAATGAAAAACAATTATCAGCTATTATACACTGAAAAATCTTATTGCAGTATCTCACTGCACCAAAACTAAATGGTTCACCTCATTCATTGTACAAAAGGGGATAAAAATAAAAACTCCACATTAACATCCATTTACATTTCAGTCTTGCACGACTTTTGGAAGCCTTGGTAATTTAATATATTTAATGACATTCAGTACTTCAGCAGCTATGATCAGCAACAGTCAGTGTAGAATATAAACAAACACAAATAGTGGTTGTGAACACAATGGTATAAGACAGATGTAGATGTTATTGCCCTGAAAGGTCTCTCTGCAATGCTAGCACCTGCAAAAATTCCAAAACCTATGGAATTTCTTTCAACCCAATGCATCTGAACCCTCTGACACTTTCCTCCGCACTGCAAGAGTTGTGGAATTTACAGTATTCTATCCCAGTAGGAAGAGACAATGGGGTACAGCAGAGGGGGTAAAGTTTACAGTTCGAATATTATGAGGCATTGCACCTGGCTTGTAAATAATCAGTAAAACTAGCTCATTAAACCTTAAATGTAGAAAGAGGTTGTGGGGTCTTATTTTCAAAAGGCAATAGTGAGTATTCAATAATCAGTGTTTGTTTAATAAAAGAAGTACTTTTTGACAATTTTTGAGAAAGTATCAAGTCTCCAGGCCTCACAACACCTTCGTACAAGGTGCTGAGCGAGTGACCTGTTCTCAACTTTCTGGCAGTGCTTCTCTCAGCCAGTGACAAAAAGGCACACAACAGGAGCTCAGGGGTGACCATCTCTCGAGTCAACCCACCCCCCCCAAACCCCTGGAACAACAGAAAAATCAGTGGCATAAGGCATTCAAATCTGCCGCTTCCCGAACAATCACAGCACAGATCAAGACACAATACTAAAAGCAGTCATTTCATTAAATTCGCCTGCCGAGTAATTTTTATTGTATTTTTATACTTTACATGCTACACAGACAAGAGGTGAAAAGAATGATGTGCACAGCGATTCAATGTTGCTCTCCCAATAGTAAATTCATTAGGAAAAATATTTTTAGATTTGTAGTTTTTGGGACATTAAATGCAGTTTCAATTCCTAATTTTATGCAGTACTAAACCTAAACTGGCTGTTAGTTCCAAATTAAGGGTCATTCCTGTTTGCCTTATTCTTTGTAAGAAGTGTCTACACATCTCAGTTTAAGAAAAAACTAAGACCACGGCCTTTAAAACTTAAAAACAAACCCCCATAAATTCTGTTTTGGAATGTAAGGGCATGACTGTATAATCACAAAGTATTTCAGTAAAGCTGGACTGCCCAGCAGCAATTCAAAAATTTGGGCTTTTAAGAATGAGTTTCGTTGTTTGTCCCTGCACACAGCAGCTGCTTTTTTGGTGGTTTATTACACATAGGCTCCAATGAATAGGATCTGCTGTTTTATAGTACATCAGAATTACAGAACTCCATCTCTTGGCCTACCACAGATCTGACCGATCAACGGCAGGGCACTGGAATCATAATTCTTCGCAGAAATGGGAGCATAAAGAGGGTTTGTTGGAAGCTGGCTGAGTCTACAAAGTTCTGCCTGCAGGGCCTGCCGATGCCATCTCTAGCTGTGGTCTTTAGCCTTGTTAGGTACTGAAACAGGGATTGTTCCCTTGTTTGGGATTGCAGAAGTACTGGAATGAGGGAAGGGGTGGCAGTAGGGCAGAAGTCCAAGAAAGATTAAGACTTCCGTTTCAACCTCAGTATTCAGCTTGGCTAAAGTACAGGTTTAGTATCTGAATTAACAAAGACATCTGTGAGAATGTTTTTTAATTTTTTCACATTAACTATTGTGTTAGACACACAGATCAAGTTAGTTATTTTCTAATAAGTGCCGTTATATACCAAGCTGAAGATTCAACATAATCTTTCGCAAAATTCTGAATATATTCTAACTCAATATATTCACTTCTAGCTAGTGAATTAAGCAGCTTTCTCCTTCTTATGTGAAATGGGAATTCAGCATCAGATACAACCAGTTACATAACAGAGTATTTTACTTCAAAAATGATTATATATTTATAATGCACCAACTAATATATGACTGTGTATGCATCAACCCCCCATTTCTACTTAACTGTTTATATATGGTTGAGTTGAGAAGTGTTTTTTTTTAAGTCAGAGTTCAACAAGTCATGAGGTGCTGAAACATTCTTTATCGGTCTTCCTCCCAATAGCAATAGATACCATCTGAAGGATGGAGTGGGATACACGAACATCACCCCAAACGATATTTAACACATACAAAAGGTTGATGGGGAAATAATGAAACATGCTGATATCCTTTATTCTTGATAATATAAATGCTGAATGCTGACCCCACAAAAAATGTTTACTTATTTTATTCACTTAATTAAATAGGAATTCAAATTCAAAACTATTTTCTTTCCACAGCCATTACATTCACTCGTATTAGTTGAACAATTTTTAACAATTTACGCCCATTCAGAAAAACTGGTTACATCTTTTACTCTATTTACAGACTAAATTATACGTAGCCAATAGCTGCATGGTTTCTATGAACGTAAAGTATGGCACACTTTTCCCTCGAGTTATCTGCCACTATAACTGAAATATGCTTGAATCTACACAACAGAAAATGTTATTTATGGTGTGCCTTGATCTGTTGGAACAACAACACTCAGGGCTATGAATGGTGGGAAATGCCACAGATTTGATTTCAGAAACTGATAAGAAAATAAAATGTTTTAGAAATGTCTTTCACTGATATTAATTGAGTATAACTGCACTAAGAAGGCGAATGAGTATAGTCCATAAATCAAGCCTTGGCAAACCAGGGCAAAATGCATGCTTTTAAAACACAACCATGGCCTTCTTAAAGGAATCTTTTGATCTCTTCAGGTGCCTTTATCAAGAAAGCAGTCATAAAGCAACAACTGCTATGGGAATGGCAAGAATAGCTGTGGATATCTATGACAAGGAAGTTGAAGCCCTTCCAGTCAGGCATCATAATATACCTAGTGATAATAGGTGGCAACAATAATGATTGGAAAAGGTATAGGATTGTAAACAATCAGCTCAAGATAAATTATCTTCTGGATTCATGTCACTGACTGTAGTTCAGGTTAGAACAGATGCTTTGACATGCTGCACGATGGATCTAGTTTTACATACAGATGTAGTGGAGCCCTAATGAAAGGCTTAGTTTTGACATTTGGTCTGATATACTTGGGTCAGTTCATTCAGCCTTCGTGAATATATTCAGCAGACTTCGACAACCTATACAATTGAATATTATTGGATTAACCCTTTACATTCATTTCATGACACACAGACTAAAGCATAAAATACGAACTCATTTGAGGGAAACAGCACCAGACAACTGCAATGAAAAACAGAATATATTTCTGAAATCTATTTCTGCGATTCCACTGGAAGGGGTACTAAAAGGAACGTGTTTCCCCCTCTGTTTTTTGGCATGGATTATTCATCCCTCTCTTTGCTCCAAGTCCCAGAATTAGCTATGATGTCCCTTCCCCATAAACCCTTTGGCAACAAAATTTACTGGGCCGGGATTTCCAAGTTGAGGGGAGGAGTTCAGGTTGGGAAACCCACAAGTCCAAGCTTCCCTGAAAGGTGTGGAGTTATGCGTGTGTTTTTTTAACGATGTTCCCAAGATGAAGCCAGTTGATTGGGCGGGGAAGGCTCCAGAAGAGTGGGATGATCATGGGGGAGGGTCGGAGAAAGATTGGAGCGGGGTGGGGGGCGGGAGCGGAGTTGGGGAGTGTTGGTGATTGCAGGAGGATCAGTGATCGTGGGGGGTCCGATCATCCAGGGGAGCAATGATTGCAGGGGTGGGATCCGATCACGGCAAGGGCCGGTGATTGCAAGGGGGGGGGAGCTCCGATCATAGAGGCTCTGATCACGGTGGGGGTCCAATCACGGCAAGGAGGTCTGATCAAGGGTGGAGTCCAATCCTGAGCGTGGTTGTCCGACCTCGGGGACAGAAGCAGGTTATTTTGGAGGGATGGAAGGAAAGCACACCTGCTCTTGCTGGCCCACAAGCAGTGCTGGAAAAGCACATGGCACTGTTCCTGCAGTAGTCCTCGCCTCCCTTTAGCTGCCAGGTTTCCTGAGGTCTGGGAAACCTGGAGGCCAGCATTAAATCTGTAAGAGAGGTAGAATCTGAGGCGTGTAACCTCATTAATATATTTAAATGAGCAGCCTGCCTCCTGGGAGAGGGTTGTTTGCTAGCCTCCCCATCCCGTCTCCAGTTAAACCGGAAGTGATTAGGTTCGAGGCGGGTGGAGTTCAGATTTTGAGATTTAAAAACTTTTAACATCCCACCTGACCCAATTACACCCACTATTTGAGGTTAAAATTATCCCCTTTATATTTAGTTGTGTCTTTTTATGACACATCTTCAAACACATAACACAACAAATCACCTTCTCTATACCTGTGCAATGGAAAACAGCAACTTTTAAAAATCTTGCTATCTTTTGGAGCCAACTTGTTTTGAGGGAACATCTTAAATTGGAGTGCTTCATAAATGTTCTCTCTTACATTTTTAAAAATCTACAAAGAATTTGTGTTGTATCATAGTTTGAGAGGTACCAAAAAGCCATGTACTGTATCTCATAGCTCTAAGTTTAGAATTACACCTCAATTCCAACAAAGGCATTCACACAGAGTTATACCCTAACTTCTGCTGCCAGATGATTAAAGTATAAATAATTAAATTAATAAAAACACTGCAGAACTTTTTAGAGCTGTGTGCTTGGACAATGAGCACCGTAATCTGCAGTTCGAGTGGTTGTGTCCTGCTCACATAGAACAATATCACTGAAGTAGAGAACTTCTCAGGTCTTTCTAAAGGCAGATATTCAATGCACATTACCTTTTGGGGATTAATTTAAAGATTATTCTTGCCTTTGGAAAAAAAATTAAACCTTTAGAGCTAGAATTTCCCCAGCCTAACGCATGTTTTAACATGATTTATTCGTGTTAAAAGTGCTTTTTTTGTCCTTAAAATTCCCCAAACCTTAAGAATGGCATTTTGAAAATATCGACAAAAAGCGGATCGCCCTGGTGCAACGCGAAAAAAAAAATGCACCACCTAAGTTTGGCCATTCGGCGAAACCGTTTTGGGATGGAAAAAAAAACACGAGAAAAGCAGGGGTTGCAGCCTCAGAAATGTCGGTAAGTATGAAGACCTGCAATAAAGGTAAGGAAAGTTTTTATTTTTTAATTCTTTTGCAGTAATTACTTAGTTAAGGGTCTTGTAAATGTTTTGTGATTTTTGATTTTTTGTTTTTTGCAATTTTATTTTGTGTTTTCTCCCCTCCCGGCAGTCTTGTCTATTTTAAAACAGGTCAAGATGGAAGATTGGAGTAAAGTGCATTTTCAGGCCATTTAGATTCCAGCTCATTCAATAAGTGGCAATTATGATCCTTCCAGATCCAATTACACAGATTAACCAAACTTGTCTTGCCTATTGCGTGAAGATTTGTGACATTTTGATTTGAACCTAGAAAGTATTTTTTTTAAACTGAACATGTATTTACATGAGTGCAGAGGATCCCATGTTTAAACATGGTCCAAGCTTACATTACAGCCCTTTGTTCAGCTACATGCTGACATTATACACTGCTGATCTGATAAAATCCCCATTTTCCAACTACAGCAGTTTTGAAACAAAACTGCCACGAGACAGATGAGTAATAGCGATTTACCAGAATGCCCAGTACACAGTTTTAGAAACTAAATGCTGAGGTTGTGAGATAACATGGAATGACTGTTAAATTTAGGGTTAACAAGTGACACAGGGGATGTGCTGAGAACAGTAAACGTTTAGTGCAAGAGGAAAAATACATTATTCTTTTTATCCAATAGCACAACCAGAAACATTCCCTGGTTTTATAAACCATAAGATGCTATTTATGTTTTTATATTTCTCATATCTAAACTATTTAAGAACTTTTAACAATTCAGAACAGATTTTGTGAAGTTCTTTACAAGTTTAAAATTTATGACAAGTTTAGGAGTCTAAATCCTATTGGAACTTCAGGAGAGAAAATCAAACAATAACTTAAAACATTGCTAAAGTTGAAATGGTGGATTGCGGGTCACAGTCTACATCGAATTAAATATTGCATTTTATAGATTAAGTTTGCAATATGCCTGCCAATTAATTAAGCATTTAATGGCTCAGTGATTAAATCTAAGAGAGCCAGAGAGACCTGTATAGTCCAAATTTCAATTCCTGGCTAGTTGTTCCTGTTTCGGCTGGAAGTCTACCTGTGAACATGAAGGGAGGCTAGAACTGGCATTATAACGGAAGCACCCCACGACAGCCTACCAACACTCAAAGGGTCACAAATGAACAATGGCTGTATAATACCAGACGGCTGTTGATCATGAAGTTGTTTTCAAGGGAGAAAACTGTGGAAAAAAATACTGCTTTTGGTCCCAGCTGATTCTAATATACAAAGCAGCATTGCTGCTGATTAAGAATAAATGGGCTGGGTATATTTACATTATTGGAATAATTATGCAAATAATTATACATATTACATTTGCTTTCAGTTACATGAAATATATTTTTCAGGAACTTTTTCATATTTCTCGACAGAAACCATTATAATATTTTAGCTATAATATTCTACCAAGATATTTTATACTCATTCCAGTTAAAATCCGCTATTCAGCTGGAGAATTATATTTAATGACGAGTAGCTGACAAACAAATAGACTGAACTCTATCTTTTTGGGAGGTACTGTTGTTGGCACTGATAAACTCTATCTTGAATATTATTTTTCATGTTGTAATCGGGAGCACAAAGTATGGTTTGCATTGCTGAATTAACATTCATGAGCTAGTTAACACCCATTCCTGGTTTATGTCTTGGTGCACTGGAATTTCCAGAGACATCGGAGAGGAAATGTCCTTGTACAGCACAGTGCAAATGCTGAGGACATGTCCTCCGCACAATAAAAATGGATACAGAACAAAATACTTCACAAAATTAAATGTGGAAAGAGAAGCACAGGCAAGGTCATTTTATTTGCAGCCAAACACACCATCAGTGCATTTCTCCATCCTGCAAATGGAAGTAAGTAAAGATCTCTATTTTATACACGATTATGTCCTGTGTGGCTAACTGTGGTTTTTAATTCAACTTTTACATCAACAAGTGCCCATCCAGAATTAAGGTAACACTCCAGGAAAGTTAAAAAATATATATTTATTATAGCTTAAAGGACTAAATAAAATAATTTGTGACAAAACAATTATTGCAATAATTTGTGTCATTCTGAAAAAGCAATACTCTTGTTTATGCATGTAATTTTCTGACTAACCCATAACTGGACCAGATGGTTTTCTTTATGTCAGAGAGGCAGTTACATTTAAACTGACATAAGACAGATTTTAACCAGATCTGGCTATATGCATGCAGCAAGAGATATTTAAAAATGACAAGGATTAATGTGCAGCCTGTCCTAAGCTGTATGTCACAAGTAGACCAAGTTTGGTAATATACATTCAAGTTATCAGCATTTGGTATACCATATATTGGAAGGAAAACTTGAATATAAGATAACATTAGGAATTTAAAAAAAAAGATTTATTCTGAACATTTTTGTAATTCTATTTAATGATATTCAACATTTGAAATTCACATCAGAGAATTACATAGAATCTACATCACAGAAACAGGCCATTCAGCCCAACCAGTCTATGCCAGTGTTTATACTGCACATGAACCTTCTCCCACTTTAATTATTTTGTCAGACTCTTCCTTCATCTCCCTCTATTCCCTTCTTCCTCATGTATTAATCAAGCCTCCCCTTAAATGCAACAATGCTATCTGCTACATCCAATCCAAATGGAAGCAAGCTCCACATTATCACTACTCTCTATGTAAAGAAATTGCTCCTACATTCTTTATTTCATGTTAGTGGCTATTTTATATGTATCCCCCGTTGTTTTGGATTCACCAACAAGTGGAAACAGTTTCTCATATCCACTCTATCGAACTCCTTCATAATTATAAAGACCTCTATCAGGTCTCCTCTTAGCCTTTTCCTTTCTTTACTGATAGTTGCATCATCTCAATTCTGGTAACATCCTTGGAGATCTTTTCTGCACTTTCTCCACTGCTTCAATATCCTTTTTGTAGTGGTGACCAAAACTGCACACAATACTCCAAGTATGGTCTAACCAAGGTTCGATCTAAATTTAACATTACCTCCCTGCTTTTGTATTCTATTCCTCTAGAAATGAACTTCAGTACTTTGTTTGCATTCTTTACGGCCTTATCAACTTGTGTTACTACTTTGAGTGATTTATGTATTTGTACTGTCGGATCTCTTCGCTCCTCTGCCTCATTTAGCAAAGAGCGGACTGAAAACAGCTACTTGAGGGTAAATCAATGTCAGAGCAGTGAGAAGCATTCAAAAAGGAGATAGTAACGGTCCAGAGCAAATATGTTCCTGGGTGGGATTCCCAAATCTAGAGCCCCCTGGATGTCAAGGAGCATACAGGGTAGGATGAGGGAAAAAAAGGAAGCTTTTGTCATATACCAAGAACTCAATACTAAAGAAAGCCAAGAGGAGACCCTACCTCCTTCTGTGTCCGCCTCTGGAAAAGATTATCTACCAACTCTCTTACAACTGCACTTATCAACTCTCAACTGTCCAGCCTTTGGCCCTCCTTTCACCATGGCATTTCTGCAGCTACCGATCTGCCCAATCACATACCACCACCTTTGATGCCCTAGTCCCTGTTAAAACAATGACTCCCTCTCACCCTGGCCATTCCCCCTTGTACAGCCCTGATCTTTGCTCCCTTAAGTCCAAGGGTCACAGACTTGAATGGATATGGCAGACAACTGGTTTAGCATTTTACCGCCAGATCTGGCTGGACCACATAAAGCACTATCGGGTCCTACACTCATTTGCCAAATATTACTCATTATTCCAGAATGATTCTGGATTGTAAAAATTAACCTCAGCTTCTATTCTCTACTGCTAACCATCTTTTTAAATCCCTCTCCCCAATCTCCACCCTCATCTCCGACAATAAGTGTGAGGAGCTCATGGACTTCTTTGTCTCTAAGAGATTGAGACCATCCGTTCAGCCACCTCTACCTCTTCCCTTCCATCCCCTAGCCCACTGGGCCAAACTTCCTCTAAGGAAGCCCCCTGCCCTAGCCCTGACCTCACCTCACATCTTTCGCCAATTTCTCTTCGATCTCCCCTCATGACCTTTCTGAACTCATCCTGTCCATGAGACCCACTTCCTGCTCCCTTGACCATTTTCCCACCAAACCGCTGACCACCCAACTTCCTTTTCTGGCTCCCATATTAGCTGACATTGTTAACGGTTCTCTCTCTTCAGATACTGTTCCCCCACTCCCTCAAATCTTCCATCATTACCTCTCTCCTCAAAAAAACAATCCTCGACTCCTTCATCCTTGCAGACTACCGCCCCAACCTCTTTTTCTGCTCCAAAGTTCTTGCTCATGTTATCGCCTCCCAAATCCGTATCCATTTTTCCCACAATTCCATGTTTGAATCCCTCCAGTCCAATTTCTGCGCCTGCCATAGTATCGAAATGGCTCTCATCAAAGTCACAAATTACATCCTTTGTGACTGTGACAAAGGCAAACTATCCCTCTTCATCCTTCTTGACTTGCCTGTAGCCTTTGACATGGTTGAGCACTCTATCCTTCTCCAACGCCTCTCCACCATTGTCCAGCTGGGTGGGACCGTACTTGCCTGTTTACATCCTTATCTATCTAATCATAGCCAGAGAATCACCTGCAACGGCTTCTCTTCCCGCCCCCACATCGTTACCTCCGGTGTCCCCCAAGAATCCACCCTTGGCCCCCCTCCTATTTCTCATCCACATGTTGTCCCTTGGCGAAAACATTCGAAAACACAGCATCAGTTTCCATATATACGCTGATGACACTCGGCTCTACCTCATTATCACATTTCTCGACCTTTCCACGGTCTCTAAATTGTCAGACTGCTTGTCTGACATCCAGTTCTGGATGAGCAGAAGTTTTCTCCAATTGAATATTGGGAAGACCGAAGCCATTATTTTCGGTCCCCGTCACAAACTCCATTCCCTCGCCACTGACTCTCCCCAACTTCTGTCTGAAATGAGTTTTTGACCACATATCCACAGCATAACTGAGACCAACTATTTCCAACTCCATAACATTGCCCATCTCTGCCTTTGCCTCAGCTCATCCATGCCTTTGTTACCTCTAGACTTGACTATTCCATCATCATCATAGACAGTCCTTCAGAATCGAGGAAGACTTGCTTCCACTCTTAGAATGAGTCCTTAGGTAGCTGAACAGTCCAATACGAGAGCCACAGGCCCTGCCACAGGTGGGACAGACAGTCGCTGAGGGTAAGGGAGGGTGGGACAGGTTTGCTGCGTGTTCCTTCCGCTGCCTGCATTTGTTTTCTGCATGCACTCGGCGATGAGACTCGAGGCGCTCAGCGCCCGCCCGGATGTACTTCCTCCACTCAGGGCGGTCTTTGGCCAGGGACTCCCAAGTGTGGGTGGAGATGCCGCACTTTATCAGGGAGGCTTTGAGGGTGTTCTTGTAACGTTTCCTCTGTACACCCTTGGCTCGTTTGTCATGAAAGAGTTCTGAGTAGAGCTCTTGCTTTGGGAGTCTCGTGTCTGGCATGCGGACAATGTAGGATTTTGCGAAGGCATCATTGATGGGATTTCTCCAACAACTTGAGGTGTCTACTGTACATGGTCCATGTCTCTGAGTCATACAGGAGGGTGGGTATTATTACAGCTCTGTAGACCATGAGCTTGGTGGTAGATTTGAGAGCCTGGTCTTCGAACACTCTTTCCCTCAGGCGGCCGAAGGCTGCACTGGTGCACTGGAGGCGGTGTTGAATCTCCTCATCAATGTCTGCTTTTGTTGATAAGAGGCTCCCAAGGTATAAGAAGTGGTCCACGGTGTCTAGGGCTGCGCTGTGGATCTTGATGACTGGGGAGCAGTGCGGTGCGGCGAGGACAGGCTGGTGGAGGACCTTTGTCTTATGGATGTTTAGCGTAAAGCCCATGCTTTCGTATGCCTCAGTAAATACGTCGACTATATCCTGGAGTTTAGCCTCTGAATGTGCGCAGACGCAGGTGTCGTCCACCTACTGTAGCTCGATGACAGAGATTGGGGTGGTCTTGGACCTGGCCTGGAGGCGGCGAAGGTTAAACAACTTCCCACTGGTTCTGTAGTTTAGTTCCACTCCAGCAAGGAGCTTGTTGACTGTGAGATGGAGCATGGCGGTGAGGAAGATTGAGAAGAGGGTTGGAGTGATGACGCAGCCCTGTTTGACCCCAGTCCGGACGTGGATTGGGTCTGCAATGGATCTGTTGGTAAGGATCATGGCCTGCTGTCATCGTGGAGCAGGTGAAGGATGTTGACGAACTTTTGGGGACATCCGAAATGGAGACACTATCAAAGGTCAAAAAAAGTCATGTATAAGGGCTGGTGCTGCTCCCTGCATTTTTCCTGCAGCTGTCGCGCTGCAAAGATCATGTCCGTTGTGCCCCTTTTGGAACGAAATCCACACATCTCCCATTCCTACACTCACCTCACCCTTTTGAAACATAGAAAATAGGTGCAGGAGTAGGCCATTCGGCCCTTCAAGCCTGAACCACCATTCAATAAGATCATGGCTGATCATTCACCTCAGTACACCTTTCCTGCTTTCTCTCCATACCCCTTGATCCCTTTAGCCGTAAGGGCCATATCTAACTCCCTCTTGAATATATCCAATGAATTGGCATTAACAACTCTCTGCGGAAGGGAATTCCACAGGTTAGCAACTCTCTGAGTGAGATGTTTCTTCTCATCTCAGTCCTAAATGGCTTACCTCTTATCCTTAGACTATGTCCCCTGGTTCTAGACTTCCCCAACATCAGGAACATTCTTCCTGCATCTAACCTGTCCAGTCCCGTCAGAATTTTATATGTTTCTATGAGATCCCCTCTCATCCTTCTAAACTCCTGTGAATACAGGCCCAGTCGATCTAGTCTCTCCTCATATGTCAGTCCTGCCATCCCAGGAATCAGTCTGGTGAACCTTCGCTGCACTCCCTCAATAGCAAGAATGTCCTTCCTCAGATTAGGAGACCAAAACTGAACACAATATTCCAGGTGAGTCCTCACTAAGGCCCTGTACAACTGCAGTAAGACCTCCCTGCTCCTATACTCAAATCCCCTAGTTATGAAGGCCAACATCCATTTGCCTTCTGCACCGCCTGCTGTACCTGCATGCCAACTTTCAATGGCTGATGTACCATGATACCCAGGTCTCATTGCACCTCCCCTTTTCCTAATCTACCGCCATTCAGATAATATTCTGCCTTTGTGTTTTTGCCCCCAAAGTGGATAACCTCACATTTATCCACATTATACTGCATCAGCCATGCGTTTGCCCACTCACCTAACCTGTCCAAGTCACCCTGCAGTCTCTTAGCATCCTTCTCACAGATCACACCGCCACCCAGCTTAGTGTCATCTGCAAACTTGGAGATATTACAATCAATTCCTTCATCTAAATCATTAATGTATATTGTAAATAGCTGGGGTCCCAGCACTAAGCCCTCTGGCACCCCACTAGTTAGTGTCTGCCATTCTGAAAATGCAGGCTCTCTGCTTCCTGTCTGCCAACCAGTTCTCTATCCACGTCAGTACATTACCCCCAATACTATGTGCTTTAATTTTGCACACCAATTTTTTGAGTGGGACCTTGTCAAAAGCCTTTTGAAATTCCAAATACACCACATCCAGTGGTTCTCCCTTGTTCACTCTACTTGTTACATCCTCAAAAAATTCTAGAAGATTTGTCAAGCATGATTTCCCTTTCATAAATCCATGCTGACTTGGACCGATCCTGTCATTGCTTTCCAAATGCGCTCCTATTTCATCTTTAAGAATTGATTCCATCATTTTCCCCACGACTGATGTCAGGCTAACCAGTCTATAATTACACATTTTCTGTCTCCCTCCTTTCTTAAAAAAGGGTGTTACATTAGCTACCCTCCAGTCCATAGGAACTGATCCCGAGTTGATAGACTGTTGGAAAATGATCACCAATGCATCCACTATTTCTAGGGCTACTTCCTTAAGTACTCCGGGATGCAGACTATCAGGCCCCGAGGATTTATCGGCCTTCAATCCCATCAGTTTCCCGAACACAATTTCCCGCCTAATAAGGATTTCCTTCAGTTCCTCCTTCTCACTAGACCCTCGGTCCCCTAGTATTTCTGGAAGGTTATTTGTGTCTTCCTTCATGAAGACAGAACAAAAGTAGTTGTTTAACTGGTCCGCCATTTCTCTGTTCCCCACTATAAATTCACCTGAATCTGACTGCAAGGGACCTATGTTTGTCTTCACTAATCTTTTTCTCTTCACATATCTATCGAAGCTTTCGCAGTCAGTTTTTATGTTCCCAGCAAGCTTCCTCTCATATTCTATTTTCCCCCTCCTAATTAAATCCTTTGAAGGAGACAGTGCTGGCCATTCATGCAGGGGCATGGCTGATCCCTTGGCCAGTAGTGGGACTGAAAGGATACAAGATTCTGGTATCCTGATACGTTATGCTCTTTCTGGCACGTCATGCTTTCCCACCCTCCCGTCACCCTAATTCTACCCTTGTGCCTTCCTCATTTCACACACCCAAGAAATTCAGCCTGCCCAACCAATGGATGACGAAGAAAAGAGTAGAGTGAAGATCAAGAACAGAAGATTAATTTGACACTCCCAGCCACCAGCTCCTCAACTTCAACCAGTAAGGATATTTGCAGTGTCTCCTACTGAAAGTCAGCAGCCTTTCACCAGCCATGTTGCAGCCACTGGGGGTAGCACTGCGTCACGTCACTAGGACAGGCAAAGGCACACACAAGACAGTCACTAAGAGAATGCATATGGGTGATGGAGTTGATTTCTTGATGTCACATTGGATGGATAGACATATATACGTGGTTTGGAAAGTTTGCTTTATGGTGGCTTTTATTTCAGCATCATGGCCAAGAGGACATTGTGATGGTCAGTAACAGATGGAAGGTGAGGTGTGGGACTGATGTTGAAAGGGCAATTGGGGTTGTGGTCACTGGGACCGGAGGCAGATGATTCCGTCCTGATATCCCGGCCACAAAGGGGCTGCCTGGGATGAATTTGAAGATAGGAATTACAATTGCTGTTCTGTTGAATTTTTAGCTATGTATACCAGAGCCTCTGCTATCTCCTCCCTAGTTTCTTTGAGGACCTGCTGGTACAATCCATCTGGAACTGTAGTCTTGTCCTCACTAAGTTTGGCTAGTATCTCCTTTCTTCCTATCTTAACTGTTGAAATATCCCTTTGGCTTCATTCTCTGTTACCTTCCAGTGAAAACTGAGGAAAAGTACCTATTCAGTATCCCAGCCATTTCAGTATCACCTCGTGCGAGTTTATTTTGTTCATCCGTGTCGTTATCTGGGTTATTGTTTTAAATGAGAACTAGGAAATGTGCATTTTTGCATTTTGAAAGTTGAAAAGGACTTTTAGCAATCAAATAGTTAATTATTTTGCCACAATAAATTTGATTGGTTCAATAAAATATTATGCATACATGCACATACATATATCTAACTTAGTAAGCTTTTTACTTTATTTGAAAATGTATTAAATATTGAAAAGTTCTTACTGAAAACTAAAATGGACGCTTTTCACTTGTCATCTCTTTTATCATTTTTTTTCTAATCTCCAAGTTATTTGAACAAATCCCCAATAACATAGTCATTAGATGAAATGAGTGAAATAAGTCATTGGGAGAAATTTCTTAATGCGGAATTGGAACGCTTTACCACTGGAAATATTTGAGGCATGGCCATTAAATCCTTTAAGGGAAAAGTGGATAAACATTTGAAGTGCAGGAAAATATAGGACAGGATAGTGAGATTAGTTCTGGATTGCTCTGGTAAAAAGCACAATGGATTGAATAGACTTCTGTGATATGACATTCAATGGGGCCGATTTTAACTGCAGCCATCCAAGCAAATAGGGCAATATTGGTCTGCAAGATGCGTTGGATCACGTGCCCTGTTTATGGTTGGTGCTTTAGCCACTGCCATCTTGGTTGGAGTCTTTAAATGGACAGCCAGAGGCCACTTTTAATATACAAATCAGGACATACATAGAACTCAGATAGCAATTTTGAGGAACATGCAGCGTGCATGCTCTGCCAATTTGTAGGGCATTGAGCGATCTAACCAGTGGTCCTTAAAGGGTCCACTGGAGGCCGCTCAAATAATGGCCCAAAACCCTTTCCACCTTTTATTTTTGTGGGGCCTGGAGGAGCAGAACTACTCATCCTGGCCTCATAACTGTATTCCGATGTGGGCACCCCACCCACCCCAGCCCCCAGGATCAGACTGTTGGCTGGATCCTACATGGAGCTGGATGTTTATCCACTCTCCCCAACCAATGAACTGCATTCGAGCTTTGGTTTTATGTGCACAGGTCATCACAAGGATCTAATGCCTTATCTCACTCATTTCATCTAATGACTAAATTATTAGGGATTTGTTCAAATAACTTGGAGTTTAGAAAAAAAATGAGGACCTCAAAACGCTCGAGCCTCAGGGCACCTCCCGCTAACCACCCATTTTGGGCCAAATGTAAAATCAGCCCCTATGGTACTAAGTATATTGAATGGTTTTTTTGATCAATGTCCTCAACAACAATAATTTGCATTTGTATAGCACCTCTAATATAATTAAAAGTCCTAAAGTGCTTCGTTAGATCAATTGGTAGATGACTTAGAAGAACCTGTCCGAAATTACAATTGAAAACATAGGTTTGAAGGAGCTTTTAGAGGGAAGTAGCAAGGCAGAGGTTTAAGGCGGAAATTCAAGAGGGGAAGTACATAGATAGCAGAAAGCTCAGACACCAAGGGATGTTCAGGAGGCCAGAATCAGAGGACTGTACAACATGGGCTGGCCATAGGGATGCAGCAGAGCCACAACGGCATTTGTAAACAAGGACAAGGATTTTGAATTTGGTGCTTTGAAAGACAGGGAGCCAGTGGAAGTTAACAATGATGAGGATAATGAGGAAACACAACTTAGTGTGAAACAAGATGTTCACGGCAATTTGCAGTTTGTAGGGGAAAATGCAGGAAATTAGCAAGAAAGACTTTTGATAAACCAAGCCTTGAGGTAATGAAAGCATGGTTTCAGTGGCAGTGGAGGTGGGGTAGTACGAAGGTGGGCAATGTTGCAGATATGGAAGGATGCAATCTTAGTAATAGAGTTTGAAGCTCGTCTATAAGCCAAACATGGAGGTTGAACCAGATGGTGAACAACCAGAGTGAGCACCTGAGGAGGGATAAAGGGAGAGAAACAAGGATGTGAAGTTGTTGATGGGAGCCAAATGAAATTACTTTGGGTTTGATCAATATTTGACTGGAGAAAGTTATAATTCATCCACGACTTTATATCAGATAGGAAGTCTGACAGAACAAAGATAGCCATGGAATCGAGGGTGCTGGTGGAGAAGTAGAATAAGGTGTCAACACCAAAGATATCACAATTCACCCCATGTCTGCTGATAATAGCTCCAAGGAACGGTATGCAATAGAGGAAAAATAGGAAGCTTGGGGTATTCCAGTGGTGACTATGTGGGAATGGGAAGAGCAACCATTACTGGAGAAGTGCTAGCTGCATTCAGGAAAGAAGGAGTGAACTAGATGTAGGCGGTCTCCCAGAGGTGGGCCACAGAGGATAGTGGAGGAAGATAGGATGGTCAACTGTACTGCATGCCATGCAAAGGTTAAGGAGGGAAAACATACCATTGCTGCAGTCACACAGGACAGAAGAGATTATCGGAGATTTTCAAGTCCTGCATTGGTACTACGCCATGATTTTGTATATAATTTGGTCATGAAAAGGATGACCAATTTGAATGTAAACTTAGGTATTCATTTTGTACACTAAACCATCCAAGTTCCTAACTCATGCATTTGCCCAAGATTATCTTTTAAACTCAGACCCAGACCAATTTGAAGGCATGTGAAGTAAATGTTTATTATTTAATCTTACCTGTGGGATTATGATGATCACCACCCTGAGCCTGTCTTGAAGTTGACTTGCCCTTAATCACAATATTGTTTTTCCACTACCAGTGGGAGAAATTTCAAGTAAAGAGATGGGGACATTCTGCCTTGAAAAATAGCACAAAGTACTGGTATATACATATACTGGTGTTCATGCAGATATATTTGAATGTCTTTTTCCATCTTTACTTGAAACATCTACTGCTACAGATATTAGATACAGCATAAATAATAGGAGCAGTCACAGTAGGTAGATATATTTTTTTGTAGACTTACGAAATTGCCCCATATTAGAAGTGGTATTGTTTCACAAATCAGCAGGAAAATATATGTTGAATTTGTATGCAATGTTGAATGAACCCAGTCTGTTTTTCTAAATTAGGTAGCTGATACAGAAAACATGCATGTTTAAAAGAGAGCAGGCAGGGGAGCTGAAAAACAGAGAAAGAGCATAGACTGCTCAACAGTTTACTCCTACTAGTGTTGGACTGCCAGTGATTTTGACTAGTGTAGTCTTGCTACTATTGGCAAGGTGAAAACTAGGTTGTAGGATTTGAAGAAGGAATTTTGGGAGAGGTGAATATGGAGCCCCTATTTATAAAGCCCAGAATCCTTTGTGATTTTTTAAAACAGTCTTATCAACTTGCCCTGCAACCTTTAAAGATTTATGTATATAAACCCTCAGGTCTCTCTATTCCTGCACCCTTTAGTTTTTAATTGCCTCTCCTCATTCTTCCTTCATATATCTTAGTGCAGTCTGTATAAATTAACATTTGGAGAGGTGGTTTGCACACTCCTGATGACCAGGGAGAGGAAATTGTGTTCAAGTTATGTAAATGTTACATTACATCTCCAATTTCTAGTTTTAGTGGAATCTGTATTAAATTTCCATATTCCATTCAAAAAACTCATCCCTTAATATTCATGAAATTAAATAATGCTTAATGCTTTGATAATTAGTCTGGCTATATTGTGCATTCATGCTCTTCTATGGTGGAATTGGGGCACGAGCTGATTAAAGTTTAATGCTTTGATCAGTTGAAGTTGCCCTATTCCAGCAGCAGTACTCCTGATACCACTTGAAATGTAAAATATGTTTTCAGAATACAGATCACCCCTAGTTTACATCACTAGATTTTTATTAACAATCCTCTAATGCAAATTTATTGTGAAGTCATCTCGTGCCATTGAGTGGTAGCGGGAGGAGCACTAGGCTGCATTGAAAGTGTGTTTCATGGACAACGATCAGCATATCACCACTTTAAAACATGGGGAGAGAGAAAACCAATATGATAAATACTACAAGTCATTAAACATCAAAAATACAGGTCATATACTTTGGCAAGGTCTGTTACATTGGTAATTTTTTTTGGGGGGGGTGGTGGTTAGGGGTTCTTAAGCAACCCAACAGGTGTGTTATTTTTCAGTTAATTGTCAGCATGATTAGTAAAAGTATTTTATCCAAATAAAAGCCAATAGTAATAATAGAGTTCCATAAAAGTAACCAAAATGTCTTACAATCCAGAACAGATCGCGTGGCAATGACCAATATTAATACTGTATAAATACAAGGGATATTTAAACTGCCAAGATAATGGTGAGTTTAATGACGATCTCCATCATCAATGTGTAAATAGTTCAATAACTTGTGGCGAGGAAGATATACCCTTGCCACAAGTTGCTGGAAGATTTGCACCACTCCGCCATTAGCTTTGCACAAATAGTATCTTGCTCTTAGCCTCCTCATCATTTATAAGAATTTGCTGGATTTGCACATTAATTGCCAATTAAACTCACCACAGAAGTAATTAATAATGCAAGTACTTTTTAAACAACATGATCATTGTTAAGGACTGCCAATCAATCTTTCTGACCCAGAAAATGAGCAATTTAAACTGTGGAGTCTCAATCCCTCAGGCAGTAAATTGTTGTTGGTGATTAAAATTCTTATTTTCCTATCAATCTTTTTTTCTCTTTCTTAATGCAATCTTTCTTTCCATCTCTTTATTTCTCCTTCTGTATATGATTTGACTAATTCACCCAGTCTAATTCACCCTCCATCTCAAGTCATTCCTCTGTTTAGTTCTCAATCCTTAAATCTAATTGGTTAAGGAGATACTGTTGGTCCCGCCATTCACTAAGGTCCAAGATGCCCTGTTGCCCTCAACACCACGTTATCAGTTCACACTTCCAGCAAGTTAGGGCGCACAACAATTTTGAGCTGAAGTGTGCAGGAAAATGTCTAACTAATGGCGTATGCTGAGTTGCCCCGCTCCAGTCACATTTGGTATTTTATGCATTTTGTTAATGAAGGCTGAATTTTATTTGATGCCCTGCCTCAAACTTCTACGAATCACAGCTGCAAGTCACTTTCAATTCAACTTCAGTGTTCAACGGTGTTGTTTGTAGATTTAATATGGAAAACTTTTCCATAAGTATCCCAGAATGATCCTGTTCTTCTGGGAATAGAACAATTCCTCTCCACTCTGGAACAGTCAAAAACAAAACCAGAATGTAAAATGATAAGATTACTTGGACACCCTAATCCATTGGAAATATTGATCAATGAGATGTGTAGAGATACACAGAAGAAGCTACAACATTGAAATAGGCCATTCTATCTAACCAATCCGATACCAATTGAAATAATGACATTCTTTCCTATCCCTTTACCCTCCACGAAAAAAAACCTTCATCAGACAAGAGTCTGACAAAGGGTACACACTTGAAATGCAATAATCTGTCTTTACTCTTTATACATGGTGTGTATGTCCAGCAGTTTGTGTTTTTTTATTTCAGAATTCTGGCATTTGCTGTTTTCCTTTTTATTTCAAAGCAATATAAGCTAACTCTTTGTGCTGAGTGTATATGTTTAATGATTATTTTGTGCAAATGTAATCAAAATTAAATGACCTTGCAGGCAGCAGATATGTTTAGGATATGCATTTTTATTAGAGTAAGTCAAAGAAAGAAACAAACAAATAGAAGTGACGTAGATCCTGGTCTATCTGGGTACAGTGGAGTAATTCTTGGTTGGTTAGTCTTGTGCAATGTAGTAGTTACTGGCCTTTCAACTTTGTGTGGTGTGGTAGTTTCTAGATGATCAATCCATATGTTACTTTCTGACCAGTGAATCTGTCCACGGTTTAGTGGTTCCTTGTACATCAACCTGTGTGCAGCAGAGAACACTTTTATACTACCTGAACACTTTATACTATTGTATCTGCACATGCATGACAATTCCAAAATGAAATCAATGGCTTAAATGATGACCATTTGGCACTGATCTTAAAGCATCAAAATGACAATAAATCTCAGAACTTTCAAACAACCGTACATTTTTAAAAACAGCATTGTATGCATTATATACAAACAAAGTGGCAGATACTGGAGAAGGGAATAAAGGTTGTCACCTAATCTCAAGAGTTTATATATCACATTAAGTTTAGTGAAATATTACGGATGTGAAAATATCAGTTTTCACACCATATGCCTGTAGGCAAATGTCATAAGCAACAGTCAATAACTCAACTGGCTCAGCCTCAATAGAGTAAAGCTACAACTTTGCAGCAGATGCCAAAGTACTAAATAAAATGTAAAGAAAAATTATTTTGCCTTTTACAGTTAACATGCTGTAAATAGATAAAGAATACACAAGAGAATTCAGAACTCAAAATATATTCCATGAATTATTATGGTCTTCCTCACAGGTGGAATAAACTGTGCATTAAATTGTTTTCCTGCCATGCATTGTTTATTGAGCAGATATGGAGTTAATTTTGTTTAATAATCAAATACTTTGTTTGAATTATTTATTTGCAGTGTAGATATCTACCAATATAAAATGTGATTCAATACGATCATTATTTGATATAAGTGCCTCTCACCTATCACCAGAAGTATTCATGCTGTTGACAATTTTCTACCCTGCTTTCTGGAAGACATTGACTCTTTGCTGAAATACAATTTCACAGTCACCAGTCACCCACCAGTACCTCAGCCAATTGGCCATAATTCATTGCAAGCCTCTACAGTGAGCAATGGCAGGTTATTTAACTGCATGATGCATCACAGCCAAGCCCAATCCTGTCCTCAACTGATTTCAAAATACACACTCAGCATGTCACAGGATATCAATCAGCAGTGAGAAACTGGTCCATGTTTTCCCCTTCCTAACACAGAGATACTGAGGCTAATACCAATTATAGCACTCCTAACTCTACCCGAGCTGAGGTTAGCTGGTTCAATGAGGACCAGGGTTTAAACATTCCTGTCTCTATGCCTAAGCTATTCATTGGTAATTCTTAGAGCCATCAGTGGAGCTTACAATCTTTATATGAGATGGTTTCATACTGCTTGCCAGAAATTGGGTTGCAATCAAACTGGTGGTCTCAAACCAGTTACATTATAGTTTGTGCATCAGTATGTTGCGAAAACTACATTGCACCAATTCAGAAACTGCACTGTAACTGATCTATTAAGTTCATAACATCGAATACATCTCATTTGATGAGTAGATCATGAAGCTGGAATAAACATTTACCTCCACATTAAAGATAAAAATTAGAATAGACTGCTAAATTCCCATTCATGGACCATAACTCCCCTGAACAAATCAAATTCCAAGATTGGAGAAATAGTATGCTTGGTGTTACCAATCTGCAAAGTGGTAGCACTTGATGAGATTCAAGAACATTTCTTGGAAACATCTAAATTGCTGAATCATGCAGAAAAATGCAATACATTACATTTCATCTTTCAATATTATCTCTCAATATATTGTACACAATCAGCAGTAATGGTTATTTCATTTACTACACTGACTACCATACTGGCCTATAAATGTTAAGCATTTTCCAACCCCTCCATCTCAATTTTCTCCCATTCCCCCCTCTTCTCTTCTCGCGGGATTGACATGCATGGAGGTACAATTCTATGGGCATTAGCAGACCTCTGGTACCTCACCTAAAGGTAAATCTAAACAGTCAGTGTTGGCAGGCTATTCAAATGTTGGGACATCACAGACAAATCTGATCCGATCATCGTCCAGTGTGCACAAATGCACACTTTACAGCAGGATTCATTAGATACCAATAAGGAGAGGAAATCCTGGCTGATTTTACCCTTGGTAGCCAAGAGAGAGGCCAATTGTACCTGAAACCCCAGTTGAGATCACATAACTCATTACAGACTATGGATCAAAGCTGAAAGCTTATTGGTCTGTATGGTTCAATGCCAGGGTCAGGCAGTGCCGTTACCTACTCAGCCATGAAAAAATTAAAAAGCAGTTATTAGTGCATAAACAGGACGACATTTTATTTACAATGATGTTACTAAAGAGTAAAAGTTCCTGAATATAGCTAGAATCCGTTCAAATTATGCCATCATTTGTAATATGTTACTTTACATTAGATTTTACATAATTAATTTTCTGCATTAATATCTTTGTTAGGTCCCACTATTTAGAATAAACGTCAGGTTAAATACCGACAAGGATTTGGTTCTACTGATGAATAAACAATGTTCATATTTTGTAATACAGTCATTGTGCTACACAGCTACCTGTAAAATATATCAAATGGCATTACCCTTCCCTCTTGGTGTAGTTATTACTATCTATATTTGTGTTAATAATCATGTTTGGTAAAATTATCAGTGATGCACAAAACATTTGAGCTAAGAAAAGTGAAATTCAAAGTTTTACAGACATATTTTTTCAGTTACACTTTTACATTTGACAATGTAAAATTGCTCTTTAAGGACACTGTCTTCATGTAAAGTAAATGATAAACTTATCAATTATATTACACAATGGTGGCATAATATGATTTAGATCATCACACTGATACACAAATCGAAAAGGTTTATCAACCACTTTCTTCATGAAGACAGTGCTCTTTTAATCCTGCTTCATTTTATACTAGTGACAAAGCACTCAACTGCAATACTGGCCATCAGACAGGAACAGGTATTTTGGAGAGAAAAACACATAGATTGCAAACCCACTAAAACTCGCTTTACCATGAAGCAGAGAAAGTACTTTTTTCCTCCAAAATCAAAATGTCACTGGAAATAACTGGGACTCGACAGAGCTGCACCTTTCCCGAGATCACGTGAGCCCACCTTCCCCTTTCTCTCTTCCAAAGCTTCAAGGCTGCCCAAAACATTTAATGTAAATCTGTCTTGCCCAGCTAAATCCCCAGCTATGTTGGCTGCCATGCCTCTGCTAGACAGGGTCACCGGGTCAAAATCGATTTCACAGGCCACCTGGAGAGCCCAGGCCGTGAACTGACTCAGACAATTTTTGTCAGCGCTCTGGCGGCCTTACCTCCCAGGGCTCGGCCCGGCTCGGCCTGCCATTGCGACTCGTGGATATTAGGTGGCAGAGCTATCCGAGGAAGAGGCCAGAGTTGTTGACCCTGTTGCCTGACCCCTTCAAACTTCAGCACAATTTTTCTGGCAGTTACCGTGGCGACTGGGCACCCCAAGCTTATCCTAGTTACCACAAAAAAAACAGGAGAAAAGATTTTGTTTTTTGCAACCTGCCGTGTGGTAATGATTCTCAGCAGCAACGAGCACTTTCGACTGCTCTCCCCTCGCCAGCGTCACCCCCAGAACTCTCTCCAGCAACTGTTTTCTGGTGACTCCAGAAAAGTCCCCCCCTCCCCTTAAAAATGATTTAATGCATGCTCGATCTTTATTTTCACTTCTATTAATACACGCCACTGCGTAAAGCGACGACATCTCCTTTTAAAAGCTCCCTCTGTGCAGCCTGGCTGCTGCACCGTACAGCACCACTTCACACATCCCAAACACCTGTTTAGACATCCTTTAGAATGACATGAGACACAGCGTTGAGAGAAAAAGAAAGCTTGTGTGTGCAATGAGGCAAACAATCGCACTCTTGCATGCAAGAAGCATAATTAGCAGAGTTTTGAAGTAAATCAATTGTATTCGTAAAATAATTTATAAGCGGTGAACACATTTTATGCAATTTAAATATCAAGCGACTTTGTGTTACTTCTTAATCAGTTTGTTGTTGCATTAAGTGCAGCAAAGTATTTTAAATTGTCAAGTTCAAAGGTGGTTTGGGGCCATAATGGAGTCCTGCCACATTCCCTGGTGACCAAGATCTGAGACTGATGAGTTTTGCCTGCTGCCTCTGCAAGCTTTGCATTGAATGATGATGGATCGGGCAGTTAAGAAATGACTGCAGGCACCTGATGGTTATCTGTCCCTTCTGTAGACAATACAGTCCAATAGTGGAAATGAAACCGCACATCTTAACCGCTGCCAATGAACTGTCCATCAGACATTTCCGGGTTTCATGTTAGACTTCCTTCTTTCCATTGCTTTACCATTTGGCCTTCCCATCCTTTTCATTTTGTTTTTATTTGTTTCAAGTCCTCAAGATACTTTTCCATGTCCTGGTAATTTAACGAGACACATTTCAGACTATAAGTCAAATTATCTTGTCAATATGCAATTATATTTCACCAACCTTCTCCATTGTGGTTGGTCAATTCAGATAAATGCTAAGGTTGTATTTGTTATTCATGTGGTTCACCTTTCAATATAAAAATCGCTTGTATTCGAGGAGGACTTATGCCACGATTCCAAGTACGCACACATGTATAACCATTGGAACAACTGCATGTGAACTAAACCAGCGCAGGGTGAAGACCAGTGAATTCAAAGTTTAAATTAAAAGACGGAAATAAGTTCTGAAATGGAAATGGTTGGGAAGAGAAAATAGGGAAAGTAAAAGGAGCAGAGCAAATGTAAGCAGAGTTTTACAGGTAATAAGACTAGAAATACAAGGGTTATGCAAAGACTTATTGTATCGATCTGGACGAAGAGTGTGTAAAGTGGTATTTCTTGAACTGAGAACAGATTAATGGTGCCATATATTAATGCTTCTCGCTTTATGATGGCTACCACAATGGTCTGCTTCAGGATTTGGCCACTCGGAAGTAGGACACTGTATAATTAAGCCTTTGGCGCAAAACTACTCTGAAATACAAAGAGCTGAGCTAATCTAAAAGCTCAAGTGCCCGTAAGTAAAACTTCAGGAAAAGTTATTGAAAGTGACAAATGCACGGTGACAAATAATCAATATAAGGACATTTCAGTATCCTCTTTGTTTGCATGCATTACTGCCAAGTGATGGAACGACCTTTGAAAGATTATTAAAAGAACTATTTCAGAAAATTTCAACCAGAGCATTTTCTTAACAGAGTTCAAGTGGGGAAGAGTTCTGCGTTCAGCAGCGTTAGATGTGGAGCGTGGTTTAGAGAGGCAACTAGCTCATATATCTGTTAGACAAACCTGATACACAGTCACTCGACAAATTTGCTCGCTTCTAATCTCAAATTGTGTCTGAAAGGTGAAAGTGCGATATCTATAATTCTTCGCGTACAGCACCGTACATGACCCATACTGTCATATAATCGATGTGAGAGCCTCAGCTGTCACAGATCTTCAGCCCACATTTTCCTAAAATGATAACGTGACTTGTCATTTGGGGAAGTTTTGGATTCGCCATTTGGGATAATTTGGTGCGTGAACTTCAAACGACAGACAATGCGTATAAAATTGGCTGTATTTTCTAATAAAAATGTGCCTGGAGAAGTAGTGTTCTTGTCAGTTTAATTTGAAACGTGTTTTACATCCCTCACCTAAATGGGAAAAAATAGATACACACTAATTAACTTAAGGAACATATAAGGTAAACAAAGTTAACCACAGAGGTGCAGAATTTACACAAAGTTGTAACGCTTTAAATACACGGTAACGCGATCTTGTCTTTAAAGTGTTTTTGTAATTGTATATTATAAATAACAAATTCCAACTCAAATCGTTGCACTTGCTTAAAATATGGTATTCGTGATTTGGGGAATCTCTTGTTTTGATTAATAGGTGCTTTAACTCAATATCTACCCTTTATAAGTAACAATGGAACACTTGAGTAAAACATTGGGAATGGGATACTTTAAAGAATTCAAGTTTCTGTCTCCAGAAACTGAAATACACACTCCCAAACAGTTTACATACTCTACTAGCACACAATATGCCTTTTGTAATTCTATAAATAAGCAGGATTTAAACACGTTTAAAAATCAAACCTACACTTCGATCTACATTAACTTAGCTTTATCAGCAATTCTAACTGCTGTAACAGAGGGGAATTTGGTCAAAGATAACTAGAAAAACCTGGGGGATCCAGTGGCTCCGTTTTACCCGAGAAAACTGTAAGCAGAATATAGTTTGGGTCATCTTTGAAAGGTTAAATGTTAAGACGGAACTGACCAGAGACAATTCACTGTTATATCGAAAACGATTACCGTCTGCCGAATATTAAATGATACAATATTTATACATGACTTTTTTTAAGTGACATTTCCAGAAAAGTTGAGCATGAAGTTGATTCCTGGTAGTTTCTAATACTGGGGAAGGTTAAGAAAAAGACCGCCGACTTTGGGGAGTTCTCTGCAATTTATTTCTGGATCCTGACCGAATAATTAGAGCATGCTTAAAAAGCATGCTTTCTTTTCGTATGTTTTAATGAAATGGTAATGCGTGAATTTTAGTGCAGGGTACTGAAATCTCATCCACTGACTGGTCCCCATTAGTCAAAGAGCTGTCATTTCCAGCATAAGCACAATGACGAGCCCCACAGTGATAGCGCTCTGATCTCCATGATGGTTAAGATAACCACTTGATTAAAATGGCTCGGTTGTTCTGCCGTTACTTGATAAGCGTGTGAACCCGCGTTATTTATAATAATGTGCAATGCCTGAATCCCAGCGATTGCATACGCTTCTGCAGGGCGGTCTTCTTGCAACAGATTTCGGCCATCAACTCCCTGGTCCTGCTCAGAGAGGAGCACGAGCTTCAAGTTGTGCTGCAGCAACTGCCTGTAAAAGTTAGAGAAATTTGATGATGTTCCCCAGATCAATGGCCTTGCTCAACACTTGTGGTGTTAGTTAATTCAATTTGCTAGTGTGCAGGTGGGAGACGAATGGTAAACTGAGTACTGGCAAACTACACTTAAGACAATTATAAATATACAGTACTCTACCATTACACTTTTAACACAAACACCAGTCTGATTCGCCACGTATTCTGTGAACTGGAAAATAATCACTGCAGACCAATTATGCATTTCAACACAGAAGCAGAATCAGGCCAAATTATTTAACATGTACTAGTTTTTTTTCGTAAACAGTGTGCATTTCATTTAACCGACAACCCATATATTCCGTTTATTGACTGAAAATCTCCAACAGTTCTGCAGGAATCGGAATTGTTTTACTTAGACTTGAGGAATATAATGCATTCACACTATTGTTATATTATCTATAATGTGTTACCTGGGGAAAATCTTCTAGAACAGATTTGTGGGATATGCACCTAATTTCAGCTATTGGTCATTTCCAGAACACATGAAAGATTGATCTTTGATATTAAATAAAATGTGTCCAAATGTAAATCTAAAATGTATCCACCGGCCTTCGGGTGGCTTTCAAAACACATTGGTAGACAAACCTTTAAACTTAGCAAGAAATATGGAGAGGGCCAAGCATTTCCTATGTAATAATAATCAAATTCAAAACAGGTCATTGTTAATTGCATATAACACATTAGAATACTCCAGTTAAATTACAAGTCATTAATACAGCTACAGCTAGTTTTGTGTAATGCATAGGTTTATAATTGTGCATACTGTACTTTGATTGCAGAGTTACAAAGCAACCTCTGGGATAAATAGGAGATAAAGCCCCTCTGCATTCCGGTGCTGTCTGTGATAGAGGAGGCAGAAAGAGTACGATTCATCGCCTGTATAGGGACCACACCGAAGCATTAATCAGGTCGTGAAAAACTAAAGGGAACTATAGATTCGACATAATCGAGTTTCAACTTCTGGCAGTAGTTAATGAATAGGTGGACAGCTGGATAACAGAAATTACTGTTTAAATTAAGTCATGCGAATAATTGAGTAAATTTAACATTAAGATTCAAGCGATCGTGATTAATAAGAAATGGAATTACCGTCCTATATAAATTTGCGTGTGGATTTTACGGCAATCCAGATAATGATCAAAAAGCGATATTTATGTACGTTTAATTTTCATGTAATTAAAATGTTGTTTGGAATCTGACAGTGAGGTCTGCAGCAAATACAACAAGTGCAAAATTCCTTAACTATGCTGTAGTACAACGAGTTCACAGTTAATAAACTACTTTAATGGAAAGACAAGTAGTCCATGTAAAGCAGACTTAATTTGTTCTATTATTTCTCACAACACACCCCACGTGAAGTAATATTAGAGTTTGAAATACCTTACCCATAAAGGTCTGGCACGTTAAACAGGTGAAGCAATGTTTCGTGAAGTGTTTGTGAGTTTTCCTACTTAGTGTCTTTTTTAAAGTTAAGTTAATAATCTCAAGAAAATAGAGTTCTAACAAGTAGTTAACATCTGAATAACGTATTGATAAGTGCACATGTGTGCACGTGTATAAATTGTCTTCTGTTGCTAGCGAATTGTTGCCCACCGATTAGCCATCCCTAAATTGTATTCGGGAATCACTAAAGAAAAATCAGATTGTCGCCAGTTTTAACAACTGGTGCAATTTTTTTTCAATAACCAACTGTTGAATTCTTAAGGGAAATCACAGCTTGTCACACCAGATCCGTCCCCTTCATTGGCTGGTTACAACAGTGTTTAGAAATTACATCTTAATTTGAGGAAATATAATTTTTAATTTTGTGTGGCATTTGTGCAAATTTGAAACGCCGACGCAAAACCAGGAAAGATCGATCTTGTCTTTATAACTGTAGCAGATCAACAAGTGGGGACTGAAAAAGCAACATGAAATACCATCTGTTTCAAAGCTGATGAATATAGGATGCGACTGCCCTCTTACCCTATTAAGCTGCCAAGGATTTTTTTCTAACTTTAGCACAAAGAAAAGAACTATGCATTTTCTGTATGTACATCGTTTTATTTTCTTTCAAGGCTTTCTCTCGGCTACTGGGGGCTGTAAACAAGACCACGCGATCGGGGTTGAGTTTGACTCCGTTTTCCAATTCACTGAAGACTCAGGCTGTGCGCGGCGGATAAATAGAGCCATTGTGGGGCCCATACATAAACCATCTCAACTTTTGTCAAGCTTTTATGCGAAAAGCACACAAAACCTCAATCGCTTTTCAATGCAAAAGACACCAAATCTTTGAGATGACATTACTCGGAAACAGACGCAAAATGCGAATCTCCTACGACGTTTAGGTTCAGCAAGCGAGAGAACAGATTTCGGTCCACTTTTTTGTGAGGAGATGAAGGGTAAATAGTGACAAGCCTTTCCTTTGGGTGTATTCATTTGGGCTCTTGAATGATCACCCAGTCTGTCGCACTGCCTGTCTAATTTATGGCTAGTTCGCTAACGTTCCCGCTTCAAGTCATATTCAGAGAAGTGTGAGGGGCATTAATTTATGACCCGTTACGTTTCAAAAATAAAATAATGATTTAGTAATCAGAACCATCAACTTCTGAACTTTCTATGCCATTTTGTTTTGACGGAATGTACGGCTATGTAACGGTTAACGTGCAAGTGTCAGCGAAACGTTCAAATGTTTCCTTTGTTTTAAAAAGATAATTTGTAAAAACGCAATTCTTGACAAATGCAAGAGAGATTTACTTCTTTTTTGGAAAGTAGAACGAGGCAGATGGTAACGGCGTCATTAACAAGCAAACTTTGGATGTGCAAGTCAAGCCTGAAATTGGGAGGGATCTGGGGAACAATGGGGGCTGGTGTTGTAAAATCCCCTATTTCTATTCACCCAAGCTAATATAAAATTCTGTATGGTTGCTTGCCCAGTGCCATGATTGTTTTTTGAGTCTGGTTGTAACGGGGATAGGAGTGCTAGTTAGGATACTTTGTGGAGCAGTAGTTTTTAGGCACACGTTTTAAATGTAGCTGATTATATCAGACTATTGCTGCTTCTTTGGGTTGGATGTGCAGTCTTACAACAATCGTTATCTGTTCCTCAATTGCCGTGGTAATGCAAATATGAGCGAGTTGCAGCTCGCGGTGTCTGTTTCTCTGAAGACACATAAATAGAGAAGAACTTTAAAAAATCATAACTCAGATTTCCAAAAGCTTCCATTCTAACCTGGTTTAAATAAATCTAGAGAATATCGTGCCATGACAGTTATCTAATACTCCAATAATCTTTGCAACTATTCCAAAAAAATACATTTTAGCACCATAACTTATTTTAAACAGAGCAATAATTGCACTTTGTAAAATCTGAGCATATGATTTGTGACAGTTTGAAACTACAGTCCTTAGGTCAGCAAGAACGGCCACTACTAGCCCTTGGATCATTTCAGCTGCCCGCAATAAGGTCACGCGTGGAGTTACACACACTACCAGTATACGACTTGATTAAAGTTTACAACATCGATTTATTAAAACGGTTTAACGATTCATTGTCAAAATTCGGTTAGGATTTCTGAAATGGGCAACAGCAGTAACATCAACATGGTGTTGGCAGGTTAGCAAAGTGTTAAGGATGATACTACCTTTTATAAGCTTGTGAAGGGGCGAAGAACAGTTAGATTGAGCGAGGCGTGCGTTTATTTGTATAGTGTTTGTCCTGGTTTGTTATTACTATTCATTTTAAGTTGGTCCGTCAAGAAATTGCTGGTCGATTTGTAACTGGGGAAATGTGTAACAACAGCGTCTATTTGCGAACGAAATATGTAAACGTCACAATCATGCGTATTAATATGAGTAATGCTACACGGAAGAAACATATGCTTTATATCTGGCATAACAAATCTTTCAATATTTTAGTGACAGAACAGTTTTTTTTTAGAAATGCCATGGTTGATTGCACAAATAATAGATTAAATCGTACACCAAACAAAGGGTACAGGTATTGGTCTCATGTTTACTAAATGGTCAGCTCCGTGAAACCTGATCGCTAGTGAAAGCTGACATGCTCATGCACTCGCAGCGAAGGGTTGTCGTACCTTCAGCAGATCTTTAAAGCTGCAAAGGACGTGCCCTCGAGGCATTCGTCAAGAAAACACTAGTCTGGCATTTCGTCACAGGCAGTTTTATAGGATTTTAAAGGCCCCGATCAAACGGACTGAGAGTGATCGACATTAATGTCCGGATGGCAGAGTAGGAACGTCCATCTGCGGGGGATCCGCTATCTGCTCCGTTCACGTGGTGAATGGCTTTAAAGATATATAATTCCGATCAAGACAAACACTTAGCAGTGCACTTAAGACCACACTATTTGTGCCTGGGAGTTTCCTGCTTGCACTGGGAGCCAATGTCACATCCCCATTTCATTTGCTCCCGTCAACAAATCCGCCTTTTGCATTTGAATAAGAGCAACGCATAAGTTTTAGATTGGCATTTACTGAATATTATGGAATCGCAAATTTTGTTCTGATTTTAAAACAAACACATTTGGATGTTTGCTGAAAACAGTTTTGATTGAACAAAGTCGAGTTTCTTTGTGAACAGGTTTATAGTGCAGCTGATATTGGGGTTCCTCGACTTTACTGCCCAGGACTCGATGTGTGACCGTGAACCTCATCTTTCTGCTCCGGCCGTTTCCCCACTGAATAATAAACAGCTAACCCACTTTAAAGGATTGAACTGTTTTATTTTACGTGATCCAATTAAACGAATTATCTCAGTTCAGTCCTGATATACGGGTAACCAGTTTGCAAATAAACTGTATCACTAATGATTCATATGGGGTGGAAGTGAATGCTAATGGCACACTCAAATCTTAGGCTTGTACTCGCAATTGTTAGTATATATTACTAGAGATAGATGCGTGTCGGTGTAAACATGTTAAAATCATACCAGACATCCAGAATAAGACATTGCTGGGGTTTTATTTTGTTTTAAATGGGAATCTTTTACAATGGATTTAGAAGCTTATCAATTTGTGGGAAGTAACGATGAAATAAGTGTGCGGACTCGATGTATTTTTTTCCTGTTCACTTAAAGGCTGCCATCGCACCGGAAATCTGATTTCCCGCGCAGCAGCTCTGATACTTGGAAAAAAATGGGAAAATATCTGAGGCACCAGATACTCATTACTTATTCATACTATTCATAATTCATTATAATAAAACGTGGGTCTCAGAATTACATTTTAAGCTACAGGGCTGACATCCTTAGTCACGACCCCCCCCCCCCCCCCCCCCACCACACACACCCATCCTTTGCAGCCCCAGGCTCAAACGTAAACTATAAAATAGCCTGGAAAAGAGGGAATGTTCATCTCAGTGAATTCTCCAATAATCCAGGGCACGGTGCTGAGGTGGGGGAGTCACGTGTGCTAAACTCCTGTGTTTCACACCTAACTCCGTGGCATCCAAGTAGTGAATTTTCGATCCGATTTCGAACCTATGGTTTGGTATCAACGTGCATTGCGATAGGTATGTAAATTCTAGGAAATACCTTCGTAACTCTATCCAATATTTAACACTCTCAGGACTTTCGGATGTAGGGGCACTTCACCACATACACCCCAGACTCAGTACTGAAAATAAGCAAAAATAAAATAACAAAACTTAAGAAGCTGGAACTCTGAAAAAACAGAAAATGCTGGACTTTTAACGAAGGATTTAGAGCCGAAACGTTAACTGTTCTGTTCTCTCCACAGATGCTGCCTGACCTGCTGAGTGTTTCCAGTATTTTCTGTTTTTTGGTTTAGTATAGAAAATTCCCGTTCTTATTGTATGCATCTTGGTTATAAGCATCTCTCTGTCTCTCCCGATCTCTGGCGCCGAGCTTGATTCTTTGATTCGCTTACAGATTTACATAGCCTAAACATGCGCGCAATTCACATTCTCTGTCACACAAAAGTACTAAGGTTGGAGACTGAAAGGGGAAAGGATGAGAGAGAGGAGGGTGACGGAAAACAAAATACAGTATCAAAGGGTGCATGCCAGCACCACGGATCTACTGCAGGTGCCCAAAGAACAGTCCATTGCACAGTGCGCGCACACAGTGGCGTTCAGATTACTGTTACAGATGCCAGTTGGAGTTTCGAAGAGCTGCCAAGTCCAGATGGCCGTTGATTAGCACACTTGCGAATGAAACTTCGGAGGCAGACAAGGTCCAAAAGATCACTGGGTATGTTCCAAATCATTCGCAAGCCGTCAGACCACCGAAACTGACCTATCAATAATCACTTAGCAGTAGCTAGTCTATCGCTTTATGGACTTGTCCTACAATATATAATACTGTGAAATAAAAAGATATTTGTCTCGCCAGCAACTACTCAATGTTCGCTTTACATCGTTAGGTATTAGTATTTGCATTGAAGTACAACACACAAGTTAACGCTTTCTGTTGAGAAAGTAATGTTATAACTAAGCAGAATAAATATTTGATCCGATTAAATTAATTTCCGATCTTTTTGATGTATTTAAAGTTCTTTAAGTGACAACACGCTTAGGAGTTCAAGATTGTTAATAACCCTCGATGCACTGCCTGAAAGGGTGGTGGAAGCAGATTCAATAGTAAATTTCAAAAGGAAATTGGACATATACTTGAAAGGGGAAAATAATGCAGGTCTATAGGGAAAGAGAGGGAGAGTGGGACTAATTCGATAGCTCTTTCAAAGAGCTGGTACGGGCTCAGCCTCCTTCTGTGCATGGGAACACCACCACCTCCAAGTTCCCCTCCAAGTCACACACCGTTCTGACTTGGAAATATATCGCTGTTCCTTTATCGTTGCTGGGTCAAAATCCTTCAACTCCCTCCCTAACAACACTGGGGGAGTACCTTCACCACAAGGACTGCAGCGGTTCAAGAAGGTAGCATACCACCACTTTCTGAAGGGCAATTAGGGATGGGCAATAAATGCTGGGCTTGCTGGTGAATGCATTATAAAAAACTGCTCCGATTCAATGAAACGAACAGTATTGGCCAGTGGTAGCGGGGCATTCTAACCAATGTACACCATGTGCATAGAGCAGATGATACACCGTTGGTTAAAGATGTGACCTTCAAGACGCTCCTTCAAATCTACCTCTTTGACCAAGCTTTTAGTCACCTGTTCTAATTTATCCTTATGCTGCTCGGTATCAATTTTTTAAAATCTCATAATACTCCCGTGAAGCCCCTTGGGACGTTTCACTACGTTAAAGGCGTTAAAGAAATACAAGTTGTTGTTGTTGTGATTGAGTGCAGATGCATTTCAAATATTGCAACAATTGGCAACCTCCCTATACAAAGGTTATAATAGCGATGCGGCAATTTACCCTCCACTTTAGTTTCGTTTAGATTCACTGTTTAATAACTTTATGTTTTCTCTTATTTTTAAAAAAGAACTGTTAAAACGAAGATGAATCGCATATTATTTTCCAAAATTCCCTTCAGCGACGTTGATATCTGCTAAATAATATTAATATGTCTGGCCACGGTTCTGAATTTAGTGTTTAACTGTGGTAAGAAGCTGAAAAAACGAATACAAATGAGTGGCTTTTTCTCGTGATTTCAGAAGTACCTGGTATTATTCAGTCAGAAAAGTCAGAATATGTTTATTTTCAATACGATTTAAATTGTCTTGTACTTAGCACAAAGTCAACTGTGCATTGGACAATAATGCAGACTTCAAGAAACGGGCATACAGCTGAAGTGACGAGTACTTGCATCCCCTTCTCATATCCGAGTTTTACCCATACCCCATTCTGCTACAGTAATGTGTGTAACTGTATTTATAATGATCTGTTATTCGACTTTCCTTGTTGGGCAGCTGGGCAGAATCTACAACAGAAATCAATTAAATGTGATGCATTTTAAACGTATCCTCTTTTTTGCCCTTCTTAACAAATATTACAAGTTTTTCAATGAAGCTCCACATCCGATCACGATTTCTCGACCTTCAGGTGTTTCTATCCAGTAGATGTTGCCACATGAATTTTAAAACCATTGAGAGGGAACTTTTTGACGGTTATTCGGTGTGTCTTCAACGATCAAGTCTTGTGTCCTGACAACCCGTTATATTTTTGATAGCAGAGTAATGTTGGGTTGGTGCATGCTACGCATCTCCGCGACCCCTGCTGAGCACTGGTATCAAAGCGCGCATTGTTCTAAGCATGTGGTGAACCAAGTACAAAAGGATTGGGAAAGCAGCAAAACAGTGACGTGCGAGAAGCTGCATCCTTATTACTCTTTTTTTACTGAGGAAGCAAGTCTTTGACTTGGCAAATGCTCTTTACAGTGTGTGCCATTATGTTGTGGTTTGGGATGCGGATCCACGCGCGACAGTATACGCAGTATGACTGGATAGTTAGTTCGCTGCGCTGGCTCCCCAGCGCATATAAAGCAAGAGTTGTGAGAGCATCTCTAATAACTAGTTCCACTGCGCTAGGCTTCCCACCTGCTGCAGTATAACCCCAACTAGGAACTTTTGGAAGCTCTATAAACTTACGCGTGATTTTCCAATGTTTTGAGAGAATTGTTGCTTCCACCACTTTCCTTATAACAATGGGTCGCTCCCAAACATGCTTAGAGCTCTATTGTGGTTCAGCTCAGTGTGACCAGTTTGGGCAGCATGACTGAGATGTACCGGCTGTGCATGGGGCAATACAGAAATCAATGATGGATATGTAGATCATGGAGAACTTGTGACACCCTCCTAGATGCACCAACTCCACCCACCCATGTACACACACAGCTGTGGCTTGGTATTGTAGTTATGGTAATGAAATACTTTCATTTATATAACGCCTTTCACGACCACTGGACGTCTCAAAAGCGCTTTACAGCCCATGAAGCACTTTTGGAGTGCAGTCACTGTTGCAATGTGGGAAACGCAGCAGCCAATTCGCGCACAGTGGTAGAACATCAGATCTAAAAATATTAAACTCTTGCATCTTTCAATCAGCCTAGTAACCAGTATTCCCAATGCTTTGGGTGTTTCCAACTACTGGGTTCGTTGGAAATCCGCCATCTAGTTAATCGATCGCATAATCAATATTACCCTGCAGGATTCAGGAGAGCCATGTGTTAATTTGGTGTTGTCCGTTTCTCCAAATGATGTAAAGTGTGAGTTCCTACTGCTATGCACCAACGCAAGATCCAATTATTGTTAGCAATAATTAAAATGTTGATAACAGGTGCACTGCGCAGTGAAAACATGGCTTTTTAGATCAATAAAGTCTTCTATTAATAGTTTATTTTCACTAACAGTTGTGCTTCCTAAAAGCTCGCAAGTTAACATGAGCGAATTAATGTCCTTCTGTGGCTGATAGAAAACGATTTCAGAAATTGTTTATATATATATATTTTTGTCCATACAGCAATTCATTAGATTTTTGCGACCTGGGGAATAGTATCATGGGGCATTTAGGAATATGGCATGAAATAAGTTTATTGCAAAGCCTTGCTTCGAAAGAGGCTTTGAAATTTCAGTTCAAAATAACAACGTTGACTTTCCAACATCTTTTTACATTTCGGATTACATGACATACTGTGTACAGAACAGTGCAATAAAATTTGCCAAACGCACTGCCCTGGTTAACACAATATAACCTTTTCTGCAGTTTGAAGTGCTCTCTAGCAACCGAGGAAGGGGGTGTATTTGTCTGAGAAAGATTTAGACTGTTGCTAGGCGTCCAGTGCAAAAATTCTTCTATAGGTCGTCAGAGTCTGTGTGTGGCTTAGTTTGTCAGAGTAGAACTGCAGACATCTGTTGGAACTTCCATATCTCTGTTGTTCATTTACAGGAGCCAACTTAAAAAATCTCCACAATTAGATCTGCATTGTATTTCCCGACAACACTGCGCAGAAAAAAGGTCTTCCCTGTCGGAGCCAATCCAACGAAGCGTTTGACGTTATTAAATAATAAAGCGATTGTGATTTATATTGTTGCCCAGAAAAAGAGGCAATTATCCGCTCTTATGTTTCCATAAAGATCGCATTAACTCGAATTAGTAATCAAACAATATGCTAGCGTTTAAAGTACGAGATCGCGATATTACTGTTGTGGTTGAGCATTGTTGGTCCCTGTCTCAGCTTTACCAACAGATGCCAATATATACAGTAAACCGAAAAAATACACATTTTAAACCACTACACGCTTAAAAGCTCCATTACCTCCACATTGCGTGAGAGGCAAATGCACTTAACGAGGAAAACAAGTATGATCGGCATACCTTTTTAGTCGTTTCCTCGCAGTTCAATTAATATGTATTAGTATTAAAATGACTGAGCGATTTTAATAGCACACAACTAAACAGTGATCTTTTGTAGGCGCTGTCTGTAAAAATAAGCGTTCTGAGATTAGTGATTCCTAACATTTTGATTAGTTGAACCAGAAAATATATCCAGGTATTCAAGGAACAAGTGTAACATTTCTCAAACTTTTCACAAGGTAAACAAACTTTGAGCACCTGTATTTGATGGTTAATAGGACGTAATTCTGTCTGTTTGCCGCCTATCTATCCATCTATCTCCTGCAACATATCAAGACTTTTAAGTATGAAACAAAATATACTGCGTTAGAAAAATAACAATGTGCATTATTGTTCTTTATATTTGTTTTTTGAATATTTTATAGAAAGTCAAACCGTAGTAGGGTTCGAATGTATAATGTGTATGGAGTTGGAGGTTCTTTTATGTTTAACGCTTACCTTGACATCATTATTACATTCGATCTAATCGGATGTCTTAGAATATTTATTATTTAAACTATAATTTGACGGTCCATCCATAAAGATTTGCAAATTTAAATCAGTCGTGAAAGGAAACAGGTTTAACAAACAAACTTTAAAATCCTTCCAGAGGCCTTAGGACGCAAAATGCAAGCATTAATAACGAAGATTAATCCCGGGCGTGTTTGGAGATGAAACACAAAGCGATCAAGTAGCACTTTTGGGTGCAAAGTGGGAAACCGTAGTAGACTGAGAATAGCTCAGTAACAGCAGTTTGCACATCTTTGTCACATATTGTATTTGACACCATATGCATACATAATCCGTTGAATAATGGCGCCTAAAGTAAACCGACCTCTCCTCGGCTGCATAATGTGAGTTGAAATTAAGTCCTTTACAGAGATCGTATACTGTCGCTCGTTTAAACGCGCGAATAAGAGAATGTTCAAGGAAGGCCTTACTTAACATGTTCTGAGGTAGGGCGAGGGTAAGAGCTCTCATTGTGCTCCAGCTCAATTTACTTGCCTCTCACGGTAGAAAATACTGTAACAGAAAACTTTTGAATACGTTTAGTTCACTGCATATTTTCAACGACATGCTTTGGACGATAAGAATTAATTGTGAAATAATTACGTTCAATATTTCAAATGTTTTCGTCACTGATTCTAATTGGGTGACTCTCTAATCACCTCGGTTGGTAACAGTTATCAACTGAAATAAAGAGGAAAACATATCCACGTTGAGTTTATTAGATGTTCGCCGTAAAACAAGTTTTAAAAAATCAATTCACTGGATTAGTGTATGGAACCATCTGACTGTATGAACCAATCAATCGGTGATGATCATAAAACTGATCAGTAACTTTGTGACAGGTCGGCTTTGTGCTGCCTTATTGTAATGGATGTGTTTATGGGCTTTTGGCGAACAGTAGCAGATTCTTCCATTCCTTCTACCCAAAATGTGACCCCTAACTGCAAAGCCCCAAATGTGCAAGCGCTTTATTTTTTTACCGGACTTGATTGACCAGCTAACAGACTGAAAAATAAATAAAGCAACCAACTGCGGGTTCACTTCACTTGAATAGTAAACTCATTAATGATGAGAAAATGTTTCTGATACTTCAACACTGTTGTATTGCGAATCGAAAGAAAGTCTGCCTTCATATTTTGGTTTCCATCACAAGGCTGGCCTTTTATTTCGAATAAAACAAAAGGATGTTAATTATATATGATGATTCACAACATGTTAGGCGCTATAGCGGTACAGTATCAATGTCAGAATTGAATTCAACGTAACATGACTGACAGTGGCCCATCGGGCGAATTGATGGCATTCTGCTCACTGCACTTATATTGAGCCTGATTTTCAGACTTAAAAAATGCAACTAATCGTTATTGCAACCAAGATAATTTTTTGTCCAGACCCTCGCCCCCGAACTAAAAATGAGCGTGCTGATAAAAGTATTCAACAGTATTGGCATAGAAAGCTTGTGCATTACAGTAATTTACTTTGAATCTGATATCAATTGCTCAGACACACAAAATGCAAAGTTAAAATTTATTTTCTGTACAATGATGTGGCGTAAACCCAGGTGTCCTGGTCTCTCGCTGCAATAATACTTTTTTTTTAAAGTTCATTGCGTTATAAATTCCAGATTCCCGTTTTTTTTCAGTTTTAAAATTATAGTCGTCAAACAATACTATTACATCCCAGTCTATCAAACTGCGGCAAAATATCACTTAACAGTAGGGTAGTTTCGTTCTTAAACACTGCAGATTATACTTAAATGATTATAGTGAGAGTGGGAAACATCATTTTATTTACAGAACTTCACACTTTGTTTCCACAATGGATGCAGGCAAACTTGTAGCTGTGACGTCACTCCTCCTATATTAGCATATTGAGGGGATGCTGAGTCTGTTCCTGGTTGATAACGTCCTCTGGAGGAATGCACTGCTTGTTTTAATACCTTAATTACTTTCCCTCTATCTGCCAGCTATTTCCAAGTTCTGTAATTTGAAAAAAAAATCTTAAGAAATAACATTCCACAAAACGTTAAACAGACATTTAACAGCTCGTTACACCTCGGTTTTAATACAAATGTTCCCAGTGTCACAGAATTAAACTCAAATCTTTCAAAAGATGACTGGCATTTCTTTTTGAAGTCTCTTCGCCCATTTGTTTTGTGTTGAATATGTGGTGTTTTTCTTCCCCACTGATCGCCTTCTATCACTTGAAATAAAATACAGCACCGCCTATGTGGGGTTTGCAATGCCACGGCTTTGTTCTGTGGCATTCTAATGTGCAACTGAAGTCAGAAGCCAATGATGTGCAAGTGAGCGTCCAAGAGGTGAAAACATTGCTCATTCCCAACAGCTCAACAGAGAACTGAACGCATTTTAAATGCGGAATCACAAATTACACGTTGGAGTTATCACGGAGTTCACACCAATCCAAAGCATGTATAAAATATACACACGCTTTGCAATAACTAACTGAAATGATTGTTTAATGTAACAAAGACAGGAGCGTTATAATTATATTAATGTTGACTAGTTATTCTCTGTCCGTCAGCTTCTAGCACTGACTGTTGCAAGTTAGCAGTGTATGCATTTTTACAAGAATCCAAATATCCCCCTTAATTATAGTTACCTTAGACAGAGTCACTTTGAATTTCAAACGCAGATGTAAAATATAAATCGCGAAAAGTGCAAATCCCCTCGGTCATTTCTCAGAACTTCACAATCTGTCGTAATTGTTTATAAATAAAAAAAATACTGCAGAGATTTTTTAAGTTCAATAGATGCAAGCAGTGGGATTACAACACCCAGCAAAGTCTAACATTCCTGCTGGTTGTGTCACTTTCAGCGGCAGTTGGGATGTCTTGGCCTTATGCTAGTTTATTTAAAAAATACAGTCCGTGGAAATAATAAAACTGGAATTAACTTAATGATGTGACTGCGACAGGTTACGGATCAAAAAGGGAATTATCTATTAGATTAAAAGATTAGCAAACTGAAGTGCAGTTGTATCCAATGATTTGTAGTCAGTTTAAGTTGATCCACATTTTATCTTAAAATATGCTAATAAAAATAGACATTACTAATTGCTTTATATCAGTCAATTTATTAAACTTGGGTGTACTGTGTTAAAAAAATTAAGTAATGTGGTATATAGAGGGTTAAAGCAGAATGCCTGGCGCGAAAATGAACAAAACTCAACAGGATAGAATTTGTTATGTACCATTTGCGTCCTTACGGACAATTCAGACCATTCATAATGCGCTTTCTTCAAGCTTTGCTGGTTATGGTACAGTGAGCCTGGTGATATACAGCTCACTTCAGTCCAACCCAGATTGCAAACTTGCGACTCACATTGCTTTTTATCAAAACTGGAACAGAAATATGTTTTGCTTTGTGGGAATTCACGCAGACAACTACAAACACTGAAGCGGACACATTCAAAGTAACACAAAGTTTAGACAGATCCTATTAAACAGAACGATGGTGCAACTTTTACATCCATTACGTATGTAAGGTTTGTCCGTCAGCATGAGTGCAGAGCGTCAGGAAGGGCGATCTATAAAATGCTATATGAGATATCGTTAAAAGAAACTTATTTTAACTCCTGGGAGGTGGGGTGGATTCTGGATTTTGAGCCGTGGGAAACTGGGAGCCAACTCGCAAAGGACGATGACGTCAGGGTGTGAACCTGCCCCCGTTGCCAGATCAGACTTTCCTCAAACTCCTGATAGGGCCACCGATTCTTGTATTCTTTCCTATTTTCGCAAAAGCAGCGCAGCAAAATACATTAAGGCGAAAAATTCAAATGTACCCGCGAGAGTCTCAAAAACGGAAAAAAAATGTCTTTAAAATGAATGCTTGAATCATTCTCGCACTGTTTTTCATTTTTGGTGTCTGTATACAAATGGTTTACTGAATATAACCAATGCATCTTTTATATAACGTGATATATATTCCCAGCCCGGGAAATGCCGCTCCTTTATTTTCTTTTAACCCCGACAGCAGCTGCTGCGAGTTGACTGATGAAGGAATGGTAAAGTATACTCGGAGTGGAGATGATAGTTTATATATTTCAGTTATAATTCAGCAATTAGTTGGATCCACAATCTGCCAAATGTAGTTTAATAAGGAGGATCGCTACAACACTCCATTCGTGCTGCTATACGTCTGCGCCATGTTTTCGTCAGCTAGCTCTCTGCGGTGTTAAATTCAGAGATTAAAGTTAACCAACAAGGTATACGACCAGGTCTGGTTAATAGATTACATTTCTTGGCATGACGACAATCTAACATTAATTTTAATTTGGGGCCGGATAAGAGAAGTAAAAATGATGATAGATTTAAAGTCCCGCCCCACCCCCCACCACCTCAACCTCTTCATTACTTGTAATCAGAACTTCAAAAACATATTCAGAATTTGCATTACACATAAACTAGGCCCCATCACTGGTTGGAGAAGTGACGCGATTGCAAACACAAAATGTTTGTTCTCGAAGGGGAAATAGTCTTATAAAGTGTAGGAAAGTGTCCCACTTACAGGTGGAACTCATTCAGGTTTTCAGCGAAAACTCTGCGGTTCGAGCAACATCCAATGAAACATTCCGAATGTATTGTAAGGTGGCACCTGTTGCACCATACCCAGCCCCTTAGGGTCGGGTTGGATGGTCTATATGTTCCTCTATTGACGCGTTGAAAGTTTCATCTTCTTTGGCGTTTCCAATCTTTAGACGAAATGCAGGTCTCCACGATATGAATTGCCTTTATTTATTGTGCCTCTTCGGCTCTATCGGAGTGTTGGTGAGTTATTGAAAGTTAAACCTTGCTAGCATAAAGGCGGTGTTTAATTGTCTCTGTGTAATAGCTTTAAATGAGAATCCCATCACACTTCCACTTAAGCGGTATTGCCTGGCCCTCCGAGGCACTATGCAGGTTTTAGGCTATTTTCTGTCAAAAAGCTGTCAGCTGGAACCCTCAATGGACCAGTACACAAAGGTCTCGTTTGAGACCCCCTAGCTGATTTAATTCAGCATTGTAATTATTAGTTCATGTTCCGTTAGCTTATCTGTTCTCATTCAATGTATATTATTGTCAGGTAATCTCACCCAACAATTACTCAGGCTTTATACCGAAACATATTTGTTTATGGTGCAGTTGGGCCATGAAAAAATGCATTTTCTACAAAAATAAATGTCAAAATGATGAGAAAATATGAAGCTATCCAATAACACAGAATTAATTGTCATTAATATGATAAATCATCAACATTTTTAGATTCTATTTTTTAATCAGCAGGCAATCATTTAAATATAATGCACTTGGCGTTTGTGATGCTCTTTATTTTCTATTTTTATGCTATGTTTGCAGTCATATTCAATTGCGATAAAGATCGTTTGAGGGTGGGTGGGACGTTAACCCTTCTTCAGAATAGTCTGACCACGATTGCGTCTATAGGTTTTATCAATAATTAATTTGACCAAAGCTGTCTGACCCTGTCCGGCAAAGACGCGCTTGACACGGTTGACAACAGAGTGTCAGCTTCGCTAGAGGTAGGCTAATCTATCTGGATAATACAACAAATATAACATTACCCTTTCCGTTTGCACCAGAACGCAGTTTGGTTTACAATGAAACTTGTTTTAACTTCGCCTGGAAAATGTGGAATATAATATGGAATGGAAATGGATGGTAGAGGAGTTCCCATTCTATTGTTGAAATGTGTCTAAATCCTACTCCGCGTGAATTTTAAAACGACTTAAGGACAGGAAGCCGCAAATGGTCCTCAAAAAAGTTGGACGGAGCAATTGTTTTATGCTGCAATTTAACACACATCACCTTGGGTAATCACGGTGTTACTTTATTCATTCGTCATTTATATTAGGCAAATTCGATATTAAGATTTCATATTGAAAGCTGGAAAACATCTATTTAGCTGAGAAACCACTTGGGTCAGCGGCAGAAGAGCCATGTATTCCAAAATATAATTCATGTCATAATTGTTATAGAGCTATGAAGTTGTTCCTTTCAAAAGAACGGCAGGGCCTTTAAGGCCATATTCAGAACATTTCTTTCTTATGTACATGAGAGGCCAATTGCGGCCATCACCACATGAATAATCCCTATATGCATCACACATGCTGTGCAATTCTACAAATTCCTTTGGTGCCGTGCAGAAACCCGGGCCTCTGTTTAACAGGACCTTTAAAAAAGGGACAATAGTGTGTGTGTACCTGTTCTAAACTCCTCCCAGTTCTCAAGTAGTTGTAAAACTTTTGCTATTCCCTCCTTACGGCATTCCGGATTTCTTTGGGAAATAACAGTTCAAAATATTAAGCGCGTGGGGCAGATTAAAGAATGACAAACTAGCTGTACCCCTCCTCCTCTAGCCATCAACAGTTTTAAAACTTTATTCCCAACTTTTGAAATGGATCTTAAATCGTAACTCTCTCAAATTGCTCTGAGATAAATATTTTCAGAGATTTGTACTGGGCTCCTCAGCTCCAGTTAAAAGTACCGAGATACAGCTTCCAATATTAAACGCGGAAATCCAATATGTCATTACATCAATAAGAAATTTAGTCCAAGAGTTCGTAGTTAGAAACGTCCGTGGAATGTTTGCTATTCTAATTTGTATTCCTAAAGGATGTGATAAACGGTACTAACTTCACTGGACCACATGATTTCAGCTCCTAAGCATTGCGTTTTGTGTTTATTGTATACATATATATACTGTAAGCTCGCAAAAAGTCGAATTAGTCAAAAACTATGGCTTGTAATTTACTTAAATGGAACAGTAATAGTACGCTCAAAATTTCCTCCAGTAATGGAGAGTGAAATTACCACCATCATCATTGTAACTAATTCTGACGCAGCAGAGAGAACATTCGCGTTCTCTCCAAACCTTTCCAAACCATAAAGGATTTACGCAGGGATCACGGTGGGGAAGAGTTCAGAAGCTTCCTGCATGTGTCAGTATTTCTTTTCTTTACTGGAAGCCTCGAGAATTTGACTGATGCCGAAAGTTGATATCTAACGCAGTTTATCCAAACTGCGCTACTGTGCAGAGTCAATCTCCAACCCCCGCTGGGAATACAGAAACAAGATTAGAGCAAAAAAAAACCTCGACATTCTGCCGCTAAAGGCTCCTTTCACGCGCGTCTACAGCTTCTGGCTTCTCTCAACTTCTCCCGTGCTCTTTTGATTGCTGAATATAAAGATGATGGCTTTAAAAAAAACATAAACAAAACTTCTCAAAAAGACCCTTTCTCAATATAGTCCCAATAAAGATTTACGTTTAGCAAAGAAAGGCTGTTAAGTAAACGCAGTGTATATAATTTGTTGAACTGAGTGCTACTTGTACATATATATGTGGTATATATTTTAGAAATACCAAACTAAATCAATTTTGCTTAGTTGTTTGAGCTCAACAAGTAGCAAAACCAAAGACCGGGCCTATTTATTCATTGATTACTTTGCTTCCTCACTTCTTAAATATGAATTAAGATCCGTGTTGATCAGAAGCAACGTTAATAGGTCCGTAACAGGTCAAAAGTTGATTTTTTTATTGCAAGTGTTGTGGGGGAGGGGTATAGACTCGCTCACTTTATAGCACAAAGTGAAAAGCATTAAGGATTGAACTAACTTCAGTTACAAAGAAGCAACACGCTAGAATTTAGTTGTTGTGAACAGATATAAAGTCGTGACTTTTCTTTATATCTCATTAAAATTCAGGTACCTTTGTTTTGGTTTCTCTACTAGCCAAACTGCGCATACATAATGAAGATCTCCGAAAGCAGCGAGCAATAAAATAACTACACAACTCAAACGGAACTCAAGTGTCTAAATTTGCAAAATTTATTCATCTCAAACTCTGCATAATGGAAAAAACGTAAGGTCGAAATGTTCTGTTATAAGGCTGTATTAGTTAATTATATACATGGACTGGTCGGCAAACTGATTCAAATAATACAGAGCCGAGTTGCACAATACACTACGGAAAATGAGAAAACTTAAAATATCGTCACAATAAATTTACAGAAATATTACAAACCATAAGAAAATAATTCAAACACAGTAACTTCATGTTTTCAGTTTCGGAACAAGATGAAAATATGAAAAACAAAATGACTATAAATTAATTAACAAGGGTTTCGACCTGCAGGCCTTTTTTTGCTGCTTTTAACAATGAGTAAAAAAAAACAAAAAAATTTAGTACAATCTACAATTTTGCCCGTTTTCGTGAAAACTCCACACAACAGTTCGTAAAATCGGTGACTCAATCGCTTCACTTTCGTATAATACCCAAACAATTAAAATGTCCAATATCCAACCACTCTTTCCCCTTCCTTCTCTGCATTATGTTAACAAGAGCAAATGTACAGAAGCTTACACTTGCGAACTGTTATAAAAATTGGCAATTTCTCAGTTTACAAACTGTGGACATTTTGATTGCCGTTTCTCTTGATAAATACTGTACAAAAAAGTTGCATGTATAATAAAACTTTTTTTCCTTAACCGAGACTAGCTCTAAAATATTACCGGTAAAGACTTTTGCAAACTTTTTGCAAAGTTTCTACCAAGGAATCATAGGACTATAATTGTTTTAAGTATTAAGTTTCCCCCCCATGGTTCTATACAAGTTCTTTCTGCAAGTATTATTCTGTACAAAAATAGTCCAAAGAAGTCCGATTTTTGAGTTTTGTTTGTTTACAGTTTTACATATGTGTTAGAGGAAGTGTGCCGTTTATGCCCGTCCCTGGGACAGGTGCGCTCTGGTAATGTTGGGGCATATGCAGTCTACTCTGAGCGGTGGGTTCGGGCACCTCGGCTCCGGGCAGGTACATGCTAATCATGTCCCGTAGGTCCCCCTGACACGGTGGACCCCGAGAGTGAGTAGTGACTGGGGGGCTTGTGCTCGACTCTGATTTAACCACCGACCCCATTGATCCCAGAGCCATACCTGTGCTTTGCTGCGTGTAGGCTGGGGACATGCTGTAGGTGGGCGAGCCGTTCATGTAGGTCTGAGCGCTGGTCATTGAGTTGTATTGCAGCGCGCTCATATCATAGCGGTGCATCTGCTGCATCTGGGCCACGTTGTGAGCGTTCAGGCCCTGGTGCTGCGAGTAGCCGAGTTGCTCCTGCATCATGCTGTAGCCCCCGTTCGTCCAGCCGTTCATGTGCGCGTAACCGTCCATCCTCTGATTGACTCCAGCGCCGACGCCGACCCCGACCCCAGCGTTCATGGCATTGGCGCCGGGCGCTAGCAGGCCGCCTGGCAGGGTGTACTTGTCCTTTTTCATCAGGGTCTTGGTTTTCCTCCGGGGTCGATATTTATAATCCGGGTGCTCCTTCATGTGCAAGGCTCGCAGCCGCTTCGCTTCGTCGATGAACGGCCTCTTCTCGGCCTCGGATAAAAGTTTCCACTCCGCCCCGAGCCGCTTGCTGATCTCCGAGTTGTGCATTTTGGGATTCTCTTGGGCCATTTTCCGCCGCTGTCCTCTGGACCACACCATAAAAGCGTTCATGGGTCTCTTGACCCTGTCGGGACTGTTTTTCGCGTTGTTTCCCGCCGAGTTGGAGTTGCCCGTTCCCCCCGAAGTTTGTTGTGGGGCGGGCGGTTTGAGATCGGTTTCCATCATGTTGTACATTCAACCTGATGTCTAAGAGCTTTCTTTGAGGGGGGTGGGGGGTAATTGTTTTTTTCCCCAAAAACTTTTTCTTGTCAAGTCCGAAACAAAAAAAAGTAAAGGAACAAATGTGGAATTTGTTATATTTTCGTTACTCTTGCAACTTAATAGAACCAGGAACTGGCACTTTCCAGCGTGGAGTGAAAGAGAGGAGAGAGACCCTGACAACTCCTGATACTTTTTTGAACAAGTTAATAGACAACCATCCATGTGATGGGGGCTGTCAGACAATTAGTGGCTTTTCTGCAGCCAATCAGGAGGGCGCGCGGCCCCAGAGTGACAGCGTGTCCGCTGCGGTTTGCATAAAAGGGGGCGGAGCCCTGAGGCGCGGCGCTGCTTTCAGCGGCAGAGCGGGTAAAGGGGCGGGGTCCAAGCCCCCCCTCCCTCAAAGAGAAAGGTCTCGCCCGGCCAATCAGCGGCTCGTGCATCTTATTAAGCTCTTCCGTCACCTGCGCTCTTTGGAGGAAGAGCCCGGAAAATGGCGCTGCCGCTGCAGGTGTCTGTCCCCGCCGGCCTTTAAGTGACAGCTCCACTCGCTGCCAATCAAACTCCGCTTGCTTCCCCCCCTCAACAAACTGGCGCGTCCTATATTCAAGCCTGAAAAGTTCCCTTAGCAACGGCATCGGTCCGTATTCACACAGCGAAAGAGAGGGAGGGGGGGAGGGAGGGGGAAATCATCGCAGAATAAGCTCCTCACATTTATATATTAGTGGTATAAAGCAAAATCAACGACGATTAAAATAAATGACTAACACAGCTAGAGTATTTCTGCGCATTAAAATTTTGAACCAAGACCATTTTGTGGACAATTTTAGGTGGAAGGATAAGATGCATAATTTAGTTTCTTGAAACAACTAAATAAATCCTTCATATCTGCGATCCACATAACTGCGATTCAATGGCTAGATATTCTAATTCCAAATAAAACATATTGTTGAGGACAGTCACTTAAACGGTCACCTATAATCCTGCTGTTCATGTTTTCCTTTACCCCGTTTTGAAGTTTCCCACTTCTTGAGTCAGAACAAGATATATAAATCACATTTTTAAAAGTGCAAACGTACTTCGAACGAATCCACATGTTTTAGAACGCGCAGTCGTACATTTTTTTGTTTTAATTTTCTGCTTTGTTTTCTTGATTTTTGTTAACACACGGATTGTAATTTAATCGAGCCTTCTTTGTCCGAATGTAGGAATTTGAATAGAGAAAACATCAATGCCAATATAAAGACTAGCACGTCCATTACAAATAGGTAGTTTTGTTCCTCTTGTTGTCAGTACACTGTAGCTAACAAAGACTGGTATAAGTTTACTTCCACACCGTTGTTTGAATCTTTTCACTAAAATGCACTTGAACACAAATAAAAAGAAAGACTAATGGTATTTCAGTGTTTATGGTACTTGAAAGATCACTATTTTTCCGATCAGCCGCGAAAGAAGTTGTTCTTAAAAAAACCCGACAGGCTCTCTATTTAAAACGGTCAAATACATGCTGAACATATCTTTTTTCGTTGGTTAGTTTGTAAGTTCAGTTTGTCAGCTTGCAGCAGAGACCTGATCTTTTGGTTGAGCAGAATAATGTATGTAATTTGATCAGAATACATTCGATAGCCACAAAGTCTAGATTTGTTTTTTTATATACGGGTAAATAGCTGTACCTTATGGCAATAGCACCACATGCAAACGTATTTGTAAATCTTATTATCTTGTTATCTCTATCCGTAACACATTTGTAACCTATAAGAATAGTAATAAATTGTTCGTTTATATTGCAAATTACTTCCCTTTGTAATCGACCTCAGAGTTCCACGCAGTGGCTGGCGTGTGTTAATATCGCCGTCTGCTGGCAGCATCTCTTCAATGGTACCACATTTACTCGTTGCCATTTAGAAAAACGTTATTAAGCAATAAAAAAATACTCATTTATCATACAAAGCTCTCGAGTTGTGATCAATTCGTATTGTGAATGAGCTAACTGCTAAAAAGCAAGTATCTCCTTTTAAACGAATGACATTTTAATTCAATCTCAGCTTTATTTCAAAACGACTAGTTAAATTAGAGTTCTGTTCGGCTAGAAGGAATAAAAGTAAGTGCATATTATTTAATTTATGGTGCAAGAGAATTATGATTAATCAAACAATAGAAAGGGCGCTCAAATCAATTTCTTGCTGCTATTGTTTATGCTTTGCTCGTTGATAACATTATTTTACGACCTTACGTATAATTAACGTTCAAAAAAGAAGGAGGGTGTGGGTGTGAAGTGTTTGATTGATAATGGTAATAAATAGATAACTGATGCATGGTGATATACAAACAGTCTAATTGAAATAAAAATATTCCCAGTGGATCTGAGTGAATACAGATGCATGTAATACTAAAACTGATACATGCAAAGTAATTTTGCAATTAGAAAAACAGATAATATATAATATATATATATGTATGAATCGCTTATGGCCGGTTTTTATTCAGAAAATCATTTCGTTAAACTACAATGCAATTAAAGATAAAAATTGGGAGAATTCAGCAGAACTATTTCTTATTTTGTCTTTCGATGCAAATGGAGATTTAACTTTGCGGTAATTGGGTGAGAACTAGCCAAGCATCTGACTATTATGATGCTTGTTAAAAACGCTTCGCATCTGCATTTGAGTGTGTCCCCTCCACTATAATCTTCTTATGGAAATGAAGGCGAACAGCGGGGATCCAGTAGAGTGTAGGAGAATGTCCTTGTTAACTGGAATTTCTCATCATTGCTAATTAGCACAGAGTTTGACGACCACCGGTATTGGGAAGCACTGTTTAACCACTCACAACCCATCCGAGGGAGCAGACTAATTTTATTTTGTAATTAAAATTTGAAAAGGCCTGTTTGACAGTTAAAGCTCTGAGCGTTTTATCTCCCCGTGAAATAATTGGCGCCTTGATAACTCAATTTCTGCAAAATGTCAACTGAGAACGCCAAAAATTTAAATTTTGTTAAGTAAAAATTATCTAAAGCCAATGGTCTTTAACCAGCCGTTTCCGAAGCAGCAAACTTTTCATTGGAATAGGGAAAATGCGTTGTACCAGTTTGTCAAATAATACAGGCATCATTCTACTGACGGGGGATAGACTGATGCTTTATTGATTCGGCACAACGATTGTTTTTCTTTCACAAGTAATTTGAAGAGTTTCTGTCAAATGTAGGTGGGAAGTGCAACATTTAACAAAAAAATCAGCGTACCAACAGAGGCAAAATACAAACAAAATACGGATGAGTTGGTGCTCTGCCCGAAAGCCAAGTCTGATGACACTAAACGCGTTTCAGTGATAATTGGTAAATAGAAGTTAGAAATTACATCAATTGAGCAATAAATTATCCAAAATGCTAACAATAAATGGTAGCTTAGAAATTAAAAAAAACTAAAATTACCACCTGGTAAAAGTTCAAAAGTGAACTGCACCTGTTTGTGTTGGACTCTATTATACACTCAATAATTCCATACAAACACACTTCATATTGCAAGAACGTAGCAAATGCAAGGAATGAGTTTTTTTTTACACCTATTATGATCACAGTGCAAAACAATTTTTATGGCACACTTTTGAAATCATTTATAACTTCGCAATATATTTATCCACTGGGCCCAGCCATTTCCGCGGGAATCTGGGGTCTTTCGGTCATTATCGGACAAATATCTGCACTAACCATTCCGGTTCGTACAAGTGGCATTGAAAGACTAAAGGAACAGGGAGGCAGCAGACTCTTTTAGATCCAACTCTGGTAAATAATTTCATTCAAGGAGTACAAGGGTACTTGAAACCTTGAGGAAATTACTGCAACTCCGCTCTCTGCTGTTTTCCGTTCTTCAGAATAACTCCCAATAACCGTCACACAAAAAACTACACGTGCTTAGAAAAGGGACACAAATCATCCATTCAAGTATGCTACTTTAGTTTGAATTTAATTATGGCAAAGGTACTAAAAATCCCAAATTGACAATGATATAATCTGTCACTGTGTTTTAATGGAATGCATTGCAGTTTCAAATAGCATAATCTGGACGATTCATTTTAGTTCAATTGTATTGAAGTTTGTGAATCTGGAAACTCTCAGTATGGCTAACCCAAGAGTTTTAGTTGGGCTGTTTAGGAGATGCCATTTTGTTCTTACCATAAATTTTAATTAAAAGTTAGTTATTTTGTCGCGCATCTTTGCATGACAATCATTCGCTAAAGTGGCGCTTCTTGATGTAGCGATTCCCCATGACCCCGGTCAAACATTCATTAAAATTTCACCATCCACCCCACCTATGATATTATTGTAGCAATTTCAGTGATGATGTTGCCAGAACTTTTGTATCTGTGAAGAATTTTATAAGCTGCTCAATGAACTTGGCTACAATATGCAAACAGGTTCTAGCCCATCTATTCGCTGGCATGTATAATTAATACAGCGATTGAGTTTTATTTTCAACAAACTGATTTCGGTGAGTTTACCATAAACGTCTTCAACCGGTCAGCCCAGACTCTGACCTTCCATCACATAACCAATCAATGTAACCTCGCGAAACAAAACCCGTAGTGGTACCAACACCTCAATAAATGGTACACATATCTTCAGCGCCTCCATGGGTAAAAGTGTATCGGTGTCATTCCGAAGTGTCTTATTTATAATTAAACTGAAAACATGGATAGTTTAACACGTCGTCCGATACCGGAGCTGCTAATATATTGCTCCTTCTAGAAATCAAACCCGCATCGGGAGACAAGGGGTCAAATCGGAATCATTCTGTTTTGATAAACTGCATTACAATAGGCACAGCCCAATTTATTTAGACGCTAATAATTTTCTTGGCTTTTGTATTCGGTAATATTCGAAACATGAATTCCAGCTTGAAAATCGCGTGGAAAGTACCCATCTATCTACATGTCAGTACAGCCTCTGGAATTGACAATTCTTATTTCTGACCATCTTACACTAAGCACTTTTAGAAAGTTTCATAAGTGTTCCTGACTCTTTTCGTTATCTTCCACACAAAGCACCTCACATATTAAAACTGTGCTTAAACCAAGTGTAGTCACGCTGTGCAACAAACATATAACTACAGCCATGTACTACTTTGTGACAATTCTCCAGAATTATCTTTCATAAAAACAAAGGGGAGATTATGCACACGGGCTTCGTTACTTTCTGTCTTTAAAAGTGCGAAGACTTCGTGATTTTCTGTAACAAACCCGCGGTGTGTCTTCTGAATGATAAGTTGACGGACAGGATCTTCCAGATTCCAAGTTGGTGAAAGTGCCTTCGATTGCAAATGATTCACAATGTTATAAACACACGCGCCTAATGTTCGACCTGGCTGATGCAACGCACTAGTTACAGATTTTTGAATCAACAGAGATTGTGGTACGGTTTTATATGTTGCAGTTAATCCTCTATCGATTTAGCAAAGGAACTTGTTTGTTGCAATTATATCTGATAAAGGATCTTAAATATGAGGGGGTTCTAATCGAGAATAAACGATTTACCATTAGGAATTTTCAAATTTTCATATTTTGTTCTTTTATAGATTGCAATGTCAAAGGTATTAAAGAAACTGCACCTAAGAAGGTTCCTACGCAACTTGAAATTGCATCTGTCGTTGACAAGGCATTTAAATAGTTACATCTTTAAACTATAAAAAAAAACCTGCTTAAAATAAACATTTTAAACCTCGTTTAACTAAATTACTCTCAAGGTATAGGAACTATTGTGACACAGACTATCCAAATATCTTTTTAAAGTCGACGAGATAGAACATCTCAGCAAGACTATCGCACAAAATGCAGTCGATGCATCCATCAACGTATCTAACATTGGTATATAAATGTTCTTTCAAAGAGCAGGCACAGGCACGATGGGCCGAATGACCTTCTTCTGTGCTGTATGGCTAAGTTATGGCCATGCCATCTTACACTCTCCATCTGCTTACTGACCCCAGAAAGAGACTCTAAAAACTTAGAATCCCTCCTTCAGGAAACCAAACCTCAATTGTGTCGCTATAACATGGACACGGTGGAACTTCTTTGCGCCCTATCCACCGCTGTGTATTAGGCTCGTTTGGGGAAACGATTAGAGCTATTTTATTCATTGCATTATTTTTAATGGTTCAGACTATGCATGCACCTATGTAAGTTGTGACGAGTGGTTATGGCGGTTAGGGTCCGTGTTGTCAAACTGGTACCAACACGATATCCTCCCAAATTGAGGATGATACCGGTCAGCAACAAGATGAGGTTCCGGTGTAATGTTTTACAATTATAATACAAACCCTAACAAACTTGACTCTTTCATCCAGCAGGTGACACGGACAGCATGCAAACCCTAAACCCACCTCTCCGAGAGCTAAGATTTCCGAGTTTGGGATAGTTTTGTGTTCTGATTAATGACACTGGAGACTGTGATTGCCCATAAACTTTAGTAGTCTATGGTAAAAGGGAACATCAAGTGCTCCCAGATTAATACTCCAGTGGCAAATACATCGTCTCAAAAACTGCGCAAGCTAGTCCGTCGTCTGACTATTCGAGATTTCCCCATCGAGACAACACAATTTTAATTTATTTTCCCATTAAATGTTACAATTCTGGCAAAATCAATCTTTATCGATAAACAAAAGTTGTTGAGGCGGATTTTCAAACAAACAATTGTTTTCATTAGTTTTAAAAATCTGATAAATAATTATCATCTCCGTGCTGTCCATCCAATTTCAAGAAAAGATAAACATACATTATAATATCTAAATAGATACAAAATACCTTAGCAACAACATTTAATGATTTATCTCTTTAAAATGTTATCCACAGAACTAAATTTAAGCGGTACATATCTAATTACTCCAGCTGAAGATGTGAGGCTGAAATGAAATTAGCAGTCATTACTAGTCTTTTAACTATATGGTCCTTTTGATCAGCGGTAAATTAGCTTTCCCTCTAACAAAGCCTGTATAGCAAGCAGTGGGCCGTAAATAAGACAGCTCGACCCCCCCTTAACACCTTTTCTGTTGTCAATCACAGCTCTGCAATTCATCCCTAGATTAACCTTTATCTGCAAAATTCAAAAAAAAAACCTTCGCCTACAGTGGCTAATTTTTTTTAACTGAAAAGATCTGTTAAATTTCAGTATAATTAACCGAAGTGTCAAAACCCAGCCCAGTTTCTCAACCAATTTCAGATGAGTTGGCGTCTTGATAACGGAACAAGTAATAATGCAGGCAAGATTTTTTAAATTAGTTTTTCCCCTTTTCAGCCACGCTGGTTTGCTATACTGTATTATTAAATTCGACATTGTATAATAGATTGCACGTTTCTGAATAATTTAACTCCTTCGCCCCCTAAATAAGTGAAACATAAATTCTAAGTAAAGCTACTTTGATTTATGTTGTTTTACTGGGAAGAACAACAGTGTTCAAGTTAAATGTTGAAAGAAAATAGAGGGAAACTTTTACGCTAATTACTGGCTACGCAAGAGTGCGCGCCACTAATTATTAGCACAGTTTGGGGAAACTCGGGGACATGTTCATCGAGAAAGTAAGTACAGCAGTAAGATACGGGGACCATGAATCATTGTACAATGTCGGAAATAATACAGTTTGAATTTTTTTAAATGTCGATTGTAAACAGGCTTGTAATCAGACAGCTTCCAGAAAATTAGTTGTCCTTTCCCAAATTACAGCCATGCATAAATTCATGCTAGTCAAGCGCTGGAGGGACCGTTAGGGGGCGCCCGAGAGAGAAGTTGCTACTCAGCAGACCCCTTCCCCCGGAATCAAACAAATAAATAAGGGGGGAATGGCGACCTGTTTCCTCGTCCCTGAGCGGAGCCAGTTTGTATATTACAGCACTGTCAGCTGATTCTCTCCCTCCCCTCCCCTCCCTAAAAGTTCATGGGACTCACCAAGTGAGAAATAGAAAACAGCCCTGATTTCTTATTGGCATCCACTGAAGGTCACCACCTACGCTGCTGAAAGCGCTGAGCTCTTTTTTTCCCCTCCCTATTACATGCTACATTAGAACAATTCTGTCAACTCCCCCGGCCGTGGATCAGCCTTGAAGTTTTCACACGCAAACGCTCGGCCGAATCTTCTGCAATGATTACATCAACAAATTAAAGGTTCTTGACCCAACTGAGCTACCGTCCTTCCTGCCAAAGCTCGGAGTTGTGCACAGCAGCAGAAACTTTTCTTCAAAATAAAAAGGTTGCGTTAAAAAAATAACCCGGAGGCTTCACAGCGCACGCCATTTTAGAGTTATTTTACTGGGAATCGAGAAATACGCCATTCATTTACAGCTTTGCATGCCTGATATTAGAACACAAGAGCTGCACCGGTGCATTTTCCCCCCGGGGTAGAGTAAACATTTCAAAAACAAGTAGCAAATCATTGACTGTGAGCCACTTACTTGTTAGGTCTGGGTGTTGTCCGCAATACTGTCGCTTTGAGGTGAATCGGACGGCGAAGTGCCGTCATCCCAGCCGCGGGAGCTGATCTGTGCCGCTTCTGCTTACTTCTCCCTGGGCTGAGAGAGCCAGAGTACCGCTCGGTTTTTTCCCCCCCTCTGAAGCAGGCAGGCGAATCATGCCTGCCTGAAACCCGAGTCCCTGTGCTCTCCTGGCCGCTTGCGAACGTGTACAGTCCTCTTCATATAACCACAGATGATATGCAAACCCTGGAACAAGAAAAGTCGTTTATGGAAAACAAATTCTAAAAGACTGAACGTTTTAAAGAAAGAATGGACGCAGAACAACAAAAGTCAGTTATACTACGCTGCTCTATGCCCCCACCGACAGACAGAAGAAAAAGCTTTATATTTTTTCAGTGGGTATTCAAGATAATTTGAAGCCATTGTTTCTGCTACAGATGGTTCTTTTTAATACAATAACACTGCTCTTTGTGCATACTACCCACAATAAAATCTAAAGCGTTCTCTTGAATAACCATTTTGTTCTCTGTTGTATAGAGCCAACAAAAGCTGCCGTGAGGTAATGGTTTCGCTGTTTATTGAAACCATGGAATAGGGGCTGGATAAAGGATAGAAAAAGACGTTACAAGGTTGCACGAAAACTCTTTATCTGAATAAAATATTTAAAAGCAAAAGCTGTACTTTTAAATGCACCTAAGGTCTGTATGTCAATAAAACAATGACTTCCAGTTTATTGGGTGCTAAATCATGTCTATAAAAAGTTAAAAAGAACAGTGAGTTTAATATTGCATTTAGTAAAATATTTCAAAAGAATACAAAAACCACACAACACACCCGTTCCCCACTCGTCCTTTACACAATTGGTCATAATATTGAAAACAGAAAACGAATTTCCAGTGCAAAATGTTAAACGTTGTAACAAGTTTTACAACACAAATTGTTCCCATATGGTGTGGTTCTCTACTACACACTGTTCATATAGTTTTTATCGTGATATTTTCAAATTCCATAGAAAATATATGTCCCAATCAACACAATAGCAAAATTCAGTTCTCGTCCATCAAACAGCCGCCAAAGGTATTCATCAAGGATTTTGCCCTAACCCATGCATCACTTTAAACAATGTATGCCTATAAATTAACTGGACAAAAAGTTGTTACTATCTGATTTCTCATCCACCTTAATGGTTCTTAAACTCTAATTAAAATGCCTATCGACACACCAGCTGTATTGTTCAAGAAAGGGGTAAATATATTTCGTGTCATGTGGATTCAGCATCAATTTAGTCTGTCTGACATCTAGACCATGTATTTGGCTTGAGTTGAGGTCTTTATCGGCTTTGAGAGCGAGCTCCTCAGAAAGGGAAAGTCGGAAACAATGGATCTCTGCAGGGAAAGTTGTTAGTCACTGACTCTCTGTTTGTCTACCTTTCTCTAGGAATTACTAGCTCATTCTCTCCCAGCTCCAGACTGACAGTAATCCACTCCAATGACTTCTGCCTTTTGTGTGTTTATAGAACATGTCTCAACTATAATCTCAAAGCTACAATTACAATAGGATGTCATGACTTTAACCTTAACACCACTTCCTTTAATTAACCTTCAGGGTGCACGAGAGCAGCCTGTGTGGTAAAAAGTTGGTTTGTCAAATCGGCGACTTGTGTCCAAGTTGTCAGTACAAGCAGGTTCCAATGGGATACTACTTTCGTAATTTGTTTACCACATATTGGAATTAGCAGAATTTTAAAAAATCAGTAAACATAGATTTAAGCCCAAACAACCAAAGTCAACTATTTATTCACCTGTTACTACGATATTCTGGATGTCTTCAATATCTCTGTGATATTAACCCAATGGGAAAGAATCAGTCATTGGCACACACATTCTAAAATATCAGTTTGCTATTCAACAGCTATTTTAATAAGAGGTTTGCAGTTATTAATAGGTGCCCATCTTATCTCTTGACACTCGATTTTGTACATATGTATACAGATGTTATTTTACAATCGTAATGACATATAACTTAATCCGAGGTGACGTTACTGTTGTAACCTATAACAAAACGTCTTAGCCGTCAGTGGAAGTGTTTCGTGCGTTAGAAAATCAATTTTCAATTACCAACGTTTCTTTATACTTGTACAATAGATAGTGTCTGAAGAAGTCTTTTCTCTCCCAACTATCCCTGTTTTGATTTCTTTACTGGAATAGCCAGCCTGCCCTGATTTGCAACCTTACCTGTCTGAAACACAAACATTTCCAGCCACCTTTAGATTTTCAAATAAAGGCATTTTTTAACCAACGTACAGTGCATACCGAGTAGAATGTGCATTTTATGTTAATAACACATGAAAGTGGCGCTAACATGCATGTCATTATTATTATTCCAGGACGTTTTACCACAACTGACAAACATTTCTAAATATTTGATACCAGATTTAAGAGTGGTATTTTTCCGTTGCCCCCATCAACAGCTGCCATTGTTATATAATTCAATATCATATAAAACTATTCGATGGAACGAGTTGGAAATGCTGACCAATGAAGACCGTGCTTCTCAAAATGTTACGAACAGAGAGTATCTTCAGCGTATTACTGAAGAATGGATCTGTTTTGCCTGGAAGTGTGTGACATTTCAACGCCCCTGACAATTAGCAACATCCACATCTCATTTCGTAGCCGCAAGTCTCTTCAGACACAGGAACAATTGCCTCGGACCAAAAATAAATTATATATTCTAAGTTTCCGAGTGTTCTGTGCGAGTATTTTACAACAAGTTCACCTTTGTTTTGATGTGAAGACTGTTACTGATTCTTATCACGCGAAAGCACGAAACAAAGTGCAGTCGTACAGCGTATCGTCGCCAATATAAAGACATTTCCAGATTAACCTCTTTAAATATCTATCTATCTAAATATAGATATACAATTATGCTAATACAAACGTCAATTGCGAGTTTTTATGAAGCACAAATTGTTTTCTATGAGTTTTCATTACGAAGTCAGTAGAAATCACTGAAAATTGGTGCATGTGATGGGTTGTTGACTAATATTCACCAAGTAGCAAAACGGACACTGCATTTTTTCACCTCGAGCAGGAATGGGCTTTATACAGGATCCTTTGGTTCAAAATTAACTACAAATTGAAAAGAATAAAATACAAATTGAAATGTGATCGTTACAGTGATTGGGCAACGCACATTGAAATGGATATAACAGGGAAAGCACGCTCAGACCAAAGCGATTGCAGGCACCTGAAGGGAAAGGAGACATTTCCTGGAAGGATGCCGCTGGATCTTCTTTTGAAATGGCATTTACACAAGATAAGCTCTTGAAGAGCTACGTTGAAAAATCAGCCCGGCAGACACTTTGTGGTGTAAATCTAACAAATCACGCTTCTAAGTAGCTTCAAATATGACTTTTTACAATGTTATATTGTTATCTGTGCACATTTTCCATAGACCCAACCTATTTCCAGTCATGGGGTTTATGTCCCAAATATTGTTAAACATAATTAAGAAAGCCATTAAATTGCAGTTGTCAATGAATACTTGTCGTCATAGGTATATTATTTTCTTCCAAATATTTGTAGTATTCTATCTACATTCTAATTTGTTACTTCATTGCTGTCTCAGGCAGGGTACAATCTAGAAGGTGGAATAGCTAACTTCAATAAAACGTAGAAACGGACTAAATCACATTTCTAAGCGTCTTCCTCTGGTCAGTGCTGAAAAGCATACATTATGGTGCAAATGTGCATGCATAACTTTGGATTATCAATCTGGTTAACTTTAAAGTACTTCTATTTAAACAATATCATGTAACTGCATTTTCTTTGATCCGCTGGAAAATGAACGCGTGTGAATATCAGATAAGGATAGGATCGGGCTTGGCTGTGATGTCCCCCATGGAAGAACCAGTCTACTATGAGGTAGATTTTAATTTTCTTTGGCGGGCGGAAAACTGGTGGTAGCGGATCGGCTGCCGTTATTAAAAAAAAACACACCATTTTCCTTTCCAGTGCAGTGAGTGAAAAATAATATCGGGCAGGGTGTATAATGCGTGGATTTCCACTACTGCCAGTTTTCTGCCCTATGGTCTAGGCGAACATGTGAAGAACGGCCATGTCGGGGAGGTATTGCAGGGTGGTTCTGCCAATGGAACCGTACTGCAGCATGAGTCAACAACTTCAACAGAGGTGGGGAGAAAAAACAGAAAATAGGTATGTCAACGTCATTTTTACATGTTCTCTTGATTCACATCATACTCAGCTTCCCATCGCTGAGGTGAAAAACCAACTTAAGAAACGTTTGTTTAAATATGATTAAACATTTTGAATATTCATGTAAGAAGTACTTATTCATGAAAAGATGCTAGATTATAGATAGGTCATGGGTGGATGGCACAGAAACAGCAATGTCTCTACTTCTGAAATGAACCAGAAATTTATGTAAAAATAAACTGCAGAAACTACTACAGTTAACATTCTATGGAGAAAATCCTTCTTCAAAATTCCATAACTACATAGAAATGCCATAAATATACCACAAGAAAATCAGACAGCTAGGAATTTTTTTTAAATAATGAATAAACGGGGGATCAGTTAATAGTTTTCAGGGTTTTTTAATAAATAGTTTTGCAAATTTGCTTGCATTTCTGAAACAACAAAATTGTTTTTTTACAATTTTATTACAAACTTTATTTATTATAAATTCACACTTGTGAATACGTAGTTTTGAGAACAGTCCAATTCAAAGAGATAGCTGTAATTTGGATTCTTAATTTGATAGTGGGACAAAATATCTTTCAGATTGTTATCAATCTCTCAGTCCAGTCCTTCAAAGGGTTAGTTTGTAATACTCTGCCTAACTTAATTGATACCAATTAAGATTTCACAATGAAGTGTAGGTATTAGTGACATTCTCCCAGGAGATTTTAAAAGCCTTTGAGATCCTTAAACTCACACGGCTTTGAGTTATACCATTTCACTGCAGTTCATCTAGTTACTTTGATATTCAAATTTCAAAAGGTGACATATTCATTTCAGGATGTGTTTTACTCATCTCAGCTTGTAATTTTCATGCAAGATACACCTAAGCTCAAAATGACATATCTTTCAAATGCAGCACATCATAACAACCAGATGTGATCTCAGTCAGAAGAGCTACTTGCTTAGAAAACAAATGAGTTGTTTTACAAGAATTAAATCAGATTAGATTAAAAGGCCAATAACTGAATCAGCATGTGAAAGTTCATGTGTAGAATTTCAATTGTTCAATTTCTGTTAATTGTTTTATTCCTCTCAACAATATTAACTCAAATTAACAGATAACTGGCATTCACAAATATGCATTTCATTAATTTTTATTAATATTATTACTGTAGTGAAGGAAAGCATTAGCAGGAATTGAATTTGTGATGTTCTACTCAAGATTTTAGCTGGCTTATTTTCCTAGCTTATTAATGCAACTCCTTGGCTGGGAAGTCTCTTTTCCCTCCCTCAGTCTTTGCTCCACCTTGGGACCCTTGTCTGAAATACACTGTGATTTCTAAGCTAAGAAATATTTAAATGTAGCTAACTGGTGTTCTGCACAAGTTCCCAAAACATACTTCTTCCGAAAGATCCACACTTGATGTTTTGTTTCTGTAGTATTTATTATGGCATCAATCAGGAGACATGGCAACGTTGAAATGTTCAAATATAAGGAAGAATTATGCAAGTGATTTCCAGGTAATAAGCACTCATAGGACAGACAATCTCCCTTACAGGTGACTGTTAATATTAAAAAAATAAAGGAAAACAGTTAATTTGCATGACTCTATACAATACAGTTCCTTTACATGAGTATTTGAAGAAACTGGCTTCAGGATTGCTCACATTGATCTACTTTACAGATTAAGCACTGAACACTTTAATCACATTAACTATCAAACAAGTTAAATCAATGATCAATTTAATCACATTAGATAACCTCTACAGCTATCTTTCACTGGAGTATACTAAATAATCCTTGGCAATTTATCTTAGTCTTTTCTTTATAATTGCTGCTACTAAACGATTGTCCATAACTCGCAAGATTGTATAACACTATTTAAATTAAATTAGGGATGGATAATGTGATAGATTTCTATACTTAATCACACAAGAGAGGTGAAAGAGAAGCTAACTCGATTTGACATGGGGTGGGACAAAAGACTAATTACCACACTGAATTCATTAATAACGAAGGACAAACAATTAGATTTTAAGTCTTATTTAATGATTACATAATCAAAACTAAAATAGCTGGAGCACGTAGGATGATTTTTAAATGAACACTGTAAAGTATATTGGAGGAAAGAAAATTCCTGTGCCTGTTGAAACTGAAATGAATTTGCTACAATGTAACAATTCTGGTTCTTGACAGTTCTTAATTGTGTAATAAGTGCTTTGGGCTGAGTATTCTGCAGGTACAGATGGTGAAAGTAATTAGAATGGCCCCCAAACACTGTTGCATTGCAAAAGCATGACATATGAAACCTGTTCTCAATGCAAAGGTCAAGATTTGCCAAACTGTTTCTCTATACTGCTGTGTCCAGACCACCATCATAGATGGTTTTTGCTTCACATGGAATGCAATGGCTAAGGCTCCGGCTGCAATGTGTGAAAGGGAAAGCTACAATCAATTTTAGTATCATAATAATTACTAACATTCAAAATGTAGTTAATTGTTTAAAATCTTCCTTTCTGGCTTCTTCTTGGCATGCATTCATTAATGTGGTAGCATTCCTCACATAAAACTACTGTTCAGAAATAGAAATCTTGGTCTGAAATTCCCTCCATGGGCACAACCCAGGAGTTAGACCCGCAAGGTGGCCCATTCTGCCGATGTCGTAACGCTCAAATTTCCTGCAAACCTCATTAGAATATTCCCAAAGATAAAATTGGTGTAAATCTGCGTAAAGAATCAGGGTCCAAGGAAAGCTCGGAACTCACAGCATATATTTCTTCTTTAAGTATAAAAATTAAAGTTTCAACTTATTCAACCATCATTCATGTACATTAAGCACAGCATGTTTAAGAAACTGCAATTGGGGAAGCTTTTCAATTTTTTATGTGACTTCTACTTATGCCATAAAGATCCATTCAGAGGAACATAAAATACAGTGCAGGTCTCAGTGAGGATAAATTAAAAAGAAACACTCTAAAAATTGCAATAATACACTAGAAAAATGACTTTGTTTCCTGCTGCGCCTTAATATCTGGTCCTAATTTGAAGAGAGCATCAGCGAAAACTCAATTGCAGAAAACTCACGTACAAGGCTCTGTAACGTGGAGTTGGGGCCATTATGTCTAGAGCTGCATTTGGTTGGATCAATAAACGCTAAATGATAGATAAAAGATTGAGATTTGGGCACATGGTATTTATGCCCAAAATTCCGCAATCTTTTAAGCCGTGATCTTTTAGGCATATTGTATTTGGGCCCAGATTGCGTATGCATCTGGGCGCAAATATACAGAAATTTCCTGGCCCTTATATTTATAATTCATTAGATTTGGAACAAATGATACAATTAAAATATTTTGCTGAATTCATTTACAGTAAATGACAAATGATGGCATGCTCTTCTCATGAGAACAAGCTGACTGTTACAAGGGATTCAAAATAATGAAGCAATAGAAGTCAAAATGAAAGACTGCAGGAACTTACACAATGGGTTTTACAGACTCTCATCTCTTTCTCTTTTCACTGTCATTTTTTAAAAAAGTCTTTATTAATTTTTGTTACATTTTTAGACTATATTTTTAGCTTATTGAAAGGAAGATATCACAAGCTCTCATGTCAAGTGCAGCACAGCCAGATGCAGAATAAGGCTCTATCTAACCACTGGAATGAACTTATCCATTCACACATAAGCAATTCCTTATGATCTAACTGAATGAGATTGCTAATTGGTGTCAAAATAGGAGCAGTTCGTATTGTGGGCTGGGCCCACTAGCAATTAAATTGAGATTGCCCAAACTCATTTGACTGATCACCCTTAGAACCGACAAAGAGAAAAGACTCTCATTGGTTTGGGTTAGGGTTGCCAACCTTCCAGGATTATCCAGGAGTCTCCAGGAGTTACAGATTAATCTCATGGACATTGGTGCAAGCAGCCCAGGAAAAAAATAAAAGAGCACAAAAAAATGTGTTTTTTCCATTTTCTTTGAACACATTTGTTTAGCACAGTAGTTATAAAAATATTGGAGATGATAAAAAAAATACTATTTGACTGGGTGAGACAGTTGGAATCATGGAATCATAGAAAATTCCGACACAGAAGGAGTCCATTTGGCCCACTGTGTCTGTGCCGGAGCAGGAGGTAATGTGATGAAATCTCCAGGAATACATCCAACCAGAGTTGGCAACCTTTAATCTGGTTTGTAGTCAAACCAAGGTTCCAGAGGTGAAAGTGATGTGCACTAGCCTACTGCACCACTTACTACCTCAATGGCCCGTAATTTGTGGTCAGCAGCGAAGCAAAGGTGCTTGCCGCTGGCCCCGAAGAAAGCTGCCCAGTGAGATCTCATGATCTCTGTGGCAAGAAGTTTGCTTTTTTCGATGTTCAATTGATTCCGTGCTCGGTATTGGGCATTCCAAGTGCGATGCTGCTATGATGTCAACAAGCTGCCTAAGCAGCCAATCACATTGCAGACGTCACAGACAGGAAACCAGAAACTGAGAAGCTGCTTTTACCCAGACTTTAAATTTTTTTTTACCGAGAGCAAAATAAAAATTGGGACTCTCATATGGGGATAAGATGAAATATCATGAACAAACTTTAGAAAAAATTAATATTTAAAAAAAATTATAATTGTTTTTATCATAATGGAGAAATTTGATACACAAAATATAAAAATTAGCCTTTCGGGGCCAAAACATAGGTTTACGAGTCAATACACTGTTAAAAGCCCAGTTACACCTATTCCAACAAGGTTTAACATTTAGTGAGGTATTTAACAGTGATATTAGCATGGAAAAGCCAAAGTTTTCATCAGTTTTACTGATTTCACTGATTACTAGCTTTGGGGGTAGTGAGGGGGCATCCACAGTGCAGTCAGTGTCGGAGCAGTGAATGACTGACTGCAACTTCAGGATTTCCGTGTTTAGATGCGCATGCGCTACATCCTGAAGAAGTGGTTAGTTTCAGAGGGGTAATGATGGTGAACGCTGTTAGTTCACTGTCATTACCCACTGCAAATTCCAGGCCACCACTTTTCAAGACATCCATTGTTTTTTTAAGCTAATCATGCCTCTCCTCTTTTTCCTATACTCTCCAAAAGAAAACTGATTTGTACCAGGGTATAATTGTACAGCTGCTCACAGTTTTCCTATTCTGAAGTTTGAACCAGTGTCTTCTTAGTCTATGGCTCAATATCAGACTAGGTGGTGCATGTATTCATTGAACCATTGGAATAGCTGGATGCATTTATTTTAAACAATATGGTAACCTTGTATAAAAAAAAATATTGGACTGGAAATCATGGTCGAAGACTTGCCATCTGCGTACGCCTCCAAACCGCAAGAAAGGTATGTACTTACCTGCTGCCTCCAGAGCTTTGGATTCTTGCAGTACTGGGCCTGCAGGCATACGCCTGCATAAAGGCCCATGCATTCCGGGGCGCATGTGGTTCACAAGCGTCCTTGGGATCACGTGGGCCAGGCCAACTAATGACAAAGGGGGATTCCTAATATCCTTATGGGGATATTGGGATTTGGCGATTTTGGGATGGGCGACTGGGTAATGTGCTCGGGGCCCTGGTTGCCGTTTTGGAGCATGGGCTGGAACACCGGAGGGGCCCAGGTGCAGAGGAGTGGGAGGGTAGGGGCGGATGAGCGGCAAGTGTTTGTGGCGAGATGCGGTTGATGTTGTGACGAAGGAGCGGTGGGAGATCATGGCGGAGGTGCGACAGATGAGGGTACGGGGCCCAGAACAGCTGAGAGCCCAGGGGCAGCACAGGCAAGCCCACACTGCGATATGTGTGTGCGCTAGGTCTGTGCAGCAGAGTAGGTCTCCAGTTGTCCTGGTTAACCTTTGCCACTGGATAAAGGCCTAGCTCTGTCAAGACCGTGTGGTGGCTGGTATATAACGGTCACCACACGTTAAAAAAATTCATGCATAGGCATCCTCCCCCCTCTCATTTGGAGTTCAGGACTGGAACATTGGATTCTTCATCAAAGCACCTGTGAACTCATAGAAGTAAGTCATCCTCATTTGAGGGACCTCCTATGATGATGATGCTGGGGATTCTATTTACATACAGAATTCCCATAAGCGTAATAGAAATCATCTAAAAAAAATACAATCACACGTTCAAAATTAATTAATAAAATTAATGAAATAACATTTAATTAAACATTTAAAATAAAAATCTAATTTTTGAAAAATAAATGTAAACATTTTTAACCGGGACAAAATTGGCCTGAACTAATTTTAAATGCAAGTGGAGGTTTAAATCATTTAAATATTTTAATTTTAACATTTAATTAAACCCTTAAGCTGGTAGAAGGTTTTAAGCCTGCTTTTACCAGGCGTAAGGGCTTGGTGGGCATTCGCTGGGCAGTGCCAGTGAAAGTGAATTTCTATCGGATGGGTATGATCTGTCAAGGAGAAACTTGACAGATTGCAAGTGTCGGATTTTTCCAGCATATGCTGTCATAGACCCAAAAAATCCAGGCCATTATAATCTTCATCTGCTGCCTTCACATAAATGTATTACTTTCTTGTCATTCAATTTGATGCAAATATTAACATTACCCTGTAATGGCAACACAATCGGAATCTCTATAAAACTGCAACAGCACTCACTGAATTGATTTATCTTTTAGTAGCTGTATTGAAAATTGCTCAACCTGGATGCTTCACCGAAAAAAGTCATATTAGAACAAAAAAAGTATTGCTGTCACTTTTTCCCTGATCATTTTTTTGGTTGTCAATCCCAATGTGATTATAATAGAAATCCACTAGGTCTGCATTCGCTGCAATTTCTGCTGCAACTTCCTGGCCATGGCACATAAATTACTATGTTGTTGTGACAAAATAACAGCAGTGACATAATCTAAATCAAATTACAACCGATGTTTTTGTTTATTTCTTGGGATGTAGGTGGCGTTGGCAAGACTGCATTTATTGCCCATTCTGAGTCGTCCTGACGTGGTGTGGCCTTCTTCCTGAACCGCTGCAGTCTTTGTGGTGATGGCATTCCCACATGGTATAAATGATTGAATGCTACTTAACTAGGACATTAATGATTGTGGTATGCTGACCTTTGTGGCACATTTATTTGGTTCACTGTAACAGCCATTTTCCATGAGTGGCCAACATACAATTCATTCGATGTACGTTTGAAGTCAGCCAGTTTTAAAATACTGTGTTCTTGTTGTTGCCCAAGTCACGGGAAAACCAAAGAACTGAATTTTGACCTATCCAGAATTCGCTAAGCTCACTTTTCTGAACTAAAGGAGTTTCAACTGGTAGAAAAAAAGAGAATTCAATTGTAAACATTGTACTGTGCACAATGTTGCCAAAATGCTACCTTTAACTTTTGATCGTAAGTACAGAAATCACCTCCACCCAACCAGATTCATAAAAATGTGTATGAATCTACAATATGCACACCAAAGCTTAAAGTGTATCAACAATTATTTAAAAAAAATCTACCTCTGTCATTCATTGGATATAAAGCACTTTAGGTCATCACAAGTTCATGATACAACGTGGTCTATGGAAGGAAAAGACTTGATAGGCCAAATTGTCTTTCTTCGTTTCATACTTTCTCATCTAGGGGCCTCATCTCTCTCATCTGGAGGGAAGAGAATATGCCAAGAGATCTGAGAGATGCAGTGATTGTGACTATTTTTTAAAAATGGGATAAGTCCGACTGCGGCAACTACAGGGGAATCTTTCTGCTGTCAGCCACTGGGAAAGTTGTCGCTCGAGTTCTCCTCAATTGTCTTCTCCCTGTGGCCGAGGAGCTCCTCCCGGAATCACAATGCGGATTTTGTCCCCTACGGGGCACAACATACATGATCTTTGCAGCGTGACAGTTGCAGGAAAAATGCAGGGAGCAGCGCCAGCCCTTATACATGGCCTTTTTCGATCTTACAAAAGCCTTTGACACTGTCAACTGTGAGGGTCTATGAAACATCCTCCTCCATTTCGGATGCCCCCAAAAGCATCCTTTGTCTGCTTCACGATGACATGCAGGCCGTAATCCTTATCAACGGATCCATTCCAGACCCAATCCACGTCCGGACCGGGGTCAAACAGGGCTGCGTCATCGCTCCAACCCTCTTCTCAATCTTTCTCGTCGCCATGCTCCACCTCTCAATCAACAAGCTCCCTGCTGGAGTGGAACTAAACTACAGAACCAGTGGGAAGCTGTTTAACCTACGCCGCCTCCAGGCCAGGTTGAAGATCACTCCAACCTCTGTCGTTGAGCTGCAGTATGCAGACGGTGCCTGCGTCTGTGCATTCAGAGGCTGAACTCCAGGATATAGTCAATGTATTCACTGAGGCATATGAAAGCATGGGCCTTACGCTTAACATCCGTAAGACAGAGGTCCTCCACCAGCCTGTCACCACCGCATAGCACTGTCCTCCAATCATCAAGATCCACGGCACGGCCCTGGACAACGTGGACCATTTCCCATATCTCAGGAGCCTCTTATCAACAAAGGCAGACATTGATGTGGAGATTCAGCATCTCCTCCAGTGCGCCAGTGCAGCCTTCGGCCATCTAAGGAAAAGAGTGTTTGAAGACCAGGGCCTCAAATCTACCACCAAGCTCATGGTCTACAGGGCTGCAGTAATACCCACCCTCCTGTATGGATCTGAGGCATGGACGATGTATAGAAGGCACCTCAAGTCGCTGGAGATATATCACCAACGATGTCTCCGCAAGATCCTGCAAATCCCCTGCAAGCGCACCAACATCAGTGTCCTCAACCAGGCTAACATCCCCAGTATTGAAGCACTGACCACGCTCGATCAGTTTCGATGGGCATGCCACATAGTTCGCATGCCAGATATGAGACTCCCTAAGCAAATGCTTTATGTGGAGCTCCTTCATGGTAAACGAGCTAAAGGAGGACAGCAGAAATGTTATAAGCCTCTCTGGTAAATTGCGACATCACCACTGGCACCTGGGAGACCCAGGCCGAAGACCGCCCGAGGTGAGGAAAGTACATCCGGGAGGGTGTTGAGCTCTTCGAGTCTCAACGCAAAGAGCATGAAGAGGCCAAGTGCAGGCAGTGGAAGGAGCGCGTGGCAAACCAGCCCCACCGACCCCTTCCCTCAACAAATGTCTGTCCCACCTGTAACAGGGTCTGTGGCTCTTGTATCGGACTGTTCAGCCATCAAAGAACTCACATTGGGAGTGGAATCAAGTCCTCCTCGATTCCGAGGGACTGTCTATGATGATGACTTTGTTGAGCATTATTTCTCTATCCTTTTTCACATTATTAATCTGCTATGTCTATCAATCTCTGAGCCTTGCTAAATCTCGAGCACTTTTCAACTTGTTGGCAAGCAAATTTGAATCCTGCTCATCTGAACTCATCACCAGCAATGGTCCACTTTTCTTGTACTGATCAGGCTGAGACTTTTACTGCCCTGATGATCTTTTACAACTCGTCCATCAGTTTAACGCATATCTCTGATTAGCTCACTAACTCAAATAATCTGCTAGCTATTTTCCTCACTTCCAATCCTAATTCTTATACTGTATCTTTCTCCTCACCACTGGCCTCTTGACCAATGTCTCATAGCTGTCTCCTGCAGAATTTCCTGGAACAAAATCACAATCTATGATCCAGTCTAACATTGTTCGCTGCAATTTCTGCTGCAACTTCCTGGCCATGGCACATAAATTACTATGTTGTTGTGACAAAATAACAGCAGTGACATAATCTAAATCAAATTACAACCGATATTTTTGTTTATTTCTTGGGATGTAGGTGGCATTGGCAAGACTGCATTTATTGCCCATTCTGAGTCGCCCTGATGTGGTGTGGCCTTCTTCCTGAACTGCTGCAGTCTTTGTGGTGATGGCATTCCCACATGGTACAAATGATTGAATGCTACTTAACTAAGGCATTAATGATTGTGGTATGCTGACCTTTGTGGCACATTTATTTGGTTCACTGTAATAGCCATTTTCCATGAGTGGCCAACATTCAATTCATTAGATGTACGTTTGAAGTCAGCCAGTTTGATTTAGCTAATGGGATGGTCTTCAAGAATTCTTTGTTGCTCCATCTTGGTCAAACTTTTACCTTTACTCTCTTGACCCTACTATTTGTGCTAGTGAAGTAAATTATATTATTTTAACTGGCACACAAGGTTTCATACTCCACTCTTCCTTTTTTGTCTGAACTGGTACTGTATCTTCATTGAATCATATTTGCTGCTCTGCTATGTCTCATAAAAATGCATATTGTACTTGGCATTTTGTTCAATCAAAAGCATTCTGGGCCAATTTTATGTTTACTTGCAACTTCTGTAAATCCTTGATTAAAGCTCCTAAATATAAAATAAGCATCCACTGTTATCTTTCTGTATCTCAGCTGCTGTTTCATCTGGTTCCTTGCCAAAGCTAATTCTTGTAACTTCTGTGAATCCTCCTTTCCATCCTCTTCTATATCGAAGGTGCAGTTGCTAGCTCTGCTACAGATAAAGCTGTCCTATTTGGCTCACTTTTATCTTTCAATTCAAATTGTGATATCTTGCCAAAAAACCTCCCTCAAATGCTCCATTCTGTTATGAACAATATCAAGTTTTATCTCTGGCAGACCTGTCAGATTGTCTCCTCTCCGGACTCCAATAAGAGCTATGGTCCTGAAAGTATCCTTCCCATGATCCTCAAGATGTGTGTCTTCAAATTTATCCCATCTTATACCATTTTCTCAATCAGTTTCTCTTTTCCTTGAAAATTTGTTCACATTTACTTTCAATTCTTTCAATTCTTTATGGGCAATTTCTTCATATTTCTTGCAAGATTCATGAACAGCTACCACCTCTTTCCTTTGATGGCTCTACCATAATCTTGCTTCATCTCTCAATATTCTTGTCGTCACCATCTCCTGTGACCTTCCATATTTACCCAGCCCCTCAGAAAGGTGATAACTCTTACTCTTGAAAACGACCGTCACATTATCCATACATTAGTACATTCTAAACTTATAGAAGCTGCTGTTAACTCTCAAATTATCCATCATCTTGAAAATTCTGGAAAAACCAATGATTACAAATATGGTTTTGGTATGCCCATTTCACTGGTGATCTTCTATGCCGACATTATGCATGCCTAGAACTGTGCTCGTGTACACTTTGGCCTGACACACTTTCTCACTAAAGCTATACTCATCATTATTTAGTTTCCTCTCAAATTGTTCCATCTGTGATGCAGTCATCCTCTGATTCTTTCCATTAACTTAGGGTACCCCATGGCTATGTCCTCACTCCAATTTTGTTCTTTCGCCATATCAGTGACCTCCTCTCCTAATTTATCTGCCATTTTGCTGATAATTCTGGTCTTCTTGCAGTGCTGTAGCTGAATCACTACAATTGGATAGTATACATGTCTTTTGGTGGACCAATGAAATGTTGGTAGTGAAGTTAGTCTTGGGCAGTAGTGCAAAACGTAGCGAATCGGCAGCCTGTTTTACATACTGCTTGATGAGGTCAATGGAAAAAAAAATCAGGCAGCATGTAAAATGGGCTGTCGATTCACTATTGCCCATTTTATGTGACCACCCAAGACCTATTTCACCCCTGTTTCTTTCAATTCTTTAAGGACAGTTTCTTCATGTTTCTTGCAAGATTGATGAACAGCTACCACCTCCTACCTTTGATGGCTCTACCCTAATCTTGTTTCATTTATCAATATTCTTGTCCTCACCATCTCCTGTGACCTTCCATATTGCCTCTATTGTTAAAGCTGCCTCCAAATGGGTTAATTTCCTTTGGCGCCAAGCACCACTTTTGCCACTTAACTAAAGTCTTTATAAAATCCCAAGCCAATCTACAGCTTGAACACTGCTCCTATATCTGGAAAAGCTCTTTTAGCATCTGTCTTGCACTCTTTTATATGATAGAAAAAAGCCTATTGTTTGATAGGCAGTGCCTCTCCGAGTTCAAGCCTCCAACCTAGAATCTTACAGCATAGAAGGAGTCCATTCGGTCCATTTTTCTGTTCTGGCTGCTTGAAAGAGCTGTCCAATTTAGTCCCACACCCCAGCTTTATCCCTCTATGAAGTCTTTTAGTGTGCCAAAGGTAGCCATAATCACATGAAAGTCCGTATCTTCGTCACCAGTTGTTATGTCTGTAATGTACTTATGAATGACTCCACGAGGCAATATATTGTACTCAAACTGTAGTGACCTTGGTCCTTTATTCGTAACTCCAGAGCGAGGCAGCCGCATGGTGGCTACCCTTTTATACAGCCCCTGCCACCAGGGCAGGAAACCCCGGTCCCCACCAGTTGTACCCTCAAGTGATGCCAGCATAGTGTATATACAGTGTAAACCTTATTGAAAGTACATCAGGTAAACAAGTCTCCATCTTATGCAACTACACAATGACTACACTGAGAGTATATCTATAGTCTGCATATATAACACTAATCACTCACTGCGTAAAAAAGTTTTGCCTCATGTCGCCTTTGGTTCTTCTGCCAATCACCTTAAATCTTTGTCCTCTGGTTTTCGACCCTTAGGAACAGTTTCTCTCGATCTACTCAGTCCAGACCCTCATGATTTTGAACACCTCTATCAAATCTCCTCTCAACCTTCTCTGCTCTAAGGAGAAGAACCCCAGCTTTTCTGGTCTATCCATGTATCTGAAGTATCCCATGCGTGAAATTATTCTTATGTCTTTTTTGCACCCTCTCTAAGGCCTTCATATCCTTCCTCATGTGCAGTGCCCGGAATTGGACACAATACTCCAGTTGCAACCGAACCAGTGTTTTATAAAGATTCATAATAACTCTTTGCTTTTGTACTCTATGTCTCTATTTATGAAGCCAGGATCCTGTATGCTTTCTTAACCGCTTTCTCAAACTGCCCTGTCACCTTCAACAATTTGTGCACATATACCCCCAGGTCTCTCTGTTCATGCAACCCCTCTTAGAATTGTACCCTTTAGTTTATATTGCCTTTCCTTGTTCTTCCTACCAAAATGTATTACTTCCTTGCATGCAATGTTAGTCAGCAACATTGCTGAGCTATCTCTGTAATAACTCCACAGCAAAGCTTAAGTTAAGTAATTTTTACTTCATTGGTCATTCAATGCTTTCAAGTGCTCTTTGCATCACCAGTTGGTGTTGGTAGTACTAAAAATATCAAATAGGCAGCTTGCTGAATGGGTGAGTTGAGTCATCTCTTGCAATTTTCAAAAGCATTTTCTGATCGCTGTCTAGCTGTTTGTCTGGGAGAATATCGTGAACCAACTAGATGACTGCGGCAAAAAGGGGAAAACAACCTTTTTTCCAGATATCCAAGTAATTGTGTAATATTAAAGTTATCAATGCTAACTCCCAAAGGCAGAAAGTCAGTATCATTCCTCACACTGAAATTGTGATGCTTCTGTAAACTGATCACATAAAGAAAGAAAGATTTGCATTCATATAGTGCCTTTCACGTCTCAAAGCGCGTCACAGCCAATGAAGTACTCTTTGGAGTGTAGTCACTGTTGTAATGTGAGAAACACGGCAGCCAATTTGCACACAAGCAAGCTCCCACAAACATCAATGTGATAGAAACATAGAAATTAGTGACCAGATAATCTGCTTTTGTTATGTTGATTGAAGGATAAATATTAGCCAGGGTTAATTCCTCTGATCTTCTTCGAAATAATGTCATGAGATCTTTTACATCTACTTGAGAGAGCAGAAGTAGCCTCGGTTTAACATCTCATCTGAAAGACAGCACCTCTGACAGTGCAGCGCTCCCTCAGCACTGCAGTATTGACTTAGATTTTTTGTGCTCAAGTCCCTGGAGTGTGACTTGAACCCACAACCTTCTGACTCAGAGGTGAAAGTGCTATCCACTGAGCCACAGCTGACACTGACATCTGTGCTCCAGTATGTTTGCGTTGATAAAAATATGAATAGTGAAACACCTGAAAAACAAATGCCCCTTAACTCTTCCACTATTTTTTAGTGTTCCCTTCTAAATGTAAAGCAGGTACAAAGCAAGTTGACACTTGTATATGGTTTAGATCGTACACATTCACAATTACTGTTCCTGCTGAATCCTGTACACCATCAAAAATATTTATGCAAAGCTCTAACTAAATGAAACCCATGTATGAATACATATGTGAGATAGATCAAATAACTTGATCCTTTTACTTTGCAGCAGACAGCATTGCCTTGTACTGTAACAAATTAGTTTCCCCCCCCAAGGAAAGCTGTTTAATTTTCTTTACAAAATACAGTATTTCAGAATTTTTGGATAGGATGAATAATCACGCAAACAAGACAGAGTGAATAAAATCGTTTTGGCTCGCCAATGAACCTTTATGGAAAAATATAATTATAATCCAGCTTCAATTGAGTAAACAAAGGTTAAACTATACCATGCAACTTAGATGTATGTAACTCCCAGCTGTAAGTCTCTTTCATATCCAATTATTTTCAGTATTAAAATTAAAGTTTATATTAAATTTAGACAAATGGAAATTAAAGTTATGTTCAAACAACTCACCTAAAAAACTTTCCTGAATGTGGGATTAATCATCATCCTAGCTAAATGATGCTAGTCAATAGTTATGAGTCATTTTACTGCACCATTGACTATGAATGAGATGGACATCCAGACCAGATTGGTTACCTTTGCTTCCTAGTGTAGGTGAAAAGTCTTACTACATGATTAGAAAGGGTTTTTAACAACTGGCGAGGAGTGTGGGGAGGTGTCACAACCATTTTAACTGGAGAGGATCCACAAAGCCTACCAAAAATAGTGAGGAACTAAGGAGCTAATGAAAGTGAGGAACTTAAAGTAATTAATATCAGTGGAGAAAAAGTACTTGAGAAACTAATGGGACTAAAAGGCAATACATACATGTACTGGACCTGATTGCCTACATCCCAGGGCTTCTAAAAGAGGTGGCTGCATTGGTTGCCAAAATTCCCTAAATTCTAGAATGGTCCCAGTGGTTTGGAAGATAGCAAAAGTAACCCCGTTATTGAAAGGAAAAAAGGAAAATTGTGTTTAACAAATTTATTAGAGGTTTTTGAAGATGTAATTAGCAAGGTAGATAAAGGGGAACCAGTAGATGTAGTATATTTGGATTTCCAAAAGGCATTTGATAAGTTGCCACATTAAGTTGCTAATTAAGATTAAGGCTCATGGGATTCGCATGGATAGAGGATTGGTTAACAATCAGAAAAGAGAGGAGTGATAAACAAGTCATTTTCTAGTTGGCAGGCTGTAACTAGTGGGGTGCCGGAAGGATCATTGCTTCGGCCTCAGCTATTTAAAATGTATATTGATAACTTGGATGAAGGGACTGTGTGTAATATATCCAAGTTTGCTGATGATACAAAGCTAGGTGGGAAAGTAAGCTGTGAGGAGGACACAAAGAGCCTGCAAACGGATATAAACCGGTTAAGTGAGTGGGCAATAAAGTGGAAGATGGAGTATAATGTGAGGAAATGTGAGGTGAATCACTTTGGTAGGAAGAATAGAAAAACAGAAATGTTTTTAAATGGTGAGAAACTATTAAATATTGGTGTTCAGACAGATTTGGGTGTCCCCATACAGGAAACACCTAAACAGGAAAGTTAACATGCAGGTAAAGCAAGCAAATAGGAAGGCAAATGACATGTTGGCCGTTATTGCAAGGGGGTTAGAGTACAACAGTAAGGAAGTCTTACTACAATTGTACAGGACTTTGGTGAGACTGCACCAGTAGTACTGTGTATAGTTTTGTTCTCCTTATCTGAGGAAGGACATATTAGCCTTGGAGGCGGTGCAAAGAAGGTTTACTAGATTAATCCCTGGGATGAGAGGGTTGTCCAATGAGGAGAGATTGAGTAGATTGGGCCTATACTCTCTGGAGTTTAGAAGAATGAGAGGTAATCTCATGTAAACATAAGATTCTGAGGGGGATTGACAGGGTAGATGCTGAGAGGTTGTTTCCTCTGGCTGGAGAGTCTAGGACGAGGGGACATATTCTCAGGTACAGGATTGGCCATTTAAGACTGAGATGAGGAGGAATTTTTCACTCAGCGGGTTGTGAATCTCTGGAATTCTCTACCCCCCAAAGGGCTATGGATGCTGAGTTGTTGAGTATATTCGAGGATGAGATAGATAGAATTTGGAATCTAAGGGAATCAAGGGATACGGAGATTTTTTTTCATATTCGTTCATGGGATGTGGGGATCACTGGTAAGGCCAGCATTTATTGGCCATCCCTAATTGCCCTTGAGAAGGTGGTGGTGAGCCAGCTTCTTGAACCGCTGCAGTCCCTGTAGTGAAGGTACTCCCACAGTGCTGTTACGGAGGGAGTTCCAGGATTTTGATCCAGCGATGATGAAGGAATGGCAATATACTTCCAAGTCAGGATGGTGTGTAATTTGGAGGGGAACTTGGAGGTGATGGTGTTTGCATGCGCTTGCTACCCTTGTCCTTCTAGGTGGTAGAGGTCACGGGTTTGGGAGGTGCTGAAGAAACCTGCAATGTATCTTGTAGATGGTACATACTGCAGCCACGGTACGCCAGTGGTGCAGGGAGTGAATGTTTAAGGTGATGGATGGGGTGCCAATCAAGTGGGCTGTTTTGTCCTCGATGGTGTTGAGCTTCTTGAGTATTGTTGGAGCTGCACTCATCCAGGCAAGTAGAGAATATTCCATCACACTCCTGACTTGTGCCTTGTAGATGGTGGAAAGGCTTTGGGGAGCCAGGAGGTGAGACACTTGCTGGAGAATACCCAGCCTCTGACCTGCTCTTGTTGCCACAGTATTTATGTGTCTGTTCCCGTTAAGTTTCTGGTCAATGATCAGCCTCAGGACACTGACCTGAGGAACTCCTGCAGCATTGTCCTAGAGCTGAGATGATTGACCTCCAACCACCACAACCCATCATCCTTTGTGCTAGGTATGACTCCAGCCAGTAGAGAGTTTCCCTCCTGATTCCCATTGACTTCAGTTTTACTAGGGCTCCTTGATGCCACACTCAGTCAAATGTGTTTATAATAGTGTAAGACTTGCCACCAGGGGTGCACCTGTTGGAGACCCAAGGGTCACCTGCACACCTCATGCAAGCAAGTATAAAAGGTTGTCTGCAATGCTGCTTCTTCACTCTGGAGTTTGATTACAGAGACACATCAGTTTGAGCTTACAGCATACAGTCTTGTGGAGTTATTCTGAGCATAACAATTGGCGACGAGTAACAGATCACGAACTTTCATGCGGTTATGGCTGCCATTGGTATTCTTGCGAGATTTGTTGAGGGTGATGATTGGGAAGCCTTCGTTGATCGTCTTGACCAGTACTTCGTAGCCAACGAGTTGGATACGGACAGAAATGTGGTCAAGCACAGGACGATTCTCCTCACCGTTTCTGGGTCCACGATATATGGCCTCATCAAAAATCTGCTAACACCGATGAAACCAACGGACATGACATATGCAGATTTGTGTACACTCGTTCGGGAATACTTCAAGCCAAAGGACAGCATCTTAATGGCCAGGTATTGCTTTTATACGCACCATCGCTCCGAGGGCTAGGACATGGCGAGCTATGTCGCCAACCTAAGACGCCTTGCGGGACCGTGCGAATTTGCTGGATTTTTTGGGGAAATCTTATGGGACTTTTTCGTGCTTGGAATCGGCCACAAGGTCATTCTTCGCAAACTGCTGTCTACCGAATCCCTAGATCTGAGCAAGGTCATCACGATAGCCCAGGCTTTCATGTCCACAAACGATAACACTAAGCAGATATCTTCTCAGCATCGAAGCTCACCGGCAAGTACTGTGCATAAAATAATGCCTTCAGCAGGCAGAACTGTACATGGCAGGGCCTACATGCCTGCAGAGGCCAGACCTAGGATGACTCAAGAGTCCACCGTGGGGCGTGAATGCGAATCCATTAACACCACGTTGACGCAGCGGGGGTATTCATGGAGCCCATCAATATCGATTCAAGCACTACGTGTGCAAAGGCTGCGGAACAATGGGGCACCTCCAGCGAATGTGCAAATGTGCTGCGACTCACTACGTGGCAGAGTCGGCAGAAGATGTCCGATCCGGCGTGGATCACCCTGAACGAGTAAGAGGTAACTCAACCCGAGGCTGAAGAGGAAGTGTATGGGGTCACACCTTCACCACCAAAAGCCCTCCGATAATGTTGAAAGTCAAATTAAATGGCATTCCAGTTTCCATGGAATTGGACATAGGGGCGAGTCAGTCAATTATGAGCTAGAAGGCTTTTGAGAAACTGGGGCAACAAGGCACAAAGGCCAAAACTAAGCCCGATTCATACAAAGCTGCGCACTTACACCAAAGAACTCATACCAGTCATTGGCAGTGCGGCAGAGAAGGTATCGTACGATGGAGCTGTGCATGATTTATCACTATGGATTGTACCAGGTGATGGCCCAATGCTGTTCAGCAGAAGCTGGCTAGGAAAGATCCGATGGAACTGGGACGACATCAAAGCGCTGTCTTCGGTGGATGACGCTTCGTGCGCCCAAGTGCTAAACAAATTTCCGTCGCTATTTGAGCCAGGCATCGGCAACTTCACAGGTGCCAAAGTGCAGATCCATCTAGTCCCTGATGCATGGCCCGTTCATCACAAGGCCCGAGCAGTTCCATATATGATGCAAGAGAAAGTCGAGATCGAACTGGACAGACTTCAACGAGAGGGAATTATATCGCCAGTCGAGTTCAACGAGTGGGCCAGTTCAATTGTTCCGGTGTTGAAAAGCGATGGCACGGTCAGAATCTGCGGAGACTACAAAGTAACGATCAACCGAGTCTCGTTACAAGACCAGTACCCACTACCCAAAGTGGAGGATCTTTTCGCGTTAGCAGGGGGGAAGTCGTTCACCAAGCTGGATCTAACCTCTGCTTACATGACACAGAAGCTGGTTGAATTGTCAAAAAGATTGACATGCATCAACACGCACAAAGGACTGTTCATATACCACAGATGCCCTTTTGGGATTCGCTCGGCTGCGGCCATCTTCCAGAGGAATATGGAGAGTCTGCTGAAATCGGTTCCGCGCACCGTGGTGTTTCAAGACAACATCCTGATCACTGGTCGTGACACCACCGAACACTTGCACAACCTGGAAGAGGTTCTCAAGTGACTGGACAGAGTAGGACTCAGGCTGAAACGCTCCAAGTGTGTTTTCTTGGCGCCAGAGGTCGAATTTTTGGGGAGAATGATTGCGGCAGACGGCATCAGACCCACGGACTCTAAGGCGGAGGCCATCAAGAATGCATCCAGACCACAGAATGTGACGGAGCTGCGTTCGTTCCTGGGACTCCTCAACTATTTTGGTAACTTTCTACCCGGGTTGAGCTCTTTGCTGGAACCTTTGCATTTATTGCTACGTAAGGATGACGATTATGTTTGTGGTAAATCTCAAGAGATAGCCTTCAATAAGGCCAGAAACTTGCTGTGTTCTAACAAGTTACTTGTATTATATGACTCGTGTAAATGTTTAGTACTAGCTTGTGATGCATTTACGTACGGGGTCGCTTGTGTATTACAGCAAGCCAATGTGTCAGGCAAACTGCAATCAGTTGCATATGCGTCCGGAAGTTTATCTAAGGCTGAAAGAGCCTACAGTATGGTTGAGAATGAAGCATTAGCATGCGTATACGGGGTTAAGAAAATGCACTAATACCTATTTGGAATCCAGTTCGAGCTCGAAACCGACCACAAAGCGCTCATTTAGCTGTTTTCAGAAAGCAAAGGTATTAACACCAATGCTTCGTCCCGCATCCAAAGATGGGCACTAACATTATCTGCGTATGCCTATGTAATCCGTCACAGACCAGGCACGGAGAACTGTGTGGATGCCCTCAGTTGGCTACCATTGCCCACCACCGGGGTGGAAATGGCGCAACCCGCAGACTTGCTTCTTGTAATGGATGTTTTTGAGAGCGAGGGGTCACCCGTCACGGCTCGCCAGATCAGGATCTAGACTAGCCAGGACCCTGTGCTATCACTAGTAAAAAACTGCGTCCTTAATGGGAGCTGGTCGGCTGTTCCTGGGGAAATGCCAGATGAAATGAAGCCATTTTACCGACGCAAGGATGAAATGTCCATCCAATCAGATTGTCTCCTATGGAGGAATCGTGTGGTTTTGCCAAAAAAAGGAAGGGAAACGTTTATACGTGACCAACACAGTACCCATCCAGGCTTAGTCACGATGAAGGCTATCGCCAGGTCACACGTTTGGTGGCCCGGCATTGACTCGGAATTGGAGTCATGCGTACACCATTTTAACACTTGCTCACAGTTGAGCAATGCACGAAGGGAGGCCCCACTGAGTCTGTGGTCATGGCCCTCCAAACCGTGGTCCAGGGTCCACGTAGATTTCGCTGGCCCCTTTCTAGGAAAGATGTTCCTAGTAGCAGTGGCGCTTACTCTAAATGGATTGAATGTGCAATAAGGTCATCATGTACGTCCACTGCCACCATTGAAAGCCTCCGGGCCATGTTCGCCACCCATGGTTTGCCCGCGTCCTTGTTAGTGACAATGGACCATGTTTCACCGGCTTGGAATTCAACGAGTTCATGACCCGCAATGGCATCAAGCATGTCAGGTCTGCCCCGTTTAAGCCCGCATCCAATGGTCAAGCGAAACGGGCAATCCAAACTATCAAGCAGAATTTGAAACGCGTGACGGACGGTTCCCTGCAGACCCGGTTATCTCGGGTTCTGCTCAGCTACCGGACGCGACCCCACTCGCTTACCGGGGTTCCCCCGGCAGAATTGTTAATGAAGAGAGCACTCAAAACCAGGCTCTCCTTAGTCCACCCGGATGTCAATGATCATGTAGAAACCCGGCGTCACCGGCATTACATGTACCATGATCGCGCAGCTGTATCGCGTGACATTGAGGTTAATGACCCTGTATTTGTTCTTAATCACGGCCATGGTCCCAAATGGGTTGCTGGCATTGTTTTAGCCAAGGAGGGGAATAGAGTGTTTGTTGTCAAAACTTCTGAATGGACAAACGTGCAGAACACATTTGGATCAGACCAAACTGCGATTCACTGACAACCAAAAACAGTTTGAAGAGGATATTACCATCATTGATCCACCAACACACACCCAACCAGCAATCGACCTTGCTGTCAATCACGAGGATGAACCCACAATGCCCGACAGTCCGATCACACCAGCCGCGCTGCAGTGCAGCAATGATCCGACCAACTCACCCATGCCAGGACTTCAACTCAGGCGATCAACCTGGGAATGAAGAGCCCCTGATCGCCTCAACTTGTAAATAACTTGTATCTAAGACTTTGGGAGGGGGGATGGGGGAGTGATGTTATATATGTAAACTTTATAATAGTGTAAGACTTGCCACCAGGGTGCGCACCTGTTGGAGACCCAAGGGTCACCTGCACACCTCATGCAAGCAAGTATAAAAGGTTGTCTGCCATACTGCTTCTTCACTCTGGAGTTTGATTAAAGAGACTAAGGTCACATCAGTTTGAGCATACAGCATACAGTCTTGTGGAGTTATTCTAAACATAACAAAATGCTGGCTTGATGTCAAGGGAATTCATTCTCACCTCACCTCTGGAATTCAGCTTTCTTGTCCATGTTTAGACCAAGGCTATAATGAGATCTGGAGCTGAGTGGTCCTGGCGGAAACCAAACTGGGCATCAGTGAGCAGGTTATTGGGGAGTAAGTGCTGCTTGTTAGCACTGTTGATGACACCTTCCATCACTTCGCTGATGATTCAGAGCAGACTGATGGGGAGGTAATTGGACAGACTGGATTTGTCCTGCTTTTTGTGGACAGGACATACCTGGGCAGTTTTCCACATTGTCGGATAAAAGCCAGTGTTGTAGCTGTACTGAAATAGCTTGGCTAGAGACATGGCTAGTTCTGGAGCACAAGTCTTCAGCACTACAGCCGGGATGTTGTTGGGGCCCATGGCCTTTGCTATATCCAGTGCACTCAGCTGTTTCTTGATATCACATGGAGTGAATCGAATTGACTGAAGACTGGTTTCTGTGATGGTGGGGACCTCAGGAGGAGGCCAATATGGATTATCCACTCGACACTTTTGCACCGATGTGCTGGGCTCCGCCATCTTTGAGGATGGGGATACTCATGGAGCCTCCTCCTCCCATTAGTTGTTTAATGATCCACCAACATTCATGACTGGATGTGGCAGGATTGCAGAGCTTTGATCTGATCTGTTGATTGTGGGATCGCTTAGCCCTGTCTATAGCATGCTGCTTCCGCTGTTTAGCATGCATGTAGTCCTGTGTCGCAGTGTGCGCACGAGGTCCATACAGCAGAGCAGGTCGCCAGTCGTCCTGGTTAATCCTTTTCACTGGATAAAGGCCTAGCTCTGTCAAGCTCGTGTGGTGGCTGATGTGCAACGGTCACCACACGTTAAAAAAATCCACGCACAGGCATCTTCAACCCCTTCAACTGGAGTTCAGGACTGGAACAGCAGGTCCTTCATTGAAACATCTGTGAACTCTCGTGGGAGCAAGTCATCCTCGTTCAAGGGACCGCTTATGATGAGTCCTGTGTCGCAGCTTCCCCAGGTTGGCACCTCATTTTTAGCTATGCTTGATGCTGCTCCTGGCATGCTCTTCTACACTCCTTATTGAACCAGGGTTGGTCCCCTGGCTTGATAGTAATGGTAGAGTGAGGGGTATGCCAGGTCATGAGGTTACAGATTGTGGTGGAATACAATTTTGCTGCTGCTGATGGCCCACAGCGCCTCATGGATGCCCAGTTTTGAGCTGATAGATCTGTTCTGACTCTATCCCATTTAGCATGGTGGTAGTGCCACACAACATGATGGAGAATATCCTCAGTTTGAAGACGGGACTTCGCTTCCACAATGATTGTGCGGTGGTCACTGCTCCCAATACTGTCATGGACAAATGCACCTGCAATAGGTAGATTGGTGAGGACGAGACCAAGTAGGTTTTTCCTCGTGTTAGTTCTCTCACCACCTGCTGCAGGCCCAGTCTGGCAGCTATATCCTGCAGGACCCGGCCAGTTCGATCAGTAGCGGTGCTACCGAGCCACTCTTGATGAAGAACATTGAAGGTCCCCACCCAGAGTACATTCTGTGCCCTTGCTATCCTCAGTGCTTCTACTGAGTGGTGTTCAACATGGAGAAGTACTGATTCATCAGCTGAGGGAGAGCGGTAGGTGGTAATCAGTAGAAGGTTTCCTTGCCCATGATTGAGACTTCATGGGGTCTGGAGTCAATGTTCAGAACTCCCAGGGCTTTGGAAGGTCTGTCCATTGAAAGATGCACCCCAGTGTGCTACTCAGCTATCGGAAGGTGATTATTAACCTCAGAAGAAATGCTTTTGGAAAACTGAGAGCTTTCAATGGATATATCCTAGTGCAATACAAAGGAACATGACTAGTTTCACACCAGACTGGTACGCAATAACCAGTCTAGTCCAAGAAATTGTTACTACTTCAATTGCATAATACTGTTCACCATGCCAGTGTGTATCTGAGCATTATCAGATTGTACACTGACAGATTTCAATGACTTGCTGAAGCAGGCAATGCTCCCCTACAAGGCTCTGAGATATTGTGAGGGTAGAAGTGGTGATCCACAAGTCAGCAGTTGCCTTCTGCAGCTGATATGCTATCTTATGTTCTGTGTTGGACCCTCCTGCATGTTTGTGTTACCTCAGAGAAGGATCTGGTGACAGGTAACTCAGCCCCAGCCATCTGATAGCATATTATGTACTCCCTTCCTGGTGAACAACTGTGCAGTGGCTGTTGACTTCTCACCAGTAGATTTCCCACCTTCCTGTGACTTGTTTCTGTCCTGAACTTTGAGTATGACTTTCTGGATGAATACAATGGAATTAGACAAAAATAGCTTCTCTGTGGAGACAAAATGGATAGAATTTATTTCACAGAGCACTTGAATATTTAAAAATTGCATTCTGAAAAGTGCAATACATATTCCTATTAATATAAAATTAGATGCCGTATGGGAATAGTTAGTTACTGTAGGGAAGAGTTTTAATGGGCTAAGTGGCCTTCACTGATCAACTTATTTTCTCATTACTTTTCAAACTGTTATACTGATAGAGTTAGATGAGGAAAGGCGGGAGGAGGCTTGAGTGGAGCATAAACGCCAGCATGGACTGGTTGGGCAGAATGGCCTGTTTCTGTGCTGTATATCCTCTGTAATCCTATCCTATGTAAACTGTTATTATTATACTTCTTAATGTATGTATTATGCCCACTGTTTTCAATTGTAGTTATTGTACCTGGGTGATTGTTTACCAGAGAAACAAAATATACTTACCAGCCTGTTGGGACTCTGAGGATAAGATTTCCTCTTCAGGGACTAACTTGAAATGCTTTGCGATGGTTTCCTCCAACCATGAAAATACGTTCTTTGGTGGAACTGAGCCTCATCTGTGTGCTTTAGTCATTTGAGTGCTTCAGGAAATATTTCTTGCTACCTTTGAAGGCTGGTAATGCATTCTTGCAGTCCCATCAGTGAACTTTAGACATTTGAATCACATTTTTTCTGAAAATTATGATTTGTGAATAATTCCATTCTTCTGGAGTACATAATGTTGCTACATTCTGAAAAATGGCATCTTTATATTTTACAAACTATTTGACTGAAATAAACAATTCATATTCTGTGAAATGTGACTGTTCCTGTCTGCTTCTAAACTCCATTTTGCTCAGTGGTGTCATGTCACAGACATCAAGGGGTAGAAATTGCCCCCCGCCCAAAACGGGGCATTCGCAACCGGTTCCAGTGGTTTTTACCGCAGCTGTGGTTCAGGCCGCCCCTTGAGCGACATTCGGCTCTTTGTTGTTTTTTTTCCTTGGCTCCGGATGTCACTCTTAATGTGGGCGGTGACAACACTGAGGGGCAGAAACTGGGCGTTAGCAACACCTGAAGGGCGGAAGTTGGGGGCGGTGCGGAGTAACCGCCACGATGACGTCATTATGGCGCCATGTCACCATGGCTCTCCCCTTCACTTAAAGGGGAGAGCCTCCGTGATTTTAAAACTTCCGGCCACTGGGCCACCAGGGAGGGTTTCGACCGGGCCAATGGCCTGGTACCCAAGAGGATTGCCAGGCTGCCTGTTGGTGGCCTGGTTGAACCCGGGGACATAATTGTCGGGCCAACATGGCAGTCGGCCAACAAAACAAAACATGGCGGCAGCAGCAGTGCATCCCTTTAAGGGAAGCCACACCACCACTGCAGAAGGCTGCAGCCTCACTCGATCACTGGGAAAAAACAGGTTTTGGCGCCGCCGGGCGGGCCGAAGATTTTCGGAGGGGAATGTCGCCATCGGGGGGGGTTAGATCAGTGGTGTGCACGGTGAAGACGCGCTTACCATGGATCGGCAGCAGTGGAACGGTGGAGGGGGGGATCCGGGCACTGCCGGAAAACTTGGGAGGGCAATTGGGCTATCAGCGGCCATTGATAGGTAGGTGGCATCGAGACCGGGGTCCAGGGGGGTCGGGAGCGCGGATCGGGGGGAGCGCAGATCGGGGGGAGTGCGGGTCGGGGCGGAGGGGAGGGGGGGGGTCGGTCGGGGGGGGGGGGCGGAGATCGGTCGGGAGCGGAGGTTGGTCGGGGAGGCGGGGGGAAGGTCGGAAGCGGGGGAAGCGGAGGTCAGGTCGGGGTGGGGGGGGGGCGGTCCGGTGGGGGGGTGGGAGCGGGAGTCAAGTCGGGTCCGGTCCGGTCCGGAGGAAGCAGGAGCTGGGCGTGGGAGGAGCCTTATGCACGCAGTCACAGTGAGGCCATTCGGCCAGGGCTAGGGGCTGCGTGCTTCGGGCCCCTCCCACACAGTTTTGGGCGCCTGGAGCTACTGCACTTGCGCGCCCACTGTAGCGTGCATGTGCAGAGGTCCCGGCACTGTTTTCAGTGCAGGGACCTAGCTCCGCCCCCTACAGCTCATGCTGCGCCGCGCCGAGGGCCAGAGGACCAGCAGGGAGCCGGAGAATCTGGAAGTTTTTTTCAGGCGCACTTTGTGGCGCGAAAAACGGGCGTCCAGGTTGGGGCTGCGCCGTTCTAGGCACGGCCCGAAACTTGGGCCCTATGTATTTAACGTTAAACCTCTTTTCTTGGTATTAGCCCCCAAGTTACAGGTTGCTACTGGTTACAGTGTCTGTGATTTGTTGCGATTTCTTTTGATCCTATGAGGTGCTGTGAGGTGATTTGTCATAAAAAGGAAAATTTTTGAGGCCTTCCAGCATAAACAGGGAAGTACCGCCCCAAACATTATGGGGAATGACTTACGTCCTCATTTCCGTCAATGGTGCAAATGTCTCTATCTTTTCCTGTGCTGGGCGGCTGGAGCACCTGCCTGAGTCAAGTGGTGGGTCCTTTTAATATGCAAATATAATGTACATAGGACCTCAATAACGATTTTAGGACGGTACTGAGTGGAGCATTTTGCCTTGCACAGACCGCAAAGTATCAGCTGGTGCTCCAGCCTAAGTGGTGCCCGGCAGGTAAGTTGTAATTTAGTTTTGGTACGACAGGAGCTCCACAAAAGCAAAATGGGCAGGCTGTCCCAAGGTGCTTGTTTTCAGCCCGCAACTTGCCAACCCCATGCTAACGAGTTCTTGCCCTCACAATGGACCGGGCTTCCCAGCCCGTCAGCTCGTCTCCTGAAACCTGCCTACAGCCTAAATCTGCCCCAGTATCCAACAATGTTACAATTGAGTTTCACTACATTTTTCTAATCTACATTGAAACTTTGAATTCAAATTTACACTGGGGTCGATGTTGAAAGTATGCTTTTGTCCCCTTCAGACTTATATATCCTAATATTCTCCAGGCCAACCTCCCATTTTTCACCCTCCATAAATTTTAGCTCATCAAAAACTCAGCTGCCCGTGTCCTATCCCATACCAAGTCTTGCTCACCTAGCACCCCTGTCCTTGCTGACCTTCATGAGCTCCCAGTTGCCCATCAACTCAAATTAAAAATTCTCATCCTTGTGCTTAAATCCCTTCATGGCCACGCCCTTCTCTTTCTCTGTAACCTCTCCCACGGATAGTGGTAGCAGCAGTCATAATAGGTCAATGTAAACTGCACCCAATGCCAAATATAACAGGGCAACAGATGGGCACGGAGGCTAAGACAGATGCAATGATGAACAACAACAACTTGTATTTATGTAGCACCTTTAACGTAATAAAAAACATTAAATAAAAGGATGATCAGGGCTGGGAACTCAACATTCAAGGGTATTCAACATTCAGGAAGGATAGAATAAGAGGAAAGGGAAGTGGGGTAGCATTGCTGGTTAAAGAGGAGATTAATGCAATAGTTAGGAAGGACATTAGCTTGGATGATGTGGAATCTATATGGGTAGAGCTGCAGAACACCAAAGGGCAAAAAACATTAGTGGGAGTTGTGTACAGATCTCCAAACAGTAGTAGTGATGTTGGGGAGGGCATCAAACAGGAAATTAGGGATGCATGCAATAAAGGTGCAGCAGTTATCATGGGTGACTTTAATATGCATATAGATTGGGCAAACCAAACTGGAAGCAATACGGTGGAGGAGGATTTCCTGGAGTGCATAAGGGATGGTTTTCTAGACCAATATATCGAGGAACCAACTAGGGGGGAATCCATCTTAGACTGGGTGTTGTGTAATGAGAGAGGATTAATTAGCAATCTCGTTGTCCGAGGTCCCTTGGGGAAGAGTGACCATAATATGGTGGAATTCTACATTAGGATGGAGAATGAAACAGTTAATTCAGAGACCATGGTCCAGAACTTAAAGAAGGGTAACTTTGAAGGTATGAGGCGTGAATTGGCTAGGATAGATTGGCGAATAATACTTAAGGGGTTGACTGTGGATGGACAATGGCAGATATTTAGAGACCGCATGGCTGAACTACAACAATTGTACATCCCTGTCTGGCGTTAAAATAAAAAAGGGAAGGTGGCTCAACCATGGCTATCAAGGGAAATCAGGGATAGTATTAAAGCCAAGGAAGTGGCATACAAATTGGCCAGAAATAGCAGCGAACCCGGGGACTGGGAGAAATTTAGAACTCAGCAGAGGAGGACAAAGGGTTTGATTAGGGCAGGGAAAATAAAGTACGAGAGGAAGCTTGCAGGGAACATTAAAATGGACTTCAAAAGCTTCTATAGATATGTAAAGAGAAAAAGGTTAGTAAAGACAAACGTAAGTCCCCTGCAGTCAGAATCAGGGGAAGTCATAACTGGGAACAAAGAAATGGCAGACCAATTGAACAAGTACTTTGGTTCGGTATTCATTAAGGAGGACACAAACAACCTTCCGGATATAAAAGGGGTCAGAGGGTCTAGTAAGAAGGAGGAACTGAGGGAAATCCTTATTAGTCGAGAAATTGTGTTGGGGAAATTAATGGGATTGAAGGCCGATAAATCCCCAGGGCCTGATGGACTGCATCCCAGCGTGCTTAAGGAGGTGGCCTTGGAAATAGCGGATGCATTGACAGTCTTTTCCAACATTCCACAGACTCTGGATCAGTTCCTATGGAGTGGAGGGTAGCCAATGTAATCCCACTTTTTAAAAAAGGAGTGAGAGAGAAAACAGGGAATTATAGACCGGTCAGCCTGACATCGGTAGTGGGTAAAATGATGGAATCAATTATTAAGGATGTCATAGCAGCGCATTTGGAAAGAGGTGACATGATAGGTCCAAGTCAGCATGGATTTGTGAAAGGGAAATCATGCTTGACAAATCGTCTGGAATTTTTTGAGGATGTTTCCAGTAGAGTGGACAAGGGAGAACCAGTTGATGTGGTGTATTTGGACTTTCAGAAGGCTTTCGACAAGGTCCCACACTAGAGATTAATGTGCAAAGTTAAAGCACATGGGATTGGGGGTAGTCTGCTGACGTGGATTGAGAACTGGTTGGCAAACAGGAAGCAAAGAGTAGGAGTAAATGGGTACTTTTCAAAATAGCAGGCAGTGACTAGTGGGGTACCGCAAGGTTCTGTGCTGGGGCCCCAGCTGTTTACATTGTACATTAATGATTTAGATGAGGGGATTAAATGCAGTATGTCCAAATTTGTGGATGACACTAAGTTGGGTGGCAGTGTGAGCTGCGAGGAGGATGCTATGAGGCTGCAGAGTGACTTGGATAGATTAGGAGAGTGGGCAAATACATGGCAGATGAAGTATAATGTGGATAAATGTGAGGTTATCCACTTTGGTGGTAAAAACAGAGAGACAGACTATTATCTGAATGGTGACAGATTAGGAAAAGGGGAGATACAACGAGACCTGGGTGTCATGGTACATCAGTCATTGAAGGTTGGCATGCAGGTACAGCAGGCGGTTAAGAAAGCAAATGGCATGTTGGCCTTCATAGCGAGGGGATTTGAGTACAGTGGCAGGGAGGTGTTACTACAGTTGTACAGGGCCTTGGTGAGGCCACACATGGAGTATTGTGTACAGTTTTGGTCTCCTAACTTGAAGAAGGACATTCTTGCTATTGAGGGAGTGCAGCGAAGGTTCACCAGACTGATTCCCGGGATGGCGGGACTGACATATCAAGAATGACTAGATCAACTGGGCTTGTATTCACTGGAGTTCAGAAGAATGAGAGAGGATCTCATAGAAACGTTTAAAATTCTGACGGGTTTAGATAGGTTAGATGCAGGAAGAATGTTCCCAATGTTGGGGAAGTCCAGAACCAGGGGTCACAGTCTAAGGATAAGGGGTAAGCCATTTAGGACCGAGATGAGGAGAAACTTCTTCACCCAGAGAGTGGTGAACCTGTGGAATTCTCTACCACAGAATGTTGTTGAGGCCAATTCACTAAATATATTCAAAAAGGAGTTAGATGTAGTCCTTACTACTAGGAGGATCAAGGGGTGTGGCAAGGAAGCAGGAATGGGGTACTGAAGTTGCATGTTCAGACATGAACTCATTAAATGGCGGTGCGGGCTCGAAGGGCCGAATGGCCTACTCCTGCACCTATTTTCTATGTTTCTATGTTTCTATGACCAAAGAACTGTATCACACTAGCCAAGTGAGCTTAGCAGTGGGTGCAGCAGAGCAGATCTCCAGTCGTCCTGGTTAATCCTTGACACTGGATAAAGGCCTAGCTCTGTCATGCCCGTGTGCAACGGACACCACACGTTAAAAAAAAATTCACGCACAGGCATCTTCCACCCCCTCAACTGGAGTTCAGGACTGGAACATCGGGTCCTTCATTGAAACATCTGTGAACTCTCGCGGAAGCAAGTCATCCTCGTTTGAGGGACTGCCTATGATGATGAGCAGTGGCATGATGATGATTGACACACTTGGCACAACTCTTTACACATAAAAGACAGTTATTTTATCATTTACTTAAATGCAACTAAAATAAAAACATTGAACACCTGTCAGAAGTTCCAATGATAACAGTAATAAGACAGAGTGATGGTAGCAAAGATATTGACTCGTAACCCTTTTACTACTCAGCTCAATTGCCTAGCCATGTCCTCAAAACAAATACACTTGGAAAAGTCTGTGATGGTTACAAAACTGGCCCCACAAAGAGAACATTGATAGAGAAGGTTTTTTTTTAGCAGTGTTGTTTTTTGAATGCTAAGTGTTATAACAAGATATAAAGTGCCAAAACATAAATGTCACTGTAAATCTATTGAGGCATAATTTACACATAACTTGCACATCTTAAATTTTTTTCTTAAAAATGTACCTCTCCAAACACTACACAAGCTAAAAGTAGGGTTATTGACTTCGCAGTGTTTATTCTGGTGCTGATAACACAAATCAACAAGATTTATTGTTAATCAAATAAATCCAACCATAAAAAGCACAGGTGCTCCACTGAACTTTCCTAAAAGTGCTTTATTGCCCAGGTTACATGTCAGTATTTTTCACATGCACACAGACCCACTTAAAGCTGGTTTCTAAAGGAACTAATACCATGGCTAAAAATGACACATGGAGATTGGTTTGGTGCTGAACTGACCTCAATACGACTTCTGATATCCAGTATAATCAACCTGAATCACAAGTGCCAAACTGTAGCTCGGAAAAAATAAACAGACTTCTGGGGTTGGATTCATGATGGCACCAATTTGAACAAATGCCAATATAACCTGATAAAACAGCTCATCGGCACTTGGCACAGCCTCTGTTCTACTTAAACTCGCCTCCCAAACCCACATTGTAACAATCCCTTCTTTGCCTGTTGTCAACTACATTTAAATTTTTAAATAAAGGTAAAATACTGTGTGTGTTTTGTACATCAATACATTTAAAACCAGCAAAAATTCAATATTGAGCTTCTCTATTGAGTGTATTGGGTGTAACTGGGAAATACCATTAATCTGCCTGAATAGGTTTGATATACTGGATTATAACACCAGTTCTCAGTACAATCATGGCTGAAGAAAGGAAACAACTTGTCAATTCAGGTTGGTAAACATTCAACGAGCTAGTTTTGCTGCAGAAATAATGGTAAGGCTAATAGCGCTCACCGTTATTGAAGTGTAAATCGCAAAGCATCCTCTAGTGACCGCACATGTGAAATTACACGCGGAAATCAGGAAATTGCTGTCCGAGTTGCTCTGCTCCTCCAGAAGCAGCACTCTATCTCACCAAGAGACTCGGCATTGAAACACATGGAAGGGCATGGTTGATGTACTTTCATGATCGATACTCACTAAACGCACCAGAAAAAGTTAGGACTTGGTCATAAAGTGTAAGTAAATTTTTAATGGTGTGATAAGTCTGAATTACTGCAAACTGAAAATTAACTTTTACAAGTGTGGAGTGTCATTCCTTCAGATTTTGATTGTTGTTGGAGATTTAAAAAAAACAATTTAAATTATTTTTAAAAACTTTTTCTGTGTCTCTTTTGTCTCTCTCAATCCCATCTTTCTTTACTTCACTTTCTGTGCCTGATTTGACATTGAATTAAATATTCTAACTTACACTTCCTGATTCAGACTCTGCACTGCTCAGCAACGATTTTTCAATCTGATTGTTTAAGGAGATATACAGTTGCTTGTCCTGTTCACACAGGTCCCAGATCCCCTGTAGAGGGTGCTGCGCTGAAATGGCTCTCCAATTAGAGTAAATTCCAGTGCAAAATCCCATAGAAAGTCTGTGGGCAAGTACAAGTGTAATGAACAGCTGGAGCTGTTCGTTCACTGCTGAGAGAAAAATCCTGCCCAATAAACCATTTGTAAGTTTTCAAAGTTGGAAGTATTTCATATCTCAATGGTTTAATGCAATGCAATGCCTAATGTGCAGCTGAGCCATAGGGATTAAAACAACAAGAAGTCACATTTAACATAAAGAAATGTCCTGTGGATTTACAGAGTTCCAGAGCCTAGGACCGAGGTGGCTGAAAACCCTGTCATGTTGGGGTGAAGGGAGATGGATAAGCTGAAAATTGGACTGAGGAATGGTGTGTTTGGGAGGGGATAGTGGGATGAAATAGGTTGCAAAGATAAGGTGGAGCAAAGTCAAGAAGGGATGAGGATAAGAATTTAATATTTTTTAAAGTTGTTCGTGGATTGCTGAGTAGTTGTTGGGTGTGCTTTGCTAAGCTTTAGAATTTATTTCTGCTTGATAGTTCCGAGTCTATTAACTAGAGGCATGGCAAGGAAGCTCAGTCCCATGGATTGCACATCCTGTGGCATGTGGGAAGTCCTGGATGCTTCACGCAGCCTGGATGACCACATGTGCAGGAGGTGTCTCCAGCTGCAGCAACTTGAACTCTGCGTTTCGGAGTTTGAGCAGCGGCTGGAGCCACTGCGGTGTATCCGCGAGACTTAGAATTTCATGGATAGCACGTTTCAGGAGGTGGTCACCCCGCAGCTTAAGAATGTGCAGGCAGAGAGGAAGTGGGTGACCACCAGACAGAGGAGGAGTACTAGGCAGGTAGTGCAGGAGTCCCCTGAGTCCATCTCGCTCTCTAACCAGTATTCTGTTCTGAGTGCTGGTGAGGGTGCCTCTGGGGAGTTCAGCCAGAGCCAAGTCCACGGCACCACGGGTGGCTCAGCTGCATTAGAGGGAGGAAGAAGATTGGAAGAGCTATAGTGGTTGGGGATTCAATTGTAATGGGAGCTGACAGGCGTTTCTGCGGCTGCAGATGTGACTCCAGGATGGTATGTTGCCTCCCTGGTGCCAGGGTCAAGGATGTCACCGAGCGGCTCCAAGACATTCTGGGGGGAGAGGGAGAACAGCCAGAAGTCATGGTCCATATCGGTACCAATGACATAGGTAGAAAGAGGGATGAGGTCCTGCAGGCAGAGTTTAGGGAGCTAGGAGAGAGATTAAAAAGCAGGACTTCAAAGGTAGTAATCTCCGGATTACTGCTAGTGCCATGTGCTAGTGAGTACAGAAATAGGAGGAAAGGGAAGATGAATACGTGGCTGGAGAGATGGTGCAGGCTGGTGGGCTTTAGGTTCCTGAGACATTGGGACCGCTTCTGGGGGAGGTGGGAACTGTACAAGCCAGACAGGTTGCACCTCAACAGAGCCTGGACCAGTATCCTTGTAGGACGTTTTGCTAATGCTGTTGGGTTAAACTAGCTTTGCAGGGAATGGAAAACGGAGAATAGATTCAGTGGGGAGAGAAGTAAAGCTGGAATTGGGCAGCAGAGAAGTAGAAGTAGAAAGTGAATTTGGAAGACAGAGGAAACAAAGGCTGGAAAATAGACAACAGGGGAGTTTGGCACCACTAAATGGTATATACTTCAATGCAAGGATTATAGGAAATAAGGCAGATGAGCTGAGAGCACAGATTGACACTTAGGAGAATTTATTATAGCTATTACTGAGACATGGCTGAAAGAAGGGCAGGTACGGCAGCTCAACATTCCTGGTTACAGGGTTTTCAGACGTGATAGAGAGGGGGGTAAAAAAAAGAGGGGGCGCGGTATTGATTAAAGAAACAATTACAGCTGTGAAAAGGAATGATATGTTAGAGGGGTCATCAAACGAGGCCATATGGGTTGAATTAAAGAACAAAAAAGAGGCGATCACGCTACTGGGAGCGTACTATAGACCCCCAAGCAGTCAAAGGGAAATAGAACAAATATGTGGGCAAATTGCTGCGAAGTGCAAAAACTATAGAGCTGTAATAGTGGGGAATTTCAACTACGCTAATATTAACTGGGAAAATGGTAGTGTGAATGGTACAGAGGGTGCAGAATTCCTAAAATGCACTCAGGAGAACTTTTTTAGCCAGTATGTAACAAGCCCAACAAGGGAGGGGTGGTTCTGGACTTGGTTTTGGAGAATGAAGAGGGGCAGGTGGAGAGCATTTTGGTGCTAGTGATCATAATTCAGTAAGATTTAGGGTAGTTATGGAAAAGGACAAAGGGGTAGCAGGAGTAAATGTTCTCAACTGGGGTAAAGCCAATTTTGCAGAGCTAAGATGGGATTTGGCCAAAATGGACTGGAAACGGCTACTTAATGGTAAATCAGTTTCGGAGGCATTCAAGGAGGAGATCCTGAGGGTACAGAGCAAGTATGTTCCCTTAAATAAAAGGGTGGAGCTAACAAATCTAGAGCCCCCTGGGTGTCAAGGGACATACAGGGTAAGGTAAAGGAAAAAAGGGAAGCTTATGACAGATACCGAGAACTCAATACTGTAGAAACGCCAGAGGAGTATAAGAAATGCAGGGGTGCAATTAAAAAAGATATCAGGAAAGCAAAGAGAGAGCATGAAAGAATGTTGGCAAGTAAAATCAGGGAAAACCCCAAAATGTTTTATAAATACATTAAGAGCAAGAGGATAACTAGAGAAAGAGTGGGGCCTAATAGAGACCATAAAGGAAATTTGTGTGTGGAGGTGGAAGACATGGATAGGATTCTTAATGAATACTTTGCATCCGTTTTCACAAAAGAGAGGGGCGATGCAGACTTTTCAATGGGGGAGGAGGAGTGTGAAATATTAGATGAAATAAAAATAGTGAAAGAGGAAGTATTAAGGGGCTTAAAAGTGGATAAATCCCCAGACCCGGATGAAATGTATCCCAGGTTGTTAAGAGAAGCAAAAGAGGAAATAGCAGAGGCTCTGACCATCATTTTCCAGTCCTCACTGGCTACAGGTGTGGTGCCAGAGGACTGGAGGACTGCTAATGTTGTACCTTTGTTTAAAAAGGGAGAAAGGGATAGACCAAGTAATTACAGGACAGTCAGCCTAACTTCAGTGGTGGGAAAATTATTGGAAAAAATCCTGAGCGACAGGATAAATCTTCATTTGGAAAGACATGGATTAATCAAGGACAGTCAGCATGGATTTATCAAGGGAAGGCCGTGTCTGACTAAATTGATTGAATTTTTTGAGGAGGTAACCAGGAGGGCCGATGAGGGCAGTGCGTATGATGTAGTGTATATGCATTTTAGCAAAGCTTTTGATAAGGTCCCACATGGCAGACTGGCACGAAAGTAATAGCCCATGGGATCCAGGGCAAAGTGGCAAGTTGGATCCAAAATTGGCTCGGAGGCAGGAAGCAAAGGGTAATGGTTGATGGGTGTTTTTGTGACTGGAAGGCTGTATCCAGTGGGTTCCACAGGGCTCAGTGCTGGGTTCCTTGCTTTTTGTGGTACATATCAATGAATTGGACTTAAATATTGATTAAGACGTTTTCAGATGACACTAAAATAGGCTGTGTGGTTGATAATAAAGATGAAAGCTGCGGACTGAAGGAAGATATCAATGTACTGGTCAGGTGGGCAGAACAGTGGCAAATGGAATTCCATCTGGGTAAGTGTGAGGTAATGCACTTGGGGAGGTCTAACAAGGCAAGGGAATGCACATTATATGGAACTGAAAAGTGTAGAGGAACAAAGGGACCTTGGAGTGCAGGTCCACAGATCCCTGAAGGTAGCTGGCCAGGTAGATAAGGTGGTTAAGAAGGCATATGGAATACTTGCCTTTATAAGTCGAAGCATGGAATACAAGAGCAAGGAGGTTATGCTTGAACTTAGGCCACAGCTGGAGTACTCTGTGCAGTTCTGATCACCACATTACAGGAAAGATGTGATTGCACTGGAAAGAGTGCAGAGAAGATTTACAAGAATGTTGCCTGGACTGGAGAATTTTGGCTACGAGGATAGATTGGAGATGCTGGTTCTGTTTTCTTTGGAACAGAGGAGGCTAAGGGGAGACCTGATTGAGGTGTATAAAATTATGAGGGGCCTGGATAGAGTGAATAGAAAGAACCTGTTTCCCTTGGCAGAGGGGTCAACAACCAGGGGGCATAGATTTAAAGTGATTGGGGGATATTTAGAGGAGATATGATGGGAAATTTCTTCATCCAGAGGGTGGTGGGGATCTGGAACTCTCTGCCTAAAAGGGTGGCAGAGGCAGAAACCCTCACCACATTTAAAAGATACTTGGATCTGCACTTAAAGTGCTGGACCCTTCAGGGCTATGGACCAAGAGCTGGAAAGTGGGATTAAGTTGGATAGCTCTTGGTCAGCTGGCGCGGACACGAAGGGCCGAAATGGCCTCCTTCCGTGCTGTAAATTTCTATGATTCTATGTGGGTGGCACCGGCAAGCTTGCATTAGTTGTTCAGTTTTAGGTGCTAGATCTGTCTTTAGCCTGTCTCAAGACCCAATTAAAAATTCGTAGATGGTGCAGAATGGATGCTGATCCGGTGAGATCAATCTCTTCCCGATTATCTGACAACCTTCCCCAGTGTCTGTTCTGCTCCAGTTCCATGAGCAATGGCATCCAGCTAATTTTCCTGAATATTGTAATAATAAAGCTACTCCTGAAATTTGAACAACTTTATTGCTGTAACATTAGCACTTGTTTCAGCATCACAGTATGAGTGCTAAAAATGTTAAAAATGGATTAATCCAGTAAGCCTATCATTTCCCTTGACCTGCCAACAGTCTATAGATTAATTGAGTGTTGGAATATTTTTCTATCAGCCTGCGACATGTGCTGAGTGAGGCCAACCCAGTGTCAATTCTACATTTGTAAAGAGACGATCTTATGTAGAAATTGACCCACTGAGCCTTAAGGAAGGCTCCAGATGGTACACTTTCTAGCCACTGAGATGGCACAAATAGATAATCATAGATTAACAGAGAGTGCCACACCAATCTCAAAATAAATGGTGCCATTTTGATTGTCTTTATCTGTGCTGCAAAGTGCAACACCACATTGTCTCTTTCTGGCCATTTTTGGTTTAAGGTGTCATGTTGCCCGCTCACAAGCCAAAGGGAAGCACGTCACCATGCCTAATTGTGAGTTTCTCATAGTAGGAGCTGAAAGGGAGCAACTGTGTGACACAAATAGCCAATCCCCCCAACAATCCACTGGGTATGTTTGTGCCCAGTCTTCCTGATGGTCTAGTGCCATATGTTCAGCTGGTGGTCTATATATATGTGTATTCAATCTCTGTGGTGATCTGGAGTTTTTGTCTGCAAGTCTTGGTTGTGACTTAGTGATCTAAGGGTAATACGCCTCCAGGAACCAAAACCAATGATCTGTTTCACAAGCTGATTAACAAATTTTGCTTACACTTGTTTCAGGTTTATAAAGTACAGATGCTCCACTCCCTGGTGGTACTCACTGCTGATCTCTGGTAGCTGGTTGGTCATACTGCACCTTCTCATTGCTTTTAGTGATACTTGTTTTCCCCATTTTTCTATTTTTTTTAGTTGAGTTTCTTTTCTGTACTGACAGTTTCGGTTCATTCTGAATTTGGGGAATCAGAATCCAAAGCTTTGCTGATCCCTATAAATCCTTCTCCTTCCAGTTTAGAGGGGATTAAGGTCCAAATAGTGCTTTAGGTTCTCTACCATGCTGCAAGCAATCTGCTCCAGATGAGGGAACACCTGAAGCCATGAACGGCAAAGCTTTTTGCTTTTCAACAGACATAAACCCAGATAGTGAGAAAAGTTCATAGAAAGTTTGTCCATGCACTGCAATAAATTACATCGGTGTCGGACAAAACACTTAACTCCACTAAAGTGCCTTAATACACTCGGTGGTGTGGTTAATCTCTGCTGCACCTTCAAATAATTGCTCACATTTTATTTAAAACAACTGACTACTAATGACCAAGCTCACCACTTAGATACTGTCTGAGAAACTTTGTGCTATGACTCACTGGGACAAAATTGGCCATTTGGATTTTTACTTCAACTCTGTTGCATCTAACAGTAATAAATTTAAATAAATTAAAAATATCATGAATTTTCCAGTAGTGACCTTAGTGCCCGAGGTTGGGGAGTGGAACAAATCAGCCAGGGTTCTCTTTTCTAATTGCCATTTAATGACCTGCAGCTGTAAAAAGGCATGTACATAAATGTTAGGTGAAGACAGGGTCAGGCTTTGCTGTGATGCTCCCCATCAAATAGCCTGCTGATGCTTCCCATCTATGCTGAACCAAACGGTGGTCAGCACCTGTAGTACTGCACCTTTAGTGCCTTCATGTGAGGATAGTAAAAGAAATAAAGAAATTGCATTTATATAGCACCTTTCATGACCCCAGGATGTCAGAAAGAGCTTCACAGCCAATTAAGTACTTTTGAAGTGAAGTCACTTTTGTAATGCAGAGAGCTGCAGTAGCCATTTGCACACAGCAAGGTCCCACAAACAGCAGGGAGATTATTAACAAGTTAATCTGCTTTAGTTTTTGTTGGTTGAGGGATACATTTTGGCTAGGACCCTGGCGAACACACATGCTCATCTTTGAATAGTGCCATGGGATCTTTTACGTTCACCTGCAAGGGCAGATGGAGCCTCAGTTTAATGTCTCATCCAAAAGACAGCACCTCTGACAGTAAAATAATCTCTCAATACTACAACGAAGTGTCAGAAGAAGAAATGGGAGAAAATTGGAGGTGAAGAATGTTTTAAGAAGTTGTACATTTTTGACTTAATACAGTATAATGATAACGCAAAAATACATTAATAGTTATGAACAAAATTAGTAATGTAAACCTGTTTTATAGTTGATTGGGTTTTATTTATAGTTCAGTATATATTACAATTCATTTTACTCTTAAATGTATGAAATTCAATTTGATTGATATATATGGACTCTGAAGTTTTATGAGAATTAAAGTTTAGAATGAAAGGGATAGACAAGATAGAGGCAGAGAGGTTGTTTCCACTGGTAGGGGAGACTAGAACGAGGGGGCACAGCCTCAAAATACGGGGGAGCCAATTTAAAACCGAGTTGAGAAGGAATTTCTTCTCCCAGAGGGTTGTGAATCTGTGGAATTCTCTGCCCAAGGAAGCAGTTGAGGCTAGCTCATTGAATGTATTCAAGTCACAGATAGATAGATTTTTAACCAATAAGGGAATTAAGGGTTACGGGGAGAGGGCGGGTAAGTGGAGCTGAGTCCACGGCCAGATCAGCCATGATCTTATTGAATGGCGGAGCAGGCTCGAGGGGCTAGATGGCCTACTCCTGTTCCTAATTCTTATGTTCTTATAATAACAGTAAACCACAAAATGTAGCATACCTATAAAGTTACATATGCCTTAGATATACGACCAAAGTTAATTACTGGTAACATGAATTTACATCAACTCTATGATATTTGGAAATAGAATATGGATCTTTATTAAGATAACACTTAAACTAAGCAAATTCAGTATTACATCAACAGGCATGTTTTTAGAAAATAGTCCTGTGAGGAATGAGTACATTTAAAACATTTTTAAAATCGTGTTTTGCATTTTGATTTCACTGAAAGTTTCTGACCGAGCACGCTTTATTGTTAGTTCTTCAAAGTACACAACATTGTTAAAACCTTTTGAAAAAAATGATAGGAGCAACACCGCTGACTTCTTAATTTCTGCACTATACATGTTTTCCTTGCTTAGCTACCCAACACTCAAACATATCAAAAAAGCAAAAGCAACAATTATTCTTTGATAATGACAAATTGCTTTTGTGTCTTGGGAAGATATAAAGAATTGCTTGCCCTATAAACAATAGTGTTTATTCACTTCAACAATTGAGAGTGCAATGACCTTGTAAACCAAAGTAATCAGACACAATGCATCTTCCAAAAAAATAATCAGTATGCATTCATGCTACTTCAGAATTCTGAACATGTTTACCACTTCTCATTCAGACAAATGCTGTTTACTACACAACCTGGTAAATACATATTAGAAATTGAAAACACGTAGTTAGGATAAAAGAGAGAAACTATAGCAAATTCGTCAGAAAACCTTAAGATCAGAAATGTAATTGTTTACCACAATTTGAACATTGAATTTTCATACATCAGTGAGAGACAGTCATTGAATGTTGAAGACTGATTATATACTTAAAATTGGAGGAATATATGGATCTGTACAACAATATGCATTACTCATCAAACAAAATGGGACAGGGAAGAAGCTGAGCACTTCTCATGTTTGCATTTTCTGCAGAAACCAAGGCTACTGGAGCCAGGAAAGAGTTAATTGACAATACGATGGGTTGTATCATTACTAGCATCCTACATAAAAGCAGAATGGATGCAGTACCATGTGGAGTAAGAGACATGTCTATTATTCAGTGGTTGTCTTTGACAGAAAAAATAATAATAATTTTGCTGTTAAGACACTTCCACGGGACTCAGTTGCTGTCATCCACAAACATGTCAATGGTTTGTTTACCAGCTGATTTGAATTAAAATACAGCTTTGATTCTGCTGACTGCACATCATTATCTGAGAGACCATAATCCTGCTACCAAATCCTATAGCTTCCAGATTTCAGCTTTTTGTTTAGGATTACTGAAAGCTTAATTTATAACAAAGAGAAATGAGGCATCCCTCTCATCCACTCTAATTAAGTGTTGAGAGTAATTTATAAAACTGTTCAGGAAAGACATACTTTGCAAAGAGTGTGTTTATCTTTTAAGAAGCAAATACCAAAATCAATGAAGAAATTTATTTGAAACTTAAATTGAAGTTATCAGGTAAACATCTGCTTGTGAAAGCAATGTGAGCTCAGTGCTATGATTTTCTACAGCTGAATGGTCACATCCTTGTCATCAGGAATTTGCTGCCACAGGCCAGCCACTATATTGTGGAGTTAATCAGGAATTTCCCCTGCCATTCATTCTCCAAAAAAGAGAGGATGGGATATGGAGCAATGCTGCTGTCAGCATTTTAGCTGAGTATGGTAATGCACGTCAGGAAAGAAAAAAGGGTCTTTGCCTGGACCATTCCATAATCGCCTTCCATCAACTGTCAGACAAGCCGTGACTTTGGTTGCATTCCAGTGTCCAGTGCTTTGTCTCAAACTTTTAAACACAAGTTGTTGAATTTCACAACAGATTCACAAGCAAACTAGGAACACAGACAGGAAACTAGCATTTCTTTGAGCAATGGAGGAGAAAAGACAAGTTTGATTTATAAATGTATTTCATGCAAATTTTACACAGTAAGACCAGATGACACAAAGCCCATGGGAGCGGGGAAAGGGAGAAGAACCCAATAAGTCATCAACTCTTTAAAAATAAACTTTCAGCTAATGTAAATGATCCACACAACATCTGCCAGCATTCTGCCTGTCCACACATTGAGTCTGCAAGGCATCCAACTGTAGGTATATTTTAGTCCCTGCTGTCAGCAGCTGTCACTTTCCAGTAATATTGTGGATGCAGCTTCTCATCACAAGTTTGGTCTGTTTTACTGGATTCAGTTTTTTTTAGTGACTTGAGAAGGACTTTGTCTCGCAACTATCGATTAGCTCATTCATACTACAGGAACACTTCATGAAGTGGCTCTGAAATATTAGCTGAGCTGCTGTAGAAACTACCGTGATTTTACTGAATAGCTATTTTGAAGTCATGGTTCTGATTAAATATCTGACTACCTGAATGTCTGAGAAATGTCCGTACTAGTTAGTGAGTTTTCCAGGGTTGATGAGCCACTGTTAGTTTTAACTACAGGCCAACAACAGCTTGCAAGATCCATGAAAACATGGTGTTCCAATGCTTTTGGATGTCTAGAGGGGATTTTTACGACAGAGTGAAGTTGAAGACAGCAGAGCTGAACATCTGTAGTCGACAGCACTCATTTCATGTAAAACCAGCTTTAGACAGCATCACCATACTAGAGAGATTTCTTATTTCCCTCATACAAAGTAGCTCACAGATCGCTGCAACTGTTTAAAGAGAGATTTTCACCTTGGTAACCATCATCATCATCATCATCATCATCATAGGCGGTCCCTCGAACGAGGATGTCTTGCTTCCACACCAAAAGGAATGAGTTCGCAGATGTTTCAATGGAGGACTCGATATTCCAGTCCTGAACTCGAGAGGGAAGATGCCTATGCATGGAATTTTTAACGTGGTGACCGTTGCACATCAGCCACCACGCGAGTTTGACAGAGCTAGGCCTTTATCCAGTGGCAAGGGGTAACCAGGATGACTGGAGACTTGCTCTGTTGCACGGACCTAGTGCACGCACATATCGCAGTGTGGGCTGGCCCGTGCTGCCCTTGGGCCCTCGGCTCTTCTGGGCCCCTTACCCCATTTGCCGCACTTCCGCCACGATCTCTGGCCGCTCCTCCGCCACAAAACATTTGCCGCACCTCCGACACGATCTCTCACTGTACCTCTGCACCAAACATTTGCTGCACCCCCGCCGCGATCACTCGCCGAATCTCAGCCACGATCCCTCACCGCTCCTCCGCCCTGATCATCCGCTGCATTTCTGCCTCGATCTCTCGCTGCTCCTCTGCCTCAATCATTCGTCACATCTCCGCCACGATCTCTCGCCGCACATCTGCCCTGACCTTCCCGCTCCTCTGCTGTACGTGGGCCCTGCCGATGTATCTGCCCATGCTCCAAACTGTGACCTGGGCCTTGATGACATCACCCAGTCGCCCACCTCAAAGCTGACGCACATTTGGAGCAGCTCGTGCTGAAAGTTGTAGTGACATGCTCCAGTTCTTATACTCCCGACCTGCGGTGGTGTCCTCTCACAGGTCGGGGTGGCCATTGGTAATCATTATTGCATTCACTCCTGAATGTTCCCTTTTAGCTGTCCCTTTTGCTTAGGCTCGGCTTTCCACTCACATCAGAACTTGGGTCACTGATCACCTACAAAGAGTTGTCTCTTACACTCCGTTTCATTGAATTTCCTGGCAACGGTGTTCTGATGTGGTTTTTATAAAAGTGCTTCCATAAATGTAGTATAATATCCTCCAGACTCATTGCAAACTCACTAGAATGCATCTAGATGATGGCATTTCCCAGTGGTGGTCTCAAGAAGTGGTTATATAAGGATTAATTAGTTGATGCGTAACCATAAACTGGTATCTCCAAATCACTTTTGTGTTATGAAATTAACTCCACAGTGCTTTATGCCGGTGTTAGTAAGCAGCATGGGCCCAGGGGCAGCACGGGCCAGCCCACACTGCGATATGTGTGCGCACTAGATCCATGCAGCAGAGCTGGTCCCCAGTAACTTCGATGGTATGAGACGTGAATTGGCTAGAATAGACTGGCAAATGATACTTAGAGGGTTGACGATGGATAGGCAATGGCAAACATTTAAAGATCACATGGATGAACTTCAACAATTGTACATCCCTGTCTGGAATAAAAATAAAACGGGAAGGTGGCTCAACCGTGGCTAACAAGGGAAATTAAGGATAGAGTTAAATCCAAGGAAGAGGCATATAAATTGGCCAGAAAAAGCAGCAAACCTGAGGACTGGGAGAAATTTAGAATTCAGCAGAGGAGGACTAAGGGTTTAATTAGGAGGGGGGAAATAGAGTATGAGAGGAAGCTTGCCGGGAATATAAAAACTGACTGCAAAAGCTTCTATAGATATGTGAAGAGGAAAAGATGAGTGAAGACAAATGTAGGTCCCTTGCAGTTAGATTCAGGTGAATTTATAATGTAGAACAAAGAAATGGCAGATCAGTTGAACAAATATTTTGGTTCTGTCTTCACGAAGGACCTTCCGGAAATACTAGGGGACCGAGTGTCTAGTGAGAAGGAGGAACAGAAGGATATCCTTATTAGGCGGGAAATTGTGTTAGGGAAATTGATGGGATTGAAGGCCGATAAATCCCCAGGGCCTGATAGTCTGCATCCCAGAGTACTTAAGGAAGTGGCCCTAGAAATAGTGGATGCATTGGTGATCATTTTCCAACAGTCTATCGACTCTGGATCAGTTCCTATGGACTGGAGGGTAGCTAATGTAACACCATTTTTTAAAAAAGGAGGGAGAGAGAAAACAGGTAATTATAGACTGGTTAGCCTGACATCAGTAGTGGGAAAAATGTTGGAATCAATTATTAAAGATGAAATAACAGCGCATTTGGAAAGCAGTGACAGGATCGGTCCAAGTCAACATGGATTTATGAAAGGGAAATCATGCTTGACAAATCTTCTGGAATTTTTTGAGGATGTAACTAGTAGAGTGGGCAAGGGAGAACCAGTGGATGTGGTGTATTTGGACTTTCAAAAGGCTTTTGACAAGGTCCCATACAAGAGATTGGTGTGCAAAATTAAAGCACAGGGTATTGGGGGTAATGTACTGACATGGATAGAGAATTGGTTGGCAGACAGGAAGCAGAGAGTCAGGATAAATGAGTCCTTTTCAGAATGGCAGGCAGTGACTAGTGGGGTGCCGCAGGGCTCAGTGCTGGGACCCCAGCTATTTACAATATACATGAATAATTTAGATGAAGGAATTGAGTGTAATATCTCAAACTTTGCAGATGACACTATACTGGGCGGTGGTGTGAGCTGTGAGGAGGATGCCAAGAGGCTGCAGGATGACTTGGACAGATTAGGTGAGTGGGCAAATGCATGGCAGATGCAGTATAATGTGGATAAATGTGAGGTTATCCATTTTGGGGGCAAAAGACACGAAGACAGAATATTATCTGAATGGTGGCAGATTAGGAAAAGGGGAGGTGCAACGAGACCCGAGTGTCATGGTACATCAGTCATTGAAAGTTGGCATGCAGGTACAGCAGGCGGTAAAGAAGGTAAATGCTATGTTGGCCTTCATAGCTAGGGGATTTGAGTATAGAAGCAGGGAGGTCTTATTGTAGTTGTACAGGACCTTGGTGAGGCCTCACCTGGATAATTGTGTTCAGTTTTGGTCTCCTAATCTGAGGAAGGACGTTCTTGCTATTGAGGGAGTGCAGCGAAGGTTCACCAGACTGATTCCCGGGATGGCTGGACTGACATATGAGGAGAGACTGGATCGAATGGGCCTTTATTCACTGGAGTTTAGAAGGATGAGAGAGGATCTCATAGAAACATATAAGATTCTGATGGGACTGGACAGGTTAGATACAGAAAGAATGTTCCCGATGTTGGGAAAGTCCAGATCCAAGGGACACAGTCTAAGGATAATGGGTAAGCCATTTAGGACTGAGATGAGGAGAAACTTCTTTACTCAGAGAGTTGTTAACATGTGGAATTTCCTACTGCAGAGAGTTGTTGATGCCAGTTCATTGGATATATTCAAGAAGGAGTTAGATGTGGCCCTTATGTTTAAAGGGATCAAGGGGTATGGAGTGAAAGCAGGAAAGGGGTACTGAGGTCAATGATCAGCCATGATCTTATTGAATGGTGGTGCAGACTCGAAGGGCCGAATGGCCGACTCCTGCACCTTTTTTCTATGTTTCTATGTCATCTTGGTTAACCCCTGCCACTGGAGCAAGACCGAGCTCTGCCAAGCCCATGTGGTGGCTGGTGTGCAACGGCCACCACACTTAAAAAAAAAAATCCACGCAAAGGCATCTTCCACCCTTCAATATGCAGTTCGAGTCCTGGAATATTAGTTCCTTCAGTGAAACACCTGTGAACTTATTGAAATCATCCCTATTTGGCATGGAAGCAAGTCATCCTCGATTTGAGGGACCGCCTAAGAAGAAGAAGGAGAAGGGTAAGCAACAGTACACATGCACTTCTACAGTCTTACTACATATGCTCTATCACTTAATTAAATACCAGTTGATTTCCTTTGGCATTGCTCACTGATTAAACAATAGTGTGTCTACCTCTTTGTATAATTATATTTCTGCTGGTGTACTCTCTCAATCATTCTTTCTTTCTTCCTCCTTCTGTTTGTTTTTCACTCTTTCTGTCTCCCTCTTTTACTTCCTGTATGCTTCTTACACATTTTCTCATTGACATCTCTGTATACCAGTTTATATCTTGACTCTCTTGCTTACTATTTCTTGTAGCCTTTCTGTAACACTCTGCCTTCTTGTGTCTTCACAATCCCCACGAGTTCCTGAGGTGTCAGCCTAAGTCCTAGTTTAAAGCCAGTTTTAAGCACAAAACTACTTCAAATACTGTATTTGTCAAATGTATACTAAAAAAACAATCAGCAAATGCAATACAAGTGGATTTTTGCACTAAAACCAGCTTCCTTCTGGGACCCCAAACTAACATCTGACAAGTGGATTTTGCACTAAAACCAGCTTCCTTCTGGGACCCCAAACTAACATCTGACAGAAAGAGATTGAGAGAGATGGAGAGAGAAAAAAAGAGCGAGATAGAGTGAGTAATGGAGAGAAAGACTGATAGAGAGAAAGAGACATACATAAATTGAGTCACATTCTGCCAGATCATGAGACCTCCTCCTTTTATTGCCATCAGACCTGATCATTCCCTCTTCAGTACTAACAAGGACCTTCTCCTGGTTCTAAAACCCTATTGCTCTGTCTCCTGAATTATCAGACTCCCCCCGCCCCATGCTACCTACTCTGACAAAGCTAGGTGGGAATGTAAGAGGATACAAAGAGGCTTCAATGGGACAGGCTAAGTGAGTGGGCAAGAACATGGCAAATGGAATATAATTTGAAGAAATGTGAAGCTATCCACTTTGGTAGGAAAATAGAAAAGCAGAGTATTTTTTAAATGGTAAGAGATTGGGAAATGTTGGTGTTCAGACCTGGATGTCCTTGTACATGAATCACTGAAAGTTAAATGCAGGTACAGCAAGCAATTAAGAAAGAAAGTGTTATGTTGGCCTTTATTACAAAAGGATTTGAGTATGAGTAAGATGTCTTACTGCAACCCTGGTGAGACCGCACCTGGAGTACTGTGTATAGTTTTGGTCTCCTTACTTAATGAATAATATACATGCCATAGAGGGAGTGCAACGAAGGTTCACCAGACTGACTCCTGGGATGGGGGAATTGTCCTATGAGGAGAGATTGTATAGACTAGGCCCATATTCTCTAGAATTTAGAAGAATGAGTGGTGATCTCATTGAAATATACAAAATTCTTACAGGGCTTGACAGGGTAGATGTAGGGAGGATGTTTCCCCTAGCTGGGGAATCTAGAACCAGGGGTCATAGTCTCAGAATAAGGGATCGGCCATTTAGGAATGAGAGGAGGAGAAAATTCTTCATTCAGAGGATGGTGAATCTTTGGAATTCTCTACCGCAGAGGGCCGTGAAGGCTCAGTCTTCGAGTATACTCAAGGCAGAGATCGATAGATTTTTAGATATTAAGGGAATGATTCAGTAAGCCAATTCCCACATTCCACCCTTCCCCAATGCTACCAAACCCAGGTACTGTCATACCCAGATCCCCCCAAATGCTACCATAATCCCCAAAAACAACATAAAAGCTGCAAAACTCTTTAATTCCATCTTCCCATTACCTCCAATCTACTACGTATTGCCTACATCTCCGTGTGTATCCTGGGGTTTAAACAAAGTGAGAGCTAAATATTAAATACTTCAGTGAAGGCCACTCACATGGATTTAATGGAAATATGGCCAGATTGCTGAAATTTGGGCTGCAAAACACGAGTAAAAATATCAAATCTCATGCAAGAAAAAATTAATTGTGCTTATTCAGTCACTGTAAATCAATGGCCCTGCATTGCACACCATAACAACCCTATTGTTATTAAAAAAAAGAGTATCCTCTGACTCATCACGAGTAACACCACAGGGTATCTGCTAGTAGTTAAGTATATTTAATATCTATCTATATTTTAAAAATTGATATTTCCTGTGTGTCACATTTGGGCATCATATTTGATTGGCTCAAAGTAAAACAGGAACAAATTAGAACTGAGGAGGTTGGGAAAGTTTCTAACTTAAAACCAAAATACATATTTCACAATAACAAGATTAAACTGACCTATAAAATTGCCTTTTGTATATTTGAGTACTGTCATTAAGGTTTTAATTTGGGTGCCTCAACCTCTCGCTTGCAGTTGATATTTTTCCCCAAACCATCAATCTGACAGCTGAAGGGAGCCAAGACTACACTTGTGCCTTTATTTCCCAGGATGTCACAATTTGCAAATGTGTGGTGTGGCGATTTTCCCAGAAACCATTAATATGCAAGTGAAAGTGCAGCTTTTCTCATACTGTAAAAAGACTTCTGAGTTTGTTTTCCCTTATTATTTGATAACAAGCAGCCGAGTAAATTTTAAAAACTCATGTCAGGTCTCAAATTGAAACTATCAAACTTTTACTTGTGAGAAAGAAATGGACTGATTATTACAATACACACACTTTCTTTTCTTTATATTGAGAAATTGTGAACAATTATTGTTTGCAGAAAATGGATTCATTTTTCTCAGTGGAAATGTCAAAGCTTGCCTTTACTCAGGCTACAATAATATTTGAGTTTGTTTTTCCAAATAAATTCAAAACAAGCCGGAAGATTAATTTAAGAAGCTTTTTTGAGTGAATATTTTGCATCAAAATTATCAACCATTTTTATTTAGAATATCTAGCTCCAAAAAAGACAGACAAAGGCAAATGATTTACAGCACCTGTGCTTTCTTTTTAATACTAAGTTGTAAACAAGTATTGTTTATGTATGATTTAATTATGCATCTGTCAGCGAGATCACAATACAAAACCCCAAGATCTCCCTGTTCCCCACTGCTGCCCTCCCAAAGTGCTACAAAGTCCATAATTTCCTTCCTCTCCAGTGCTTCCAATACCAAGATCTCCACCTCCCCAGTGTTGTTAAATCCCACAGCCCATGCTACAGTGCTGTCAAACTCCACAATATCCCCATTCTCAGTACAGCAACATCTCAACAGCTCCCCTCTGTATTGCTGCCCCTCTCTCCCGTGCACCTAAATCCTGGCATCAGAAAAGACCTGACCTATTACCATGCTTTCAGCCTCCTCCCATCAGCAAAGTGATGGAAGGAATCAATAATAGTGCAATCAAGCAGCACCTGCTCACCGTGGCTCAACATGGGGTCTGCCAGAACCACTCAACTTGCAACATCAGCACAGCCTTGATCTAGACATAGACACAAGACATGGATGCCAGAGGAGAGGTGAGAGTAACTGTCCTTGACATCAAAGCAGCATTTGAATCGAGTATGGCACCAAGGAACCCAAAACTTGAGGTCTAAGGTAAAACCCCCCAGTGGCTAGAGTCATACTGCACAGGAAGATGGTTGTGGTTTTCAAAGGCCATTCATTGTAACCACAGGACATCAGTGCAGGAGCTCCTTAGGGAACCTTTCTCAGCCCAATCATCTTTAGCTGCATCATCTCTGATCTTCCCTCGGTCATAAAGTAAGGAGTGGTGCTGTTCGCTGACAATCCTACAGCATTTAGTTCCATTTACAACTCCTCTGATAATGAAACAGCCTATTTGAGCCTGTAGCAGGACCTAGTCAAGGTTATTGTTCAGGCCCAGTATCATATGTTGGGCTTTGCATATAAAGGGTAGGGAAACTTGTTGGAAAGATTGGAAGATGGAAATGCAAATTTAAAAATGTTACTTTTAGGCGTATATAGTCAGGTGGGTGAGAAACAATTATGGCAGCAGTATGTTAGAAATTTTGTATTTTGCAATATGCTTGTAGAGAACTTTTGGGGTGTATTATGATTGGTGCGATAACAAAAATAGAAAATAACTGATTACAAAGTAGAAAAATAACGAAACTAAAAAACACTTAACCAATGAAGAAGAAAGAAAGTAAATAGATACTGCGCTCATAATGGTCAATATACATTCACTAAATAACACTCATTTTTTTTGGACGTTACTGATGCATATTGTTTTCCACATGGTGTGAGGAAAATCAAGAGTCAGATGCAGAACAGCACACAGACAGAAAACCAGAAAGGGGAGAATGCAAGGGAAAGAGGCAGAGGGGGAGGAGCACACTCACTGATGCTCTCCATTCCCTGTGACATGAAGACCACAAACTTAGGTCGGAGAAAGAAAACATGGGGCCGAAATTCAGGGCCGGCAGAAAGCTGGCGGACCTACCTTCTTCTTGAAGTTTTTTCCTCCAGGATCGTTGAGGCGGCATTCCGTCGATTTTCGGCACTTAGTATTTTTTTAGGTTGGACCAGAAGTCAGTCATAGTGGTGGCAGAAGTACGGCGGTAAGGCAGGCTGAGAGGGCGGATGTTGGGGCGGGATCAGGACTGACAGCGGCGGAGCGGTGGTGATGTCACAGCTCGTGTGCGTCACCACGCTCTCTCCCCTCCATTAAAGGGGAGAGAATCCTGCATTTCTTATCTTCGCCCACTGGGCCACCAGGGATGGTTTCAGCCGGGCCAGCGGCCTGGCACCCAAGAGGGGGTGTCAGGCTGCCTGTTGGTGGCCCGGCTGAACCCGTGGGTACTATTTTGCCGGCCGATCGGGAAGTCGGCCGGCAAAAATAAAGACATGACGGCCACGGCAGTGGGTCGTCCCCTTGAAGGGCCGCTGTGCTGCCGGGCTGCGAACAGTGAGGAGAAGGTGCACCGACAGAGAAAGCAGTCGGTGGCACCGCGAGGCGGAAACCGATTTTTTCAACTAAATTTGGCGTGCAATATTCTGGAGGTGAGGGAGAGCGGTGGTGCGCGTTTTGCTGATGCGTTTGCGGCAGTCATCAGCAGCGGGGCGGAATTGGGAACAGGCCGAAAAATCCCCGACCTGAATTTGGGACGGGGCAGCCATTGGACTGCAACGCGGCAGCAACTCTATTCCGCCGCATGGCTGCCACAAAACAGCAAAACGGGCCTTATTCGGGGGCTGAATTTCGACCCCCACATATCCGGACATTCCATGAGCAATGCCATAGGGGATCCACTAGTAATACTTAAAATGAACTTCTTGTAAGTGTCACACTTGCTCTAACATTTTTCCTCTGATTATGTTCTGTGACATGAATTTTGTCATGTTATTTCTGGCACGATTTTCTGTCGTGCTTCAATTTCCCTATTTATTATATTAAGTGGTGACTCAGTTTTCCTAGCTGAGACTACGAGCTAGAAGACACAATTCAATTCCTTATACTTAGCCCCGATTGGTTGAGTGAATCATGTGACCAGCTCCATCCTTGGTCCTCCCAGCTGTGACTCTCAGTTCAGTTATGGGGCAAAAGGCCTGACTTCAACTAAAGTTCTCAGCAGATAAGTTTTCCTAACTTACTTTCTCACCTGCTTGTGTTTTTTTGTTCTCCATTGTCGTTGTTGAATGCTTTTCTCCCTCGCCCTTTTTTTCAAAGCCCATTTCTGATTTTTTTTCCCAGACTCTGTTTCTTTCAAGGCCCGTTGCTCACTGGTTGTTTTTTCCCTTGATCCTTTTTTTTAAAAAAAGACCTTTGTCACTCTTTCATTTATTTGTTTCCGAGACTATTTTTCTAAAGCTTGTTGTGCATTGCATATTTTTCTGTTTTCTTTTACAGCTCTTTATTTTTTGCACGGTCTTTTGTTTTTTTACAACTCCATTCTACACTCATTTTTGTGTCTTCTTCCACTGGCTGTGTTTCCTATTTTAATATAAATTTTATTCTCTAGTGCTTTCTTTCTTTCTGAATTCTTATTGCCCACCATCTTTTTTCTCCATCTGCCAGCCCCAAATCTACATATCCCACTCCACTACTCCAATTCTTCCATCAGTGGCACAGTGCTCCTACAGTTCTTCAACCACTCAATACCCCACCCTCTCGCTACACTGCTGCACCCCATCAACCAATTAACCCCAAGAAATCCTCACTGCACTGCTCACAAACCCCACAAATTCTCATTTCCCCAACCCACTCAATTACTCCCACATCTCACCCAAATTATTACAAACTCAACAGTCCACTCTCAAAAACCGCATTAACTCACTTACAGTAACTAATTGCACAACAGATCCATTTCCTTGTAAAAGACCACGGGCTAGAAATTTTGTTGCGCCCCATTTGGGGAGATAACTTTTCAGAAGTGAGAAAAGTATCGGCAGGCGATAATCCTTTTTGCATCCCGGGAACCAAAAGGGAAGCGGAGTGCTAAATCAAATGCTACTACTTCTCTTAGAGTGTCAAAGTGTGTGAGAGGGGTGGTAGCAGCAGAGCACTGAACAATGTTCAGTGTAGCCCTGTCGTCTTTACAGGCTCCTTCCTTCGCTTAAAAGGAAGGGCCAATACTGGATTGAAAGATTCTTCCCCTTATTTCTGTGGGGCCACGGGACCTGCGTGACATCCATTACAGCCCCAAGCTCTCTAACAGAGTAGAGGGCTGAGGAATCTCGCAGCAATGTGCCATCAAAAACAATCAGCAGACAACAGGCTGATACGACGTATAAATATTGTCCTACCTGACCACCACTGCCTTTAAATATTGCTCCCCAAGTGGCAAGCCGAGGCGACAATGCCTCCTGTTGCTGCCTTTGCTGATGCCTGGTGATGCAGCAGGGGGAAGGTATGACTATCACATCTAGGGCAGTAACGGAGCCCTGCACACCGGATGATGTCCTAATCTACGCGGCGCAAGAGAGCGAGGCGGTAAGTATTAGCACCAGCACAAAACCACCAGGGAAGTTCGTAGGCGGCGGTGAATATGCGGTCGGTAACCCCTTAGCGCCCCCTGCAGGCGCTAACAGGAACGCAAAGCAGCCGAATTTCGCCCCCATATCCTCTGACTTGACTGTGAGCCAAGCCACTGGTGCTCAACTACTAAATATAAAAACCATGTCTGTTTGTGTCATACTTCAGGGGGTGGATTGTCAACTTGCCGCCCGGGCGCAAGTCTGGCGTTGTGGATCGACCACCTGTTATGGAACCTGCCCAAATTTAATTTCCATTGAAATCAAAGTGAAAATCCATCTCCTCATGTCAAAGCAACACATGCCAGTTTCTGTGACAGAAGCCACTCTGACCTGTAATTGATCTGAGCATCTGCTAAGATTAATTAACTGGAGCAAAGAACAACAATTACACCTTGAGCCCTTAAAGGGACATATTAAGTTGCTAAACCTCAGCAACAGAATAAATTAGTGCGTGTTGTATGGTATAATGCTCTTGTTCTTAGATATTCTCTGAAACACATAAGCAATATAATGGAAAATCTGCTAAATCTATCCATATTATATATTAAAAATCCGAGAACTGGCTTTTGCGATCTGTCAAAATTTCCATCGCATCCCTGGGAGAAGGACATTCACAGGCGGAGATTTGTATCATTGCCCAACTCTTGCCCAGCGAATGTCCTTCAAACTCTTATGCCTGGTAAAAGCTGGTGTATAACCTACTTTTACTAACGTAAGAGTTTTAAAACATAGAAAAATTAAATGTTATTACTTATTTTTATATTTAAAACCCTGTCTATGAAGGTAAGTTCATTTTTAACACTATTAAAACATTTTTTTTTAATTCAATAAAAATAATTTTTTTTCTAAAACATTTAATTTAGGCAACTTCTATTAGTTTAAAAAAAGTGAAGTGTTTTAATATTTATGTTGGTGTTTTATTTGATTTATGGGGTATTCTAATTTATAGCAATGGGGGAGCTCGGAGCTCCCATTATTCTGAATGAGAATACTACATTGTAATTGGTGGTCCAGGCCCATGTGATCCCAGGATACACATACATAAGAACATAAGAATTCGGAGTAGGAGCAGGCCATTCGGCCCCTCGAGCCTGCTCCACCGTTCAATGAGATCATAGCTGATCTTCGACCTCAACTCCACTTTCTTGCACTATCCCCATATCCCTTGATTCCCTTAATATCCAAAACTCTATCTGTCGAATATACTCAACGATTGAGCCTCTGCGGTAGAGAATTCCAAAGATTCACCACCCTCTGAGTGAAGAAGTTTCTCCTCATCTCAGTCCTAAATGGCCAAGCCCTTATTCTGAGACTGTAATCCCCTGGTTCTAGATTCTCCAGCCAGAGGAAACATCCTCCTTGTATCTACCCTTTCAAGCCCTGTAAGAATTTTTTATGTTTTAAGAGATCACCTCTCATTCTTCTAAACTCTATAGAATATAGGCCTAGTTTACTCAATCTCTCCTCATAGGACAATCCTCCCATCCCAAGAATCAGTTTGGTGAACCTTCATTGCATTCCCTCAATGGCAAGTATATCCTTCCTTCGGTAAGGAGACCAAAACTGTACACAATACTTCAGGTGTGGTCTCACCAGGGCCCTATATAATTGCAGTAAGACGTCTTTACTCTTGTACTCAAATCCTCTTGTAATAAAGGCCAACATTCCATTTGTTTTCTTAATTGCTTGTACCTGCATGTTAACATTCAATGATTCGTGTACAAGGACACCCAGATCCCTCTGAACACCACGTGTCCCAATTGCTCACCATTTAAAAAATACTGTTTTTTTATTTTTCCTACCAAAGTGGATAACTTCACATTTCTCCACATTATATTCCATTTGCCACGTTCTTGCCCACTCACTTAGCCTGTCTATATCGCCTTGAAGTCTCTTTGTATCCTCCTCACAATTTACATACCCATCAGCAAACATGGATATATTACATTTGGTCCCCTCATCCAAATAGATTGTGAATAGCTGGGGACCAAGCACTGATCCTTGTGGCATCCCACTAGTTACAGCCTGCCAACCCGAAAATGACCTGTTTATTTTCCTACTCTCTGTTTTCTGTCCATTAACCAATCCTCAATCCATGCTATATTACCCCCAATCCCATGAGCCCTAATTTTGTTCAATAACCTCTTGTATGGCACCTTATCGAATGCCTTCTAAAAATCCAAGTACACCACATCCACTGGTCCCTTCTTATCTATTCTGCTAGTTACAACCTCAAAAAGCTCTAACAGATTTGTCAAACATGATTTTCCTTTCATAAATCCATGTTGACTCTGCCCAATGCTATTATTATTTTCATATATTCCTGGAAGACATGGCCCCGTGCGCTGGACCGCACAACTAGGTTTCAGAGAGCAAGTTTACGTGCCTCCGGGACCACCAGGTATTTTCTTAAAACATTTTTTGGTCAGAGGCATTCGCCCGCAGGAAGCCTCCAACCGCAATTTTCAGGCCATTATAAATCAAATTTGGTACATGGAGCAGGTGGTGTTTTATTGTAAATACCTGCAATACCTATTTACTCCCTTTGGTAGTGCTATTAAAGATATTTTTAATTGTGAAAGGCATTACACTGTGTAACACACAATAGTTGCTATTTTATAATGAGTTTGTATCATCCTGTGATTTTGCAAACTAATCACCAGGTTTCCACGAATCATTCAAAATGTTTCTTGAAATTATTTTTCATTCACAATTTTGATTTAGCAATTAACTTCTAATATCCAAAATAAGGTTTTAAACAATATTCTTAAAAGTACATATTTGACAATAACATGATTACATGTATCTGCTGAATTGTCTATCGTGCCCTTTCATGCCTCCATTTAAATTTTTACTTGAAGGCTTCAGCCTCTCCTCAAATCCTGAATTTGGAGTTGCTATTTTTCCCCAGAGCTGTGAATGGAGTTTGGTTTGTGCAGTGTACTCAATTTCTCAAGATGCGTCAATTCTGTTCAGTCAGCTCTATTAATGAGATATTTTTTGTTAGCTCCTAAGTACTTTCTGCTCAGTAACTTTTCTTCAAATAATTTTGAAAAACAAGATACATTTTAAAATCTTTCCTGAGGCAAAGTTTATCTTTAGTCTTTTTTAAAAAAAAGAGAAACATTCAATCCTTATTTCTATAAATTCCTATGCCCACATTTATAACAAAAATTACTTATTTAAGTGTGTAACGCTATAAGTACACAATCCTGCAAGTGCTAGTGCTCCAGTGCCTGCTGTAGAGAGAATGTAATTACAGTGTGACATGTTTACCTAGGCAGTAAATGTGGACATAGGAATTTATAATGGAAAAAGTTGACAGGAATGTATTACTTATATTGTAGTATCAACCAGCAACTGTCTGCCTGAGCTCAATCGTCCTTAACTATTCAAGTCCTCTTTGAACTGGTTAAACAGTAAGTATATAAGTAACATTTGGCAGTTCTCTCTTTATTATCTACTCTAGAATATGGGACAGATACAATGGAGCAGCCAAGCATGTATAATTTGTCAAACAAATACAAAGCACTCATACATTTTTTTTCAGTTTTTAGCCCCTAGTCATTCAAAAAAGGAACAGAAAATAAGTGTGGCAATATCGAGAACTGTTTTGCCTTCTAGCTATTTTTCCTAATTGGGATGAATTTGTAGGTCATCTCAATAGTTTAAGAACTTACATTGAAATAACAAAACTATATTGAACAGATCTCTCTATCCTTAGATAAAAATATAAACTCTTCACATAACATAGGTAATATACTTATAAATGTTAATTGGTTTCTAAGCCTACTTTTGTCCATTTATGCAACCTGGTAAAGAAAATTGTGGATTTGATTTGAAAATAACTACTAGGTGCACCAGTTACTGTTGTCAAGTAAATGCGTGATGCCTGATTTTAATGTATTGATTGTCTTGGATATCACAAGGAATGCTTTACAAGGTGAGCCACAGCTGAAAATATAAGTCATTCAAGGCCGAGATCCGACAAAACAAAGAATGTTACCAATCATTGGGCCCAAACTTGGTGGATATACTGCCGAGAAATGGCCGGACCATCGGTTTTGACCAATTTCGGCTCCATTGCTTTCTTACTTGAAAACATTTTCTCCCATCAAGCAGGTTTACAAAGCATATTTTTCAGATTCACTGATCTCTGAGCTCACTCAGCTGCATGTAGGAACAAATGTCCTTTCACTTTGCATCTCATGAGCAAGTGAATAAAATAAGACTAAATTATATTTTAGAAATGTTTATAGGGCAATAGTGTAAATAAATGAAAACCAGCCCAGGCAGAGTTTAGAATATTTGCTGAAAGCTAAACTATTCATATTTTACAAAACTGAAAGTCAGTTGATGGACCAGTCAACTATATCATGAGTTAAACAAAAACTCATCAATCATACAGCAAATTGGATTGCATTATCCACACTGGAACAATCCTCTGGAATTCCATTTGGCAATTTTTAAGTTGTAGCATTTTTTTAATTATACCTCATAAGCCATAAGTCATATGTACGTGATTATTGTTCTTCTTGATACAGTAATTGCTTCCAACTAGCCAAATGCTTTTATGCAATCCAAGAACTGGAAAGATACAGCCATCATATTTGTCAGGGCACTTTGAGTGGATTTAGTCTGTTAATAGTCAGGTATGAAAATTCTGCTCTGAGCTGGTCGCTGGGGAAGTCTATTACTACAGTTATACTACAGACAACAGTGCCAGAACCCGCCATCTGTAGAGTGTGGTGTACAAATGGCAGAGCTGAGTTACACAATTGACTGAAACCTGCACTTAGCTTTGCAACAAGGGATCTCTGGTTTTGTGTGTTATGTGAGAGAGGGCGGGAACGTCCGCTATCTCCTAACATTAAAAACATCAAAAAGTAAGTTTAGAAAGTTTTTAGGAAGTCTAATGGACGTTCTGGACACTTTTAAATTGCGGCTTCACAACAGGGTGGTGATACACTGGGCGGGATGTTTAGTTTAAATGGTGTCAGACTACCTATTCAAAATGGTCTCACTTCTTTCAGTTCAGTGCACTTGATTGTCAGATTGCTGACCTGATTCCCAAGTTATACTGCCACTTGCATGTCAATGCAGACCTCACATCATGTTGCATCAGCACAATAGTGGAACTTTAAATGTAGCTGATGCTGCAGCAAAAATTATACCTGTTCCAGTGAAACATTCGGCAGTATTTTTTCCATTTTTGTTTTACATTCTCATTGAAAAATTTACAAAATCAGATGGGATATCATTGTATTGGCGGATTGGAAGGTAGCAAATGTAACACCGCTATTCAAGAAAGGAGGGAGAGAGAAAACAGGGAACTGCAGACCAGTTAGGCTGACATCAGTCGTCAGGATGATGCTGGAATCCATTGTTAAGGAAGTGGTATCAGGACACTTAGATAATCATAACATGATAAGGCAGAGTCAACATGGTTTTATGAAAGGGACATCATGTTTGACAAATTTATTCGAGTCTTTTGAGAATGTAACTAGCAGGGTAGATAAAGGGGAATCAGTGGATGTAGTATATTTAGATTTCCAAAAGGCATTCAATAAGGTGCCACATAAAAGGTTATTACACAAGATAAGGGCTCATGGGATTGAAAGTAATGGTATTAGCATGGTTAGAGGATTAGTTTACTGACAGAAAACAGAGGGTAGGAATAAACAGGTCTTTTTCAGGTTGGCAGGCTGTAACTAGTGGGGTGCTGCAAGGATCAGTGCTGGGGCCTCAGCTATTTACAATCTATATAAATGACCTAGATAAAGGGACCGAGTGTAATGTATCTATGTTTGCTGACGATACAAAGCTAGTGGGACAGTAAGCTGTGAGGTGAACACAAAGCATCTGCAAAGGGATATAGATAGAATTAGTGAGTGGGCAGTAACGTGGCAGATGGAGTATAATGTAGGGAAATGTAAAGTTATTCATTTTCATAGGAAGAATAAAAAAACAGAATATTTTTTAAATGGTGAGAAACTTTTAAATGTTGGTGTTCAGAGAGATTTGGAGGTCCGTGTGCAAGAAACACAGAAAGCTAGCATGCAGGTACAGCAAGCAATAAGGAAGGCAAATGGTATGTTGGCCTTTATTGCAAGGGGGTTGGAGTATAAGAGTAAGGAAGTCTTGCTACAATTGTACAGGGTCTTCGTGAGACCACACCTGGAGTACTGTGCACAGTTTTGGTCTCCTTATCTGAGAAAGGATATACTTGCCTTGGAGGTGGTACAACAAAGGTTCACTAGATTGATTTCTGGGATAAGAGGGCTGTCTTATGATGAGTGATTGTGTAGAATGGGCTGATACTCTCTGAAGTTTAGAAGAATGAGAGGTAATTTCATTGAAACATGCAAGATTCTGAAGGGGATTGACAAGGTAGATGCTGAGAGATTGTTTCCCCTGGCTGCAGTGTCGAGAACTAGGGGGCACAGCATCAGGATAAGGGGTAGGCCATTTAAGACAGAGATGAAGAGGAATTTCTTCACTCACAGGGTTGTGAATCTTTGGAATTCTCTGCCCCAGAGGGCTGTGGATGCTGAGTCTCTGAATATATTCAAGGCTGAGATAAATAGATTTTTGGAGTCTAGGAGAATCAAGGGATATGGAGATAGGGCGGGAAAGTGGAGTTAAGGTCGATGATCAGCCATGATCTTATTGAATGGCGGATCAGGCTCAAAGGGTGGTAGGGCCAACTTCTTCTCCTATTTCTTATGTTCTATGTTCTTATGTATCATTTCTCCCATCAACGTCTACATCACTTTTCATAAACCCAGGGAAGACACTTAATTGAACTAAAAACAGAGAATGCTTGAAATCTCACCGGGTCAGGCAGCATCTGTGCAGAGAAAATCAAAGTTAACATTTTGGGTCAGCGATAGTTCGTCAGAACTGCCGAATGTTCGAAAAGAGCACATTCTTACGCACTGACATGTCTTCCTTTTTCCTCAAGCGAGGATTCTCCTCTGCCATAGTTAACATGGCCCTCGACCGTGTCCGTTCTAATTCCCGCACCTCTACTCTCACCCCGTCCCCTCCCTCTCTGAACCACGACAGGGTTCCCCTTATCCTCACCTTTCACCCCACCAGCCTCCACGTTCAATGGATCATCCTCTGTTATTTCCACCACCTTCAGTATGATCTCACCACCAATCACATCTTCCCCTCCCCTCCCCTTTCAGCATTCTGAAGGGACTACTCCCTCCATGATACCCTGGTCAATTCCGCAGTCACCCCCAACATCCCCTCCCCTTCCCATGGCACCTTCCCGTGCAAGCGCAGGAGATGCAACACCTGCCCTTTTACCTCCTCCCTTCCCACTATCCAGGGCCCCAAATACTCCTTCCAGGTAACACAGCGATTTACCTGTACTTCTTTCAATTTAGTATGCTGTATTCGCTGCTCACGATGTGGTCTCCTCTACATTGGGGAGACCAAGCATTGATAGGGTGACTGCTTTGCTGAACACCTCCATTTAGTTCGCAAGCATGACCATGAGCTGCCGGTCGCCTGTCACTTTAATTCTCCACTCCACTCCCACTCTGATACCTCCATCCTCGGACTCCTCCACTGTTTTAATGAAGCTCAACGCAAGCTCGAGGAGCAGCACCTCATCTTTCATTTAGGCATTTTACAGCTTCTGGACTCAACATCGAGTTCAACAATTTCAGAACATAACCTCTGGCCATCTTTGGCTCCCTTTCCCCCCCCCCATCTTATGTTTTTTTCTTCTTTCTTCTCTTTGTTTATAATGACGCTGGTCATTACTCCACCATTCATACCCTATCTAGATTAATCTTTCTCTAACTTCTGTCATTACCATTTCAATTCAGCCCATCATGCCTTTTGTCTCTCTAATCTCTCCTGCCTACCACCCTATCACAGACCTTCCCTTTTGTTCTTTCTTCCTCTTCCCCTTTCAGTGCATAAGAATGTGCTCTTTTTGAACAATCTCCAGTTCTGACGAAGGGTCACCAACCCGAAACGTTAACTTTGTTTTTCTCTCCACAGACACTGCCTGACCCGCTAAGATTTCCAGTATTTTCTGTTTTTATTTCAGATTCCAGCATCCGCAGTATTTTGCTTTTACTTCACTGAACTACACTGCCTTCTTGTTATCTATTATCACTAAACATGGAGCTGTCTGGAATGAAATACTCAAAAAGTAGGATATTCAGGGAACAAAACTCATTAACTGGATACCAAATAATTAAGAATTGTGCAATTTTTTAATGCAATTTAAATGCTAAAAAGGTAGTTATGACTCAGTGGAAATGCATGAGCTAGCTAATCAGCCAATGGACTAGATGATACACTTATTTTTAGGGCACCAAGACTAGAACGGAAAATAAGCTGGCCGGGGTTCTCAATCCAGAATGGTATCCAGAGGTCGTGAATGTGCTGCATGCATTTTTGGGTTTGCGATGGGGGAATGTTGCCCTCAATCATTTATTGTCCATGTTCACAAAGGAAGAATGTAATTTGGACAAAGTACCAGAGGTCTGTTTGCACCCAGGAAATGAATCAACACCTTCTGTACAAGAGGGGAGAAAATGGGAGGAAAAATGGAAAAAAATAAGAAATAGCAATTACCCCATCAATGGTCATCACATCCCAATGCAGCCCTCAATCCATACAGCGTAACACACATATTAGAATTAGGTCGATATGCAGCGGTTTCAATTTTCCTCTATTACACAGTTGCACACTGTTTCAAACAACAAATTAATTTGACAAAGGAGACCATTAATAGTATTGTTTACACTATATTTCCAGCGAATCTAAACTTGTAGTATAAATCCAGAGTCAGGACACAACCTGACTTGAGTGAGAAGCAGTGCGAGACTTCCTGAAGGAAGTAGTCTCACACGACTTTGGTTTGGGAGTCACTGGAGTATAAATGCAATATAAAGGTAACATGGTTACTTCTTTACTGAGGGTGTCTCAACTCTTGCTCATAGACAGACTTCATTATTGAAACCATTGATTAGAGAGGAATTTGAAGTGTCTTTGCATTCCATTTCAACAGTTACAAGCATAGATGGCTAATTAGACACTTCTAAAACTCCCACAGCTTCTGGTTACAAATACGAGCCAAGAATAAATGGGATCAGGTGCTTGTATAAAAAGTACAAGACCATCAGGCATATTGTCTAAATGACATATACATGAAATGCATACAAAAATGTTAATGAACAAGTAAACTGTACTTTACCAGTTTAACAGGCTTTTTAAGAGACACGTGGTTAACCCAGGCTACTCCCTTAATGCATTGTTAATTTCTCAACAAGATATCCCATTGCTTCAGGTAGTGAAAGGGGCAGTTTGGTACAGACATGTCGAGAGGAAATCCAAAGGATTAGACATCAAACAAATACTATAATTGATTGCAAGAACTGAACAATTTGATTAATCATTTAAACTACAATTATACTTACATTTCATTGTTTAAATTAAGAAACTTTATGTTTATGCTTCATTTAAAAATGTAATTTACTAGGCCAAAGTGGGATGATGAACAGATTCATGACAGACATAAATATGAGGGTTAGAAAGAGCCCAACAAACAAAGACAGAGACTTGTCCAACAATTCATCAGGAACGGAGGTAAACAATTGAAAATCTACTTTGCTCCTCACAGCCTAGAAAATAAAAGTGTAATTATTAAATACAGGATTTATTTTGTACAGCATTTTGAGCCCTGCAAAACATATTGCAGTAAACGTGAAGTAAAAGTCCTTGCTAGATAATTTGCGTGAATGTTACTACATTTCTTCTCTACATAAATTAGTATCAAATATTTTATGAAGAACATTGGAAATATTATGTCCAAAAATTTGTAGTGAAAAGGTTTTTATATAGGGACTGTAATCGGTCTGCACTATCGAAGAAATAATCATTATTTGTAAAACATTTGTCCTATTAGGCAATGCTACTACTGGGGTGTAGGATCATTTGGGGAATAAACATGGAACTATTTGTTCAATTTTCTCTCAAATATATTTATTCACACATACATTACTGTGGAGTCTTATTCATACCTGCAAAATCAGTAAAATAATCTTACAAAATGCAAACCAGATATAATGCCTTTGGCACAGCCCTCATAAGAAACTATTAAAAGAGCCAAAAGAAAATAGATTTCTAAAAATATTACTCAAATTATCAAATGATTATAATCAATTGAAATCTTAATCATTATTGAGGCCCTATTATTTTGCATACAGAATCAGGAAAGAGAATGTATTATAAAATTACAAGTGCACAGGGAACATTCTGGACAAGGTGATAAGACCCACTAAACACTAAAAAATTAATTTATTCTTTTTAATTTTATTGAGATAATTCAAAAATGTTTGTTTTCTTTTTATATTACACCAGAAGACTATCACATTAATTATTACAACTCTTGAAAGGCAGTGTTTATAATTAATCTGGAGCAGTATTTCCATTGCAGAATTAACAGTTCGACCAATTATTTATGATAAGTACTGTGATTTGGGACCTAAAATATCTCATTTCAAAATAGTACTGCAGCTAGCTTGAGAACTGATAGAAACTCCATCAACCTCATCTATTAACCTCCATGTTTTTCTTGCTATTCAAAATAAGTATTTTTTTTCTTTCATATAACATCTACAAAGTAACTATGAGTATGTTCCCTAATAGTGGCTATTATAAAGTAGAAGCAAAATATGTAAAAGATTAAATATTTTGTAGTTGACAAAATTCTTGGCATAATAAATGTTATTAAGAAAACAAATCTCATTATGCTGCAAAAATTATTTTGCAATGCTTTAAGGGTTAAAACACAATTGTCTTTTTTATCAAATGGATCGCAACAGCCCTTCAAAAAAGCCCACTGAGCACTAATAATAACATGCTTACTTCTGGTTTGTCTTACAGTATCAACACTGCATGTGATCCCAGTGGCCAGTACATCTGTGCTGTATTTATGCAGTTTTCTTTTCAGTCAATTTTACTTGAACCCAGAAGTCAAAGCCCATATTTCGACAGGTAAAACTTGATTTTGCACATACACTGTGCAGTAGTGAATCTTCCCCACCTCTGGTACCATGTATGTCAGTCCTCTCTTCACCTCTACAGCCCTTCTTTCCTTATCTACTTCAGTCAAACGTTATTTCTTATCGAAAAGTGAACGTACAGCCTGACAATAGACTGTTATCAAATTTCTTCAGCTGAAACCCCATGTCTTTCAACACTCAGCTGGGTTTGTATTTGATTGATGCATGGGTTTCTGACAAATAAGACTAGGATCAACAGCTTTGCACCTATTTCCCCATCAGAGACCCAAGCAGAACATTCCTCTGTAACAAAGACAGGATTAGGGATGCATTAGCTCCCGATCGACTGAAGCCATCCAGTTCCATCAATACTTTGCACGTAATAACCTGAAGCTATGATAAGGAAACAAAAGAGAAGAAAAGAACAGGAGAAAACAAATCAATGAAAGCATAGAAAGTTTGAAAGACAAACTGTCAAAATGAAGAGAAATTTAACTGAATTGCTGAGATAATGACTCCTGACAAGGGAACAATGTGTCCTCCAGGTTCATCAGTGGGGCAGGAAATTGTCAGTGCACTAAGAGCAGGTTTGAGACACAAGTGGTAGATGACCATAGAAAGCTGGATGACTGTGATACCAAGGCGCCGCTATGATCCACAGGGCAACAGAGTGATCTTTACAGCACTTAAGATGTTGATGCTATTAAAACATTCATCTCATGAACTACTTTTTTCAAATAACGTGTGAATTAGTGCAGTTTGTATTTTCATTAATTAATTTAATTAGTCAACTGTGCAAAAATTGTGCAAGAGCCGATAATTCAAAGTACACAGCAAACATGGCTGTTTTGTATTTCTTGCCTGCATGCTTTGTGCAAGGTTACAAATATATAGCATTAATTTCTAATATTTCATAGTGTTAAACCCAGATTTAATTTTTTATTTTATTTATCTACAGTCATTGGTCATGCCAGCTACAGGTTCCTTAAATTTGGAGGGCAGGAAAATATAGGGCACTGACTCCATGACCACAATCAATCCTGTTCCGTCTGGTTAACATAATCTGTAGTTACAGCCGGACAAGCTACATCAGCTGTCTCTGCCCTCACCCCAACATGAAGCATCTCACGACAGTGTGGCACTGCTTGTATTGTTTCAGTTGAGAATTAATAGAATTTGTTCGTAGTAATGTCAGATTGGAGTGTTAGACACCTCTGTGAACCAAACCTGCAGACATCCAATGTGAATGTTTTGCTTCATTCTGTGCCACTGGAGCATCTAAGGCTTTATAATAATTAGACTCATGAGTGATACACTACATTGGGCTTGAGGGTTTAAATAAATAGTTTAGTTACCAAAACAATATTCAGGAAGAAAAACCTCACTGCAGTCCAATCTACCAAAACATTAATCAGGCTATATATTTCAGACTGTCTGCTTTTGGCCATTCTTGGTCTGTCTTGGCCATTACAGTAATTGCATTTAAGGTGCCATTTTTGCTTTCCTGATAAAGACAGTGCTGGTGTCTTGCTACACAAAAGAGCCAAGCCAGCTGGGAGAGCATTTTTTTTAATAGAGCAATCTAGGTGAAGGCTGAATCTCCATAGCGTAAAAGACTAGCAAGTTTAAAAGAAAAAGGAAGAGATGGTAAATCAGATACTGATTAGGTGACACCAAATGTTTGTTCTAAAAGCCGTTAAATTATTTAAGGTAGAGAATATTGAAAGAGGTAAAAAGCCAATCGTTGCACTGCATTTTCTGATGTTTCCTCGATAAAATGTATTTAAAAAACTGTCATAGCAACTGAGAGCTAGTATTATCACAAAGTAATACTTCTTTAATGTACCAATTCCAATCTCTGTTTCGGCAGGAGTCTGTAACAACTATTTATCTACTCTACTTTTTTTTTTAAAGGAAACAGGTATGTAGCACATAAATAATATTAGTGAGCACTAATCAAAAAGGTCATATTGTTGTTGTATAAAGTCTTGGTCCAGCTATTATCTGGTCACCTAACCAAAGGAAGGTTATTACTGTTCTTGTTCTTTTTATTCATCTTCTCCATTCAAAAACATGCCAACCAGGCCACTCCACTTCTGCCCATTCCAGCACACTGTTCAGCCAGGTTCATCTTTGCCTGTCTCTTGATCTATTCTCAAATCCTCTGGACAGTAAAAAACCTAACAACTTCCTGTGATAAAAGTATGAAAAATACAGGGAGCAGAAGTTAAAACTAGGAACTTAAGAGAAAAAAAGAGAATAGAGATGGAACTTTCTTTTTACATAAAAGTCCACAGCCTTCCAGAACAATTTACCTGAGAACCCATAGGATAAATCTGGGTTCAAGCGACAAGAGACTTGTTTCTACTGAGAGAAATGATTAAGGATTATGGAGGGAAAGATCTGTTGATTCGCTATAACAAATTGTCAAACTGTTTCTAAAGAACAAGTTTACTGAACCTACATCCAACCCATGTTGAGATTGTGGGTAAGCAAAGTTGAGAGTAGTGAAAAAATAATGAATTTGTTGAACTTAATGGCATTTTCCTGTTTTTGTTTGCTCTGCTTCTGATGTTCACTAACATACCATCGTAGTAAATCAAATGCACTGGTTATTATATTGGGAGAAATTAAAAAATACTGCATAGCACAGGGGTGAAAATACTGATGCTGGGCAAAATTTATGACCTACACAGCTGGTGCAGAGCTGTGTATCTCAGGAGTGCACAATGGGATTTCAGGCACGGAGGTCGGGATGCTGATTCACACCCACACAATTTTCCCTTTCATAAAATTCTTAATGGGATAGAAAATCATTAGGGCTGCAAATCAGGCACACTGACTTCCATGTCCAATAATCACAATTTGTGATCTTGTTACACAAATCTCTGCACAGGGAGTGCTAAATCATAAATTTATACCAAGTGCTCCTACTTTGTAATGGACTTTTACCAAAGTTTAGCAATAGTGTCATGTGAGTGAAAAAGTTCCACCCCCAATTGGAAAGATCAAATTAAGATACGCTTTTATTAGGATTTCACAACTTATACTACCAAAATATTTGGTGGACTATTGAATTTGATTAGTAGAGAACCCAACTAACTCCCAAACAGCAAGAGAAATTTTTATGCACAGTATATGAGAGGAACTTCATGAGAGCTCGGCTAATTTGCATTTGATAAGGCGCCACATAGGACAATTTTTGGTAAAAGTGAAGCACACAGTACTAAAGGGACTATGACACATAGACAGGAAGTTGGTTAAAGATTTTTTTTTATTCATTCCAGGATGTGGGCATCGCTGGTAAGGCCAGCATTTAATGCCCATCCCTAATTGCTCTTGACAAGGTGCAAGTGAGCTGCCTTCTTAAACCGCTGCAGTCCTTGTGGTACTCCGATGGTGCTGTTAGGGAGTGAGTCCCAGGATTTTGACCCAGCGACGGAAAAGTAACGGTGATATATTTCCAAGTCAGGACGGTGTGTAACTTGGAGGGGAACTTGCAGGTGATAGTGCTCCCATGCGCCTGCTGCCCATGTCTTTCTAGATGATAGAGGTCGCAGGTTTGGGAGGTGCTGCCGAAGAAGTTGTGGCGAGTTGCTGCAATGCATCTTGTACATGGTACACACTGCAGCCATGGTGTGCCGGTGATGGAGGGAGTGAATGTAGAAGGTAGTGGATGGGATGCCAATCAAGCAGGCTGTTTTGTCCTGGATGGTGTCGAACTTCTTGAGTGTTGTTGGAGCTGCAATCATCCAAACAAATGGAGAGTATTCCATCACATTCCTGACTTTTGCCTTATAGATGGTGGACTTTGGGAAGTCAAGAGGTGAGACACTCACCGTAGAATAACCAGCCTCTGACCCGCTCTTGTTGCCACAGTATTTATGTGGCTGGTCCAGTTAAGTTTATGGTCAATGGTGACCCCCAGTAGCACTGACGTGTTTCAACACCCCTCCCCTTCCATTAAAGGGGAGGGTCGCTGCACACTCTGCCAGGCCTCTGACGACCTCCACTGGGCCACCAGGGCGGCGCGGTGCCAGGCTTCAGGATGGCGGCCCGGGACCACGCCACAGAGACTCAAGATGCAATCGCTCCCCACCTCCCCTTTAACTTCCGCGACGTGAGCGGATGTCAGCCCGGTTCACGACCCACAAGGCTTTGTGCTAACGTCGCTCGCGGTAGGCTGGCGCTGGCCAATTTTTGCCTCAGGCGGAAGGGGTTGACGTGCATGACGATTACGTCATCGCCAGTTGCGTGGTGGTCCAGGGCTCTACTATCACAGCGCAGCACTACCGTGTCAGCGCCTCCACTATCTCCTGAGTACTTTCACGGGAGCCGGTAGTGCCCCTCCCCCCAGGGAGAAAACAGGTTTGAGTCCCATTAGTGCCCCTGGAGGCATTAACAGGAGATGCACAACAGGAGAATTTCAGTCCCTAAATATCCTACCAGAAAAAGTGAAGCAGAACCTATATCTCTTTTAAAAGGGAAATGGACAAGTATTTGAAAAAGAACAATTTAAAATGGGAAATGAGGAATAGGACTAGGTGATCTGGCATAGGTGCGATGGGCCAAATGGCCATCTCCTAAGCTATAAAATTCTATCTTCACTGATATTTAACTGGGTTACACAGAAAAGAAGTAATCTACTAAAAAAAGTGCTTTTTTTACATAGAATATACAGCACAGAAACAGGCCATTCGGCCCAACTGGTCCATGCTGGTGTTTATGCTCCACACGAGCCAATCTTAGATTTATTTTGACAATAGAATAATATAGGTGACACTTTAAGCTCGGTTTTGCTCATGAACTCTTGGTGTTGTTTATGTGAAGCAATCTCATTCTCGGTGTTACAACAGAAGCTACCATTCAATTATGTGACATTTCCACACTCTAGACATTCCAATCAGAATACCCAAAACTCAGAGCTAAAGGGCTGGATCATTTGTAGACTGTGCAAAAAAAAAAATACAAGAAAAGGCCTTTCAGTCCAAGTCTGTTTCTTTCACTGACCACGTACAATCTGTTCTGCCGTAGATTCTATTAAACCTGTTTAATCTTCTAGGAAAGGTTTTGTAAACTTTCTTCCTGTTCTCTCAGCCTCTTTCACCCTCGCACCGCTCCCTCAAGTTAATGTAGCAAAATTCCAGAATGCCTGTCCTTATATTCTATTGGTTTTCTTCCTTATCATGACAGTTCCATGGTCCCAGCAGTTAAAGAACCATCTTATACACTGTTTTGAAATCTTATCCACTGTGATCTATCTGAGGCTCAGTGCTCATTTCACTTGTGATTGTTAACAATCTTCAGTGATTTTTAAAAAATTCAGCCATTCCTGTGTTGAATTTGAATGCAGAGCACCATAATTAAAAGGCATTGATGCATACCAAATGTTTTAGTCTCCGACAATGTACCTAACCCCTGAAGCCATCTTTTATATGGGAGTTGTTCTTTCAAGGCTATTATGAAAACTGTTCCAAAGCTGATTTATAAGTATAAATGTAAACAACCCCCACTGGGCAATTTTTATATAATTCTTGACATAAATAAATGTCTGTTTAATTAGCTCTTCCCATCTCTGGCTCGTTAACAAGTGTAAAAATAAGAGAAGGCTACAATAATTGGCTTAGAGTTACTAATGAATTAATTAACTTCAGTCTGTTTTGCCTAACCTTTAATAAGCAGGCCCTTATTTTTCTCAAACATTCGATTTGACAGGGTGAGAAACAGACACACTGCAAGACCCTGGAAAATTAATGAGAACTGAGAAAGGAATCAATGTATGCTCTGTCTGAACTGAGCAGACACAAAGAGAGACAATAAACCCATGAACAAACACAGTCACTTTAAAAAATAGGTTGGAAAAAGTGGGCAAATTCAATTACAAAAGTAATTAGAAGATATAGGGAAAGGCTGCCTTTTGGGACTGTGCCAGAAAAACATGAATTAATAAGAATGAATGGAGAAAGGGCAGTGTAGTAATTAAGAGGCAATCACCTATGTCAATGAATATCTGAAAACAGGCTGCAAAACTATTAATTCAGTGATCAGAACTATTTTAAATGATTAAGTAAAGCGATTTCATCAAAAAACTAACAAATTTTACAAAAGGTACCATAACAATAGCACATTTCAGGCATTTATATAGCTAATTAATTTTTACAATTTAGCTAGACCTTCACAATGCTCGAGTGCAAAATGTTGCAAAAATTGATCGCTAGACAAGCTCTGGCTCCATATAATCTATAGATTAGTCAAAGGTGGCTTAAATTGAAATCTACAGCATTTTTGTAATGTATATTTTAACTATTCTCAATTTTAATCAAAATAAATTATAGTCTTGCACATTTTCAATCAAGGTTTGGTGGGTAAAATCAATTCAGGTGTTAAATTTGAATGGCGGGTTCTTATCTTACATGATCTAGCAGGAAAGTGAGGGATTAGGATTTGGTGCCAAGGTAGGAGAGAGTATGTGGATCCTTGATTTAAACAGTGAGGTGAGCTGTTTGGACTAAATGGTCTTATATTTTCCTTTTTTATCTATTCCGCGTTTTGGGGGTGAATTTTTAGGCTTGTCAATGTTAGCACTGGGAAATCTAACACTTTCTCACTTTCAGATAACTAGAGTCCACATCAAGCACTTTTGATCAGATATAGAAAAGTCTGGATGCAGAATAGAGCTTTTACTACTCTGTCCCCCACAAAATCCATCCTCAGAAGACCATCACCAGCATTATTGTGATGTTTTTATTTCCCAAGTCATCAATCCTTGTGGAATCGCTAATAACCAAATTAGTATCAATTAGTGTCAAATTAGAGCAATTTTCTTCTATGGTGTCATGGAACTCAGGTAAAGACTACCCAAATTCATTTGATAAAGGAACCTTATAGTGAGCACAGATAAAGGAGGCTTTCATCTTATCCTGTGCTGGATTCAAACCCAACTCCCACACATGAAAGGACAGTGTACGAACCTAGAGCACCGTAAGTCCTCCATAACCTTCTTATTTTGTTACTCTTATATGTTTTTTGAAATCTATCTGAATTACCACAAGCTAACATCCAGTTGCAATATACCACAAATGGAGAAGGTAGGATTGATTATGGATTGAATTCCAAGTTGTAGACATATAGGGCCCAAGTTTCCACATGATTCGCGCCTGATTTTTAGGAGCAACTGGTGGAGAACGGACTATTTTAGAAATCGCAATTCTCCACATTTTTTTTTCTGCAGTTCTAGTCAGGTAGAACAGTTCTAGTTTAGAACAGAATTTTTTTCTTCAAAAGGGGGCGTGTCCGGCCACTGACGCCTGATTTGAAAGTTTCCACAGTGAAAATGTACTCCAAACTAAAGTAGAATGGAGCCAGTGAAGATTTTTGTAGAACTGAAAAAACCTGTTCTACACATTAAAAAAGCAGGTTACAAATTAGGCGTCCAGAACGAGGTGGGGGGGAAGGGAACTCATTAAATTCGACAATAAATCCTTATTTATACTTCTACAAATATTATACAAATAAATCCAACCTGAATAAACATTTATAAGCCAAGAAAAGATTAAATAAACCATCTTCCTACCTGTGTGAAAGTGCTTCAGCCAGGGAGAATTCTGCAGCCGTTCGTGCCGCTGAGCGGGAGGGGGGGGAGAAAGCCGTTCGTGTCGCTGAGCGGGAGGGAGGGGGAGAGGGAGGGAGAGAGGGAGGGAGAGAGAGAGAGAGAGAGAGAGGGGGGAGAGAGGGGAGGGAGAGAGAGAGAGAGAGAGAGGGGAGGGAGGGAGAGAGAGAGAGAGAGAGAGGGGAGGGGAGGGAGAGAGAGAGAGAGGGGAGGGAGAGAGAGAGAGAGGGGAGGGAGAGAGAGAGAGAGAGGGGAGGGAGAGAGAGAGAGAGAGGGGAGGGAGAGAGAGAGAGAGAGAGGGGAGGGAGAGAGAGAGAGAGAGGGGAGGGAGAGAGAGAGAGAGGGGAGGGAGAGAGAGAGAGAGGGGAGGGAGAGAGAGAGAGAGGGGAGGGAGAGAGAGAGAGAGGGGAGGGAGAGAGAGAGAGAGGGGAGGGAGGGAGAGAGAGAGGGGAGAGAGAGAGAGAGAGGGGAGGGAGGGAGAGAGAGAGAGGGGAGGGAGGGAGAGAGAGAGAGGGGGGAGGGAGAGAGAGGGGGAGGGAGGGAGAGAGAAAGAGGGGGAGGGAGGGAGAGAGAGGGGGAAGGGAGGGAGAGAGAGAGAGGGGGAAGGGAGGGAGAGAGAGAGAGGGGGAGGGAGGGAGAGAGAGGGGAGGGAGGGAGAGAGAGGGGGGGAGGGAGAGAGAGGGGGGAGGGAGGGAGAGAGAGAGAGGGGGAGGGAGGGAGAGAGAGAGAGAGGAGGGAGGGAGAGAGAGAGAGCGGGGGGGAGCGGGTGTCTGGTCGGTGGGGGGGGGGGAGCGGGTGTCGGGTCTTGTCGGGGGGGGAGCAGGAGCTGGCCGTGGGGGGAGCCTTATTCACGCAGCCCCAGTGAGGCCATTGGGCCAGGGCTAGGGGCTGCGTGCTTCGGGCCCCTCCCACACAGTTCGGCGCCTGGAGCTACTGCACTTGCGTGCCGACTGTAGCGCGCATGTGCAGAGGTCCCGGCACTGTTTTCAGCGCCGGGACCTGGCTCTGCCCCCCCCACAGCTCGTGCTGGCTGCGCCGAGGGCCAGAGGACCTACAGGTAGGTGGAGAATATCGAGGATTTTTTTAGGCGCCGTTTTAGGCGCGAAAAACGGGCGCCCAGCTCGGAGGGGCGCCCATTTTTTTTCTTGTGGAAACTTGGGCCCATAAATGGGAACCTGGGTTATTCCAATGCCTTTTTTAACTGTACAATGCTTTATGATACAATGTTGCTATCAGTGAAACTTAATGTTAATTGCATCGGTATCAGTAGTACTACCAAAAGTGGCCTGGATAGATTATAAATACAAAAAAGATGTAGGCCCAGATTTTGCAGTGGTTATGATGGCAAAACTATCAGCGTTCGCAATCATTACTCCCCTGAAAGTGACGGCAACACAGGATTTAGTGCATGTGCAGATAAATGTGGAAATCTAGAGTTTACAAGTTGGTCTTTATCAAGTTGGTCTTTCCCTGCTCCTCCACAGGTTGCATTGTGTAACTCCCCAGAGCCAGCAATCAATTCAAATCACAGTTCCTGATGAAAACATCCCCTATTATGCTGGAATATCGCTGTTTAAACCCCGCACCCCCGAAAAGGTTAAGGCTTGTTAACAGAGGTGTAACTGGGTTTTTAATGCCGTATTGACTGCTGAACAACTGTTCTGGTTCTGAAAAGCGAATTTTATATTTGTGGAATGTCAATATTTTCCATTAATGTGATGAGAATGATGTGACTTAATATAATAATTTGTTTAATGTTTGTTTATGATATTACAGCTTTTATCTTAATCCAATGTGTATGTCCCAATCTTTATTTTGCTCTCTGTAAAATTTATAAAAAATAAATTATAATCTGTGTATTTTACTTCCTGGTTTGCTGTTTGAGAACTTTTCAATGTGATTGGCTGCTTGGCCGCTTGGCCAGCTTGATGACATCACTGTTGCTGAACCCTGGATATTCATTGGATTTGGCAATAGATTCAAACTAAGGTCAGGAGAGCTGAAATTCACGCCACAGAGATTGCTAGATCTTTGTGGGCAGCTTTCTTCGAGGTCAGCAGCGAGTGCTGTCGCTTTGCCGTTGACCGCAAATTCCCAGCAAATAAATAAAGCATTTTAAAATTATGTAGTTCACAAAACGTTTTCAGCTTTAAAAAGAGAAGTCTCACAATCTGAAGTGTTAAGTGTGTAACTCAACATAAGAGTTTCTTAAATGTCCCGAAGACGTATTGGACAGTGGATGGGATTTCAAGTGGTTTCCTGTCATCTTAGCACCTCCTTACCGTAAAGGTGCCCCAGAATCTAGTGCTAAACTTTGGTAAAGTTAACTCAATCACATAGCCCAATTCATCTTGGGTGGTGCTGAGTTAGTTGGTCATTATTTATAGGAATCATAGAAATTTACAGCACAGAAGGAGGCCATTTCAGCCCATCGTGTTCGCGCCGGCCAACCAAGAGCTATCCAGCCTAATCCCACTTTCCAGCTCTTGGTCCGTAGCCCTGTAGGTTACGGTACTTTAAGTGCACATCCAAGTATCTTTTAAATGTGGTGAGGGTTCCTGCTTCTACCACCCTTTCAGGCAGTGAGTTCCAGACCCCCACCATCCTCTGGGTGAAGAAATTTCCCCTCATATCTCCTCTAAAACTCCCCCCCCGCCCCAATTATTTTAAATCTATGCCCCCTCTGTTGACCCCTCTGCCAAGGGAAACAGGTCCTTCTTATCCACTCTATCCAGGCCCCTCATAATTTTATTCCCCTCAATCATGTCTCCCCTTAGCCTCCTCTGTTCCAAAGAAAACAGACCCAGCATCTCCAATCTTTCTTCATAGCCAAAATTCTCCATTCCAGGCAACATTCTTGTAAATCTCCTCTGCACCCTTTCCAGTGCAATCACATCTTTCCTGTAATGTGGTGATCAGAACTGCACGCAGTACTCCAGGTGTGGCCTAACCAGTGTTTTATACAGTTGCAGATAAGGAAGACTTGCATTTATATAGCGCCTTTCATGATCGCTAGATGCCTCAAAGCACTTCACAGCCAATAAAGTACTTTTGAGGTGCAGTCACTGTTGTAATGTAGGAAATGTGGCAACCAATTTTTGCACAGCAAATTCCCACAAACAGTAATGTGATAATGACCAAATAATCTGTTTTAGTGCAGGATAAACACTACCATTTTGGGGAGAGGGGAACTTCTCCTGAAGGCATCTGATAGGCATCTTGCAGGACAGTCCTTAAGGCACAATCTTGTATAATTTGGTTGGCGTTCGAAAGGTTTGTTCCCTTACTCTCCTTTGGGCTTATCCCCTTGCTCTATTGTTGTTAACAGGTATTGGAAAATGTTTGAGGCCTGCGTTCCAGGGAAGAGGTTCAGAAATGTCTTTCCTTCATGTACATGTGTAATGGTGGCCCACTTGGCATTAATCATGGTTCTAACCCAACAAGCAATTAGGGTATGATGTGAATAATTTAGGATACATTATGTAGGAAACAAGTAAAGAAAAGCAAGTAAACAGGTGTGTATTTGTTTAAAAAGGACTGCTTTGATGAATCAGTGAGTAAATGCATGACATGGGTGAAAACAGAGTCATGCAGAGCAGAAAGCTTTCATATTTAATCCTCAATACATGCTGAGTTAGTTGATCAAAATTTAGGCTGACACCCCACTACAGTATTGAGTATGTGCTGCAGATATAGGCCTTTGGATAAGATGTTAAACTAAGGTCTTGCCTGCATGTTCCTATGGTTTAGGTGGACACGAAAGATCCCATGACACTATTTAAAGAGCAGGGAGTTGTTTCAGTCACCTGCTCAATATTCATCCTTCAAGCTAAACAAATGAACTAGTCATGCATTTGATTGCTGTTTGTAAGATCTTGCCATGTGCAAATTAGCCACCTGGATTGTCTATAAAATAATATTTGCTCCACTTCAAAATACTTTATTGTTTCTGTAGTGCTTTAAGATGTTTCTAAAAAAAAAGTTGTAAGGTATGCAATACTTATTTTCTCATTGGGGCTGTAAAGAGGCACTGCAACTGGACTCAAGTGTCCCCAGGCTCGAGGAGAAAAAACTGTTCTATTTCCAAAGACCTCCAGTGGGACGTGCTCATATGGATATCAGGTAAATATCAGGGTCTTCCTGTGCATGGAAGTTAGAACCAGAATCTCCAAGTCTAAACAGCATACACTGAATGTTGACAGTTAATGAGATGTCTAATCACAGGAGATAAATATACTTCCTTTATATATTTACATGGCATATATGCATATGGCCACTTATGCACTCGCATACCCACGATTTTCCACCCATGAAAATGAATCGATAGAAAATTGCAGGCTGACTGTAGACTGAATATGCAGACTCAAATATGAAATTGAGTGGTGCATTTGGTTGGAAATCTCTATGGGTTAATAGCAATGAAGAATGGAAGAAATCTCATCTCACAGAAACTCTAGGAAATATACATATATTAACATTCGTAAGCATTTGCAAGTTAAAAAAAAATCTTATTAAAGTAAAATTAAGAACCTTGTTATTAAGTTTCCAAGCAGATTACAGAACACCAACTGTTCAGTGCCCGTCAAACTTTTATAGGATTCTATTTCTTCTTGCTCTGGGATGTGACTTAGAAATTCAAATTGCGTAAAATGTAATTTCATATTTAGTGATGGAAAATGCAAATTCTCTAAAACCTGTCATATATGTTCTGGTCTTCTAAAACTACACAGGTGGTAGCATTTAGAAAAACATTGACATTTTTAATGCAATAAATCTGCATGGCTTTCTAAGGTGATAGCATAGAATATGAAACATAATTGTAAGTACCATAGAAGTGTGGATTACTGTTTAAATTTTGAACTATCTTCAAAAGTTCAAACTACTTGAATTTTCATTATAATTCTACTCAAAACGAAGTAAGTAGAGTGCCAGGAAAGGGTACCTGCACTTAGTCAGAACATATTTCTTACAATAACTGGTCACTTTCAGAACTAAATGACACTAGCTGCTGAAACAAATCACTGTTGAAACAAGGTTTCCCACCCTTAATCCCAGATCTTTGCCATGTTGTACAAATGTGTTGTAGTTTTCTAGAACTGTACCTCGTGTTCTGAAGGAACTACAGGGCTGACAAAGAAAAAATAAAGACTTGCATTTATATAGCGCCTTTCGTATCCACCAGACATCTCAAAGCACTTTACAGCTAATGAAGTACTTTTGAAGTATAGTCACTGTCGTAATGTAGGAAACACGACAGCCAATTTGTGCACAGCAAGCTCCCACAAACAGCAATGTGATAATGACCGGATAATCTGTTTTTGTTAGGTTGATTGAGGGATAAATATTGGCCAGGACACTGGGGATAACTCCCCTGCTCTTCAAAATAGTGCCAAAATTGGGATCTTTTACATCCACCTGAGAGAGGGGACGGAGCCTCGGTTTAACATCTCATCTGAAAGATGGCACCTCCAACAGTGCGGCATTCCCTCAGCACTGCACTGGAGTGTCAGCCTAGATTTTTGTGCTCAAGACACTGGAGTGGGACTTAAACCTACAACCTTCTGACTCAGAGGCGAGAGTCCTACCCACTGAGCCACAGCTGACACTAACACAAAATGGTGTTGGGGTGTCTTGTGCATGGGGAGTGGGGAAGTGACCCCAGCGCCTTCAGCAAGGGAAACTCATTTTAATAATCAGCACATGCTCCGAGCAAGTTTTTATGAGCACAAGGAATTCAATGAATGAAAGGGGTGGAGAATCAGAAGAGCAGCAGATCTTAAAGGGTTGCTGCTCCCTGAAAACATTGGTATTTGTTCTGGCTGGATGGACCAGCAGGAATAAAAGTTCACCAACGACAAGTGGGCTCAACTGGCCCCTGCCATCACAGGCTGATTTTAGAAGACTGCACAGTTAAAATTGTCTCTGTAAACTTGCCACCCTGTACCTGCTTGATCCCCATCTGCCGTCCCTTTAACTGGTCATTTTTCTTTTTTGATGGCCGAGGCAACCACTGCCTCATAAACATGTGCAGATTGGAGCAATGTGGTTATTTTTTGACTCAACATGTCAGAAATTCTGCCATGATGGGTGTTGGTTGAGGGCAGTGAGGGAAAAGACTTGTTGACATCCTGAGAGAGAGCAGCACATGCTGATACCGTTGTACCACTTCTAATCCTACTGATCTGTGAGAGAGCAGACTGTAGGAGATGAGTGACACCTTGAAAGTTCCTATCCAAGTAAGCCACAAGTCTTTCCAAGGTGGTCCCTTAGAAGATAAGAAGGGGGATTTAATAATGGGAAATGTGGAAATGGCTGAGACCTTAAACAATTATTTTGCTTCGGTCTTCACAGTGGAAGACACAAAAACCATGCCAAAAATTTCTGGTCACAGGAATGTAGGAAGGGAGGACCTTGAGACAATCACTATCACTAGCGGGTAGTGCTGGACAGGCTAATGGGACTCAAGATAGACAAGTCCCTGGTCCTGATGAAATGCATCCCAGGGTATTAAAAGAGATGGCGGAAGTTATAGCAGATGCATTCGTTATAATCTACCAAAATTCTCTGGACTCTGGGGAGGTGCCATCAGATTGGAAAGCAGCTAATGTAACGCCTCTGTTTAAAAAAGGGGGCAGACAAAAGGCAGGTAACTATAAGCCGGTTAGTTTAACATCTGTAGTGGGGAAAATGCTTGAAGCTAATTTTAAGAAAGAAATAGCGGGACATCTAGATAGGAATAGTGCAATCAAGCAGATGCAACACGGGTTCATGAAGGGGAAATCATGTGTAACTAATTTACTGGAATTCGTTGAGGATATAACGAGCATGGTGGATAGAGGTGTACCGATGGATGTGGTGTATTTAGATTTCCAAAAGGCATTCGATAAGGTGCCACACAAAAGGTTACTGCAGAAGATAAAGGTACGCGGAGTCAGAGGAAATGTATTAGCATTGATAGAGAATTGGCTGGCTAACAGAAAGCAGAGAGTCGGGATAAATGGATCCTTTTCGGGTTGGAAATCGGTGGTTAGTGGTGTGCCACAGGGATCGGTGCTGGGACACAACTGTTTACAATATACATAGATGACCTGGAAGAGGGGACAGAGTGTAGTGTAACAAAATTTGCAGATGGCACAAAGATTAGTGGGAAAGCGGGTTGTGTAGAGGACACAGAGAGGCTGCAAAGAGATTTAGATAGGTTAAGCGAATGGGCTAAGGTTTGGCAGATGGAATACAATGTCGGAAAGTGTGAGGGCATCCACCTTTGAAAAAAAACAGTAAAAGGGAATATTATTAGAATGGGGAGAAATTACAACATGCTGTGGTGCAGAGGGACCTGGGGGTCCTTGTGCATGAATCCCAAAAAGTTAGTTTGCAGGTGCAGCAGGTAATCAGAAAGGCGAATGGAATGTTGCCCTTCATTGCGAGAGGGATGGAGTACAAAAGCAGGGAGGTCCTGCTGCAACTGTATAGGGTATTGGTGAGGCCGCACCTGGAGTACTGCATGCAGTTTTGGTCACCTTACTTAAGGAAGGATATACTAGCTTTGGAAGGGGTACAGAGACGATTCACTAGGCTGATTCCGGAGATGAGGGGGTTACCTTATGATGATAGATTGAGTAGACTGGGTCTTTACTCGTTGGAGTTCAGAAGGATGAGGGGTGATCTTATAGAAACATTTAAAATAATGAAAGGGATAGACAAGATAGAGGCAGAGAGGTTGTTTCCACTGGTCGGGGAGGCTAGAACTAGGGGGCACAGCCTCAAAATACGGGAGAGCCAATTTAAAACCGAGTTGAGAAGGAATTTCTTCTCCGAGGGTTGTGAATCTGTGGAATTCTCTGCCCAAGGAAGCAGTTGAGGCTAGCTCATTGAATGTATTCAAGTCACAGATAGATAGATTTTTAACCAATAAGGGAATTAAGTGTTACGGGGAGCGGGCGGGTAAGTGGAGCTGAGTCCACGGCCAGATCAGCCATGATCTTGTTGAATGGCGGAGCAGGCTCGAGGGGCTAGATGGCCTACTCCTGTTCCTAATTCTTATTATGTTCTTGTTGGGAGCATAGAGTCGGGATGGAAACGGTTTGAGTGTGTGAGTGACTGCCCTTGACAGCATTTGACTGAGTATGGCATTAAGGTGCCCTAGTAAAATTGAAGTCAATGGCAATCAGGGGGAAAACTCTCCATTGGCTGAGACATACCTCACACAAAGGAAGATGGTTGTAGTTGTTAGAGGACATTCACCTCAGCCCCAGGACATCGCTGCAGGAGTTCCTCAGGGCAGTTTCCTAGGCACAACTATCTTCAGCTGCTTCATCCATCATCATATTCATCATAGGCAGTCCTTCGAATTGAGGAAGACTTGCTTCCACTCTTAAAATGAGTCCTTAGGTTGCTGAACAGTCCAACACGAGAGCCACAGTCCCTATCACAGGTAGGACAGATAGACCTTCCCTCTATCATAAGGTCAGAAGTGGGGATGTTCGCTGATGATTGCACAGAGTTCAGTTCCATTCTCAACTCTTCAGATAATGAAGCAGTCCATGTCCATGCAGCAAGGCCTGGACAACATTCAGGCTTGGGCTGATAAGTGGCAAGTAACATTTGCGCCACACAAGTACCAGGCAATGACTATCTCCAGCAAGTGAGAATCTAACTACCACTCCTTGACATTCAATGGCGTTATCATTGCTGAATCCCCCACCATCAATATCCTGGGGGTCACCATTGACCAGAAACTTAACCGCACCAGCCACATAAATACTGTGGCTACAACAGCAGGTCAGAGGCTGGGTATTCTGCGGAGAGTGTCTCACCTCCTGACTCACCAAAGCCTTTCCATCATCTACAAGGCACAAGTCATGAGTGTGATGGAATATTCTCCATTTGCCTGGATGACTGGGGCTCCAACAACACTCAAGAAGCTTGACACCATTCAGGACAAAGCAGCCCACATGATTGACACCCCATCCTCCACCTTAAACATTCACTCCCTGCACCACCATCGCAACGTGGCTGCAGTGTGTACTATCTACAAGATGCACTGCAGCAACTCGCCAAGGCTTCTTCGACAGCACCTCCCAAACCTACGACATCTACCACGTAGAAAGACAAGGGCAGCCAGCGCATGGGAGCACCATCACCTGCAAGTTCCCCTTCAAGTTACACATCATCCTGACTTGGAAATGTATCACGTTCCTTCATCATCACTGGGTCAAAATCCTGGAACACATTCCATAACAGCACTGTGGGAATGCCTTCACCACAAGGACTGCAGCAATTCAAGAAGGCAGTTCACCACCACCTTCTCAAGGGCAATTAGGGATGGGCAATAAATGCTGGCCTTGCCAGTGATATTCACATCCCAGGAACAAATAAATGTTAAAAAATATGTATGTCCCATTCTTTATTTCACTTTCTGTACAATTATTTAAATGTAATTTATATTTCTTGTTTTTTACTTCTTGCTTTGCTGTTTGTGAGGATTCATCACTCTGATTGGTTTTTCAGCCTCCCTGCTGCTTGATCTGTTCACAGATGCCACATATCCCCTGCCGAGGGCGTTGAATTCAAACTGACACCAGAAAAGAAATCTGTGCACTAAGAGTCCGCTAAAACTTTGTGGGCAGCTTTTTCCGAGCTGAACGGCGAGCACTGTTCCTTTGCTGCTGACCACAAAATTCGGGCCATTGATTTTTGTGAGCCAGTTTACTGTATTCCAAAATAGCAAAATTATGATGGCCAGCCTTACTAAGCTGCAAAGCACTTTAAATCCTGTCGTAGTGTAAAATATCTGGCTCTGTCACAGGCAAACCCCAAATAGTTTCCCATGATTGGAGGTCATTATTCAAATGACGATGATTCCAAAAGTATACATTGGGTCAGCACACTATGGGTCGAGTGGGTGCTATTCTCACACCACCCTTCTTACGGTCAGGCTTACCTCTGATCAGAAAAATCAAGGCTGCAAAAACACCTAGGAATTACTATACAATAGACAATGTGTTACTCTTCGAAAACACATAAATGTGTACAATCTACTTGTTCTTGTGACTGTTTCCATTCCAAAAAGCAGAAACCATAATTGGATTACAATTAAGTATTGGTTTGAAGAAAACAAGCTGCACAATGTAGAAGATTAATTCTCGTGTGTTATGGTATTTACTTATAATTTGTCATACTTTTATCATCTGCCAAAAACCTCCCTTGATTGATTGCCAATCTACCAAAATATTAATCTGAGTTCAGAACAATGAATAAGGAAAATTAACATTCCAGATTAATCATTAATGGTGCTTCTAGTTGTGCATTAACTTTTAGTGTGCCAGACTTTGCGTGAAATATCTATGCATACAGTTTGTTTAAATATTAGTAAAAATATCCTTTGCTTACATGTATTATGTGTACAGATACAGTACTCTGTAGACTTGGATTGTGTGTACAGATACAGTACTCTGCATACGTGTATTGTGTGGACAGATACAGTACTCTGTAGACTTGAATTGTGTGTACAGATACAGTACTCTGCATACTTGAATTGTGTGTACAGATACAGTACTCTGTATACTTGGATTGTGTGTACCGATACAGTGCTCTGTAGACTTGTATTGTGTGTACAGATACAGTACTCTGCATACTTGGATTGTGTGTACAGATACAGTACTCTGCATACTTGTATTGTGTGTACAGATACAGTGCTCTGTAGACTTGTATTATGTGTACAGATACAGTACTCTGTAGACTTGGATTGTGTGTACAGATACAGTACTCTGCATACTTGTATTGTGTGTACAGATACAGTACTCTGTATACTTGGATTGTGTGTACAGATACAGTACTCTATACTTGGATTGTGTGTACAGATACAGTGCTCTGTAGACTTGGATTGTGTGTACAGATACAGTACTCTGCATACTTGGATTGTGTGTACAGATACAGTGCTCTGTAGACATGCATTGTGTGTACAGATACAGTACTCTGTAGACTTGGATTGTGTTTACATTTACAGAACTCTGCATACTGTGAATTCTTTAAAGCAGAATTTCAAAAATAAATGGAAGCTTCTTAATTTTTCTCAAGAAAAAAAATATCTGATTGGCCTTTTTAATTTAAAGCAAGAATAGTAACGTGACCCTTAGGCTTCTTGCACTCCATATAGACATTGATTTTTTTTTTAACTAAATAAAATAGAATTTTAAACTCAATTCAGGAAAAAGGTGCTTCCTTCATAGTTCAATGGATAAATGAAGTACTGAATGTGTACAAACCAACAAAATCCCAGATTAATCCCTGGTCGATGCTAAATCAGTTTATTTTAGCTGATGTAGTTTGGGGATGGGGGTTGTGGGGAGTGCTACAATTGGCTTTAGTATTCCCTAATTAGAGAGGGGGAGGAATTATCCATGGTTGCTGCACCTGATCCATATCAGCTGTTGGAATGGATAAGAACCAGGCTCAGCTGTAATGCTTTTGTGGTCAAGGTGGCTGCTAATTTTCTTCAGTCTCACTGAATGAATGGCCATTTGGGCAAGGGATTGAAGGGTTACCAGCATCAGTGGAACCATATTCCAACATGAGAATGGGAAGAGGAGAATAATAAAATATGTTTTAAACCTACTGTAATTCTAAAAGGCAAGTATTTCTTCCAAATGGCTGTTAAAATTTAAAGTATAAAAGATTTTTTTTTTGGTTAGCAGTGTGTATCTGTTGCAAGCTGATTGTTGCATTACTAGAATTAGCAAAAGTACCCATTCAGCAAGGTAGACACTGAATAAAGGACCTGTTTCCCTGTCTCTTCTAAAGTGAGGAATTTGTATTAATTTTTTTCACTTGTGTAAAATCCATTGAATGCAAATATGGCTATGGTTTTTAAGGTAAATACAATACAAATTATTTAAACCTCATTTGTTAACAGTTACTATTGGTGGCAAAATTGAGCTAAATTAATTTTGCCTGCTCTATTTTATTGATTGTAACCAATGTTATTAATGGACAGAATTAAGTTTTTTTTAAAAGCACACTTTATTGGGGACAGGTTCTTCATTCAGTGATTACCTTATGAGGTCTGCGGTTGATATTGATGGTCTTGGAACAAACACAGTGGGGTAATTTTGACCTAACTGGCTGGGTGGGAAATGGACGGGATCGGGTGGAGTGTAGGTTCTGGAGGGGTGTAAAACCTGTGTCGCACCCATTCTAGTCAGTTTCCGATGGATGTGTTAGGTTAACATTGTCCTCCCATATAACAGATGGAAGGCACTGATCATATTTGAAACTCCTGTAACTAGAAATAGAAGAACCAATATCAAGGAGGACTGCCATTGTGGTACCTTTGTTTTAAGAAGGTAGTAATTATCGGCCAGTCAGCTTAACCTCGGTGGTGGGAAAATTATTGGAAAAATTCGAAAGGACATGATGATAAATCGTCATTTAGAAAGACACAGATTAATCAAGGATAGTCAGCATAGATTTGTTAAGGGAAGGTCATGTCTGACTAACTTGATTGAAGTTTTGAGGAAGTATCTAGGAGGGTAGTGCATTTGATGCAGTGTATATGGATTTTAGCAAGGCTAATAAAGTCCCACATGGCAGACTGGTCACTAAAGTAAAAGCCCATGGGATCCAGGACAAAGTGGCAAGTTGAATCCAAAATTGGTTCAAAGGCAGGAAGCAGGAGGTAATGGTTGATTGGTCTTTTTGTGACTGGAATGCTGTTTCTGGTGAGGTTCTGCAGGGCTCAGTACTAGGTCCCTTGCTTTGTGTGGTATACATCAATGATCTAGACTTGAATATAGGGCGTATGATTAAGAAGTTTGCAGATTATATTAAAATTGGCTGTGTGGTTGATGATTAAAAAGAAAACTATAGCCTGCAGGAAGATATCAATCAACTGGAAATGTGGCCAATGGAATTTTAATTCGGCGAAGTGTGAGGTAATGCATTTGGGGAGGTCTAACAAGGAAAGGGAATACACATTAAATGGTAGGATATTGAGAAGTGTAGGGGAACAAAGGGACTTTGACGTGCATGTCCACAGATCCATGAAGGTAACCGGCCAGGTAGATAAGGTGGTTAAGAAGGTGTACAGAATGCTGGCCTTTATTAGCAAGGCATAGAATATAAGAGCAGGGAGGTTATGCTTGAACTGTATAAAACACTAGTTAGGCCACAGCTAGAGTACTGTGTGCAGTTCTGGTTACCGCATTACAGGAAGGATGTGATTGCACTGGAGAGGGTACAGAGGAGATTTACGAGGATGTTGCCGGAAGTGGAGAATCTTAGCTATGAGGACAGATTGAATAGGCTGGGTTTGTTTTCCTTGGAACAGAGGAGGCTGAGGGGAGATCTCATTTGAGGTGTATAAAATTATGAGGGGCCATGATATAATGAATAGAAAGGGCCTACTTTCCTTAGCAGAGGGGTCAACAATCAGGGGGCATAAATTTAAAGTAATTGGTAAAGGAGATTTGAGGGGAAACTTCTTCAGCCAGAGGGTAGTGGGGGTCTGGAACTCACCGCCTGAAAGGGTGGTAGAGGCAGAAACCCTTACCACATTTAATAAGTACTTGGATGTGCACTTGATGTGCTGTGGCCTGCAGGGCTATGGACCTAGAGCTGGAAAGTGGATTTAGGCTGGATAGCCTCTTGTTGGCAGGCACAGACACAATGGGCTGAAATGGCCTCCTTCTGTGCTGTAAATTTCTATGATTCTATGATTCTAATTTATTTTATCTCCTAGCTGTAAAATTTCTGAATTAATCATTTCCATTTTTCCAGGATTCTTTTCCCTTGGAGAAATATTCATATTTCTGTTTTCCATTTGGATCACATAACCACAAGCATTTCATATTACTTTCAGTAATAAACATTGCTATTTGGTTCTCAAAGATATCATCACTTACAATCCCATTACCCCATATAACTCCCAATATTCCCATCAAAAGTTAATTTCAAACATTAACTGCACCCTCTTGTCTGATTTTTACTGTTCATATATCATTTCTATGTGATGACAATGGTATCAGGAGGTAAATAGACAACCCTACAATTCAGCTATCTAGTCTTATTTAATCCCTGATAGCTCTTCCCCTCTGATGCAAGGCTTATGTCCATCTCTGCTCCTTGATATAATAAATTGATCTACAGCCCAATTAAATACACACTATCTTAAGACATTCTCAGGTACTTATTCCAGTCTGACTTGATTTCTACTTCATCCACTGATCATCACCTTAGTTTTAGAACATTATGGGGAGAAACTGGACCCAATCGTGTTTGTTTTTTGGGTGCAAATTTCATTTTATGGGGACCAATTGGATCTCCGCCCAGAAGCACCAGCTGCAAAGTAGGCAACCAGCGAGTTCCAAGGGCCCAGGGTGCCCTCATAAAACAGTGTCCCTTGAATATGCTAATTGGGGCTTAACAACTGTTTTAGAACCCAGATGCCATATTCGACAAAATCTGGATAGAGCAGTCTCTTAAGGCCACTGAGGAACAGGTAAGTTTTATTTTTCCACGCACCTCAATGTGGAGTCAAGAGAAGCAGGAGTGCTCCTACTGGCACCACAACGATGATGTGGGCTGCTCTGGTCCGTGCTTGCCCCCGCTCCCAGGATTTACCCACGGGCCGCCTCGACGTCCGATCCGGCTGATTTTGGTAAAGCCCGACAGAGAAGCTGTGTTGGGACAGCCATATGGCGTCCACAGCTTGCCGGCATTGTGGAAATGAGGCCCGCGTCCCAATTTGGAGCAAGCTTCGGGCCTTAATCTTCAGACGCACATTCCAGACACGCCATCTACTTCACGCCAGGAACCAGTGCGCACCCAATTTCTCCCCCTATAATTTGAATACTCTAATTTTAGCAGACTTGTGAACTCCATCTGTCATCTGTTGTGGAGCACGTATGCAACTATTCAAGTCAATGATAACAGGAAGTCAGGTGTCTGTGATCAAGGTTAATCTATTGTGGAGGCTCGTACTCAAACCAATCATGGCTCTGTGCATTTCACAAATTGTGCTTCACAACACTGAGGAGAAAGCATGCTCTGAAAATCATTTTTTGCAGATGTTCCTTGATGCAAATTTTGCCAGCTGCAGAAACCATTCAGTATTCAAAAGGTTGATGAATTTGCTCTCATCTACCACCAAGGGACACACTTATTCACATCATTACTGGCTTGATTTAGAAAGCAACAAACATGCACAGCATGCATGACAAATATGTACTACACATTAATGTATGTGGACACAAAATTAAATGAGTTCTAATTGAGTATTCAAGATGTCTAAACAATTCACATTCAGTTTCAACTGTTATATTCAAACTTAAGTTAAAGTGATTTGTATAATTCTTAAATAAAATAACCTACTGAAAACACAACTTTATATCAACGGCAATGAAAACCAGCAGCAACTGGAGCATTCATGGACGTCAAACCCTATTTCTTTCCCAATAATCTGAGTGAGCAAATATTGACTGCCTTTAAGACTTAAACTGTTGTTTTCAACAAAAGTAAATAAAAGTAAAATGTTCTGTATAACTAAAAGTTTTGTGTAAAGCATGCATCATATTAAATGTGCATATAATACTTTTAAATGTGCCTGCAGCATAAAAAAACATACTTTTCAATTGTTTCAGATAATTTATGAACTGATTCACCCAAACATAACGGGGACAAAATGTTACCAGTCAGGAAAGAGGAACCCACACAAAACCAACCAAATTAAATAATTCAATTTTCTTTTCTAGGCAATGGCCAATCTGCTCGCAGCAACTACCACGATATGAACCAATATCATCTCTAGATTTAATTTTCCAAACTGATTTCAGTTGTCATAATTTCTGATCTAGCTATAGAGCTATATAAATTGTATTTGTAATATAACAAATACATTTCACACTAAAATCATTAAACTTACATTTGGATGTATAATGTTTGAATTTCCAATAATAAAGTTTCCTTCCAGAGGCCTATCCTTCTTTCAGTGGCCAGGGAGTTGGTTTGTATCCTTACCTATATCCTAAATGTCTCAGTTGAACTTAATTGACGGTTTATTTCCCTCACACAATGCATGCACATACTTTGCATGCAGGATCTTTTATAAAACCTTCCTTTTTTTGTATTTTGCATCTATGATTTTTTGCTTTCTTAGTCAGCTGATTTACCTTTTAATATTTTTATGTCTTTAAATGGCTTCACCCTTTAAAATTGGGGCTGAACACGCAAGCATAGTTTGACCTGACTTTGCTGAACTTCCACATTTTAAAAATGTCCCATTTTTATTTTATTGCCACTTTTTACTCCTAATAAACTTTCTCTCATAAATTAAAATAGCAGTGATGGACTTTTCATTATTTATTTATATGAAATTATGTCCTTTCCTTAAGTCCATTGCTCTTCTCTGCCCCTCTGTTCTGATGGAGGCCACAAGCTGAAGAATCGTGAAATAATTGAGAAGTAGCGCTGGGTTTCAGTTTCCCTTCCTGAATGGCTTCAAACCTTCTTCCCAGTCCCTTCTTTGGCTTTGTGCTACCGATATTGAGTGTGCAATTCAAGCATTGCAGGATTTCTGAGAAGTGAATCATGTAATCAACTTGAAAATCTTCAACGAATCGCCTGTGATTGATGCTTCTCATCCACTTGAAGGGAATGGTTTATGCCAAGTTGAAGTTTCTTCCCCAGTGACCTCTGCTTAATCCCTCAAACTCTTCTATGGAGTAAATATACTGTCCCTACCAACACGCCCAGGCCTAGCTGCCTTCCCCCCCCCCCACAAATGCTGCCAAGCACCAAACTCCAAAACCAGTGCTGACAGGTCCCAGACCATCTACTGTACTTCAATTTCTGCATGAGCCCAAAGACTCCCACTCCTTCCCACTCTTCCAGCCTTGTTTCACTCCATTTATTTGCCAACTCCAAGCTCCAGTCCTGACACCGGCTCCCAGCCTGAGCACCCAACACAACAACCCAGTTTCTCATCTGCACATACTGCTCCAGCTGCCGGACAGCCTGCTGATCTCAGTATTAACCTCCAACTCTGGTGCACAGTAGTTGTCTTCTTGCCTGCCTGGGCTTTAATAATTTAGTGCATCAATAAAGGAATGTGTGTGACAGCCATACAGCGACATTGGAAAACATACATAAATCAGAGGGGGAGAGGCTCATGAGGGGCAGAGAAAGAGAGCCTGACACAAATGTTGAAATACTAGACACAAATGAGAAAAAATATTGAGAGTCAGAGAGCAAAATAGTGGAATGAGCACAGAAGGACGGAGAGATGGACACAGAAATAATTAGAAAGTAGGACAGAAGCATTGAAATATTGCGGGAAGAGAGGACCAACTTTTGATCCATGAGCAACACTAGAAGTGACCAACTTATCACAGAACATCCTGTCATGATAAAACAGAGAATCCTCCGACTCATTGTGAGCAACCCCACAGGAGCACCCTGTAGTATAATAAACTGGATATAGTAAAACAGTGACATTACAATAAAACTGGACTTTATTCATGTGCAGGTACCTTTTCAAACAGTGTAAAGTAAAGCAAACAGCAAGGATCTTGAACATTTGAATTGCTCTTCACATTACTTTGAGCCTGTGATAAGGTGTTTGTCATGTTTCAGGAATTTTGATCTTGTTTCTTTTTCGCAGAAAGGATTTTATGTTTAAGTGTTGTGTTTTAAAACAAAGTGAATTTGCATAGGTTTAAGAATAAAGGCCACAGACGGCAGGCAATGATGAAAGAAAGAACAATCTTGCATTTATATAGAACCGTTCATGATCTCAGGACGTCCAATTAAGTACTTTTGACATGCTTTTGTGAAAATACGCTCATAGGTTCTGACCACACTGCAGATATCTCTCCAGAAGCACATCAAAATCTCATTAGAATGCACTGGCAGGGCGAGCTTCCAACAGTAAAGATACGTCAATGTATCTAATACAGGATGAAAACACGTTTGGATTTTCACATCCATTATATCTATCAATTAATAGGAAGGTATTCAGTTAATTGGGATGTCAATTAGAAAAATTTTGGAATATGGTTGTCAAAAATGTTCTATGCTCTGAGAAAGAAATCTTTTCCCACATAACGTAAAATTACCCTGTTCAATATTTAATAAATTATCAATTGGAATTTAGAACACAGTAAATATGCCTGAGACAGTGCTTGACACTTTTTGGGGCCGAAATTAAGGGTCCGGATAAGGCCCGTTATCGCCATTTTGCAGCGGCCATGCGGCGGAATCAATTGGCCGCCTTGTTTCAGTCGATTGGCCGCCCCGACCCAAATTCAGCTCGGGGATTTTTTAGCCTGTCCCGACTTCCGCCCCGCTGCTGCTGACCGTCGCAAGCATGTCATAAAAGTGCGCACTGCCGATCTCCCGCACCTCCAGCGCACTCCATCCCAAATTTACATTCAAAAATCGTTGCTGTGCCCGCAGTGCCCCCGACAGCCTTTTCTGTCGGCGCACCTTGTTCTGTGTGTGTGTGGCATGGCAGCACAGCGGCCCTTCAAGGGGAGGGACCACTGCCGCAGCCGCCATGTTTTTATTTTTACCGGCCGACTTCCCGATCGGCCGGCCAATTATTGCCCTGCGTTCAGCTGGGCCACCAATAGGCAGCCTGATAGCCCCCTCTCTTGGCCCAGCCAAAACCCTCCCTCGTGATCCAGTGGCCAAACCTACAGAATCGCTGAATCTCTCCCCTTTAAATGAGGGGAGAGACGTGGTGACGCACACGCACAGTGACGTCATCACTGCTCTGCTGTTGACAGCGGCAGAGACTCGGTCCCGCCCCAAATTACTGATACTGTAAAGTGACTGTATTTATTTTTATTCCCATTCCCACCTTAGGGTTACCAGTCACATTAATGCTCTTACAACTTCAGATAGAAACCGGGAGTTTCAAGCCAAGGAGATTTCTGTTACTACCACTCCTGCCACTCCACAGCAGCTTTTCCCAACCATCACTATTACAGCTATTGCCCAAACCACAAACTGGCAAAACTTATTTCAGTCAGGGAAGACCTAATAAAAAGGATATAAAGGCACAGACGAGGGTGCAGAGAATACTTACAAAGCTGATAACAGAAATGCGAGGGTATACATAGCAGGAAAGGATGAACAGGCTGCGTCTTTTTTCTCTTGAAAAAAGGCTGAGGGGTGACCTAATAGAGGTCTTTAAAATTATGAAAGATTTTGATAGAGTGGATAGAGAGAGAATGTTTCCACTTGTGGGGCAGAGCAGAACTAGAGGCCATCAATATAGTCACCAAGAAATCCAATAGGAAATTCAGAAGAAACTTCTTTACCTAAAGAGTGGTGAGAATGTGGAACTTGCTACCACAGAGAGTGGTTGAAGTGAATAGTATAGATGCATTTAAGGGGAGGCTAGATAAGCATATGAGGGAGAAGAGAATAGAGGGTTATGCTGATAGATTTAGATGAGGAAAGACGGGAGGAGGCTCGAGTGGAGCATAAACGGCAGCATTGACTGGTTGGGCCAAATGGCCTGTTTCTGTGCTGTATATCCTATGTAATCCTCGATGTCCTTGAATTATGAGACTATCTGACCAATAACTGATTTCAAAAGACTACCTTTTAACAAGGCACAATCTTTACATAAAATGTTTAGCAAAGCATTTTTAGTTTGTTTGCAGGCATGTCACATAGTGAATGTAACTGCACTTGTGTGATGTCACCATCAATAATGACACATGGTTCAACTCCCTCCCTAAACATAAAAAGGTTTTTCATGAAGGTGATGCCTCTTTAAACAAGCTATTATGGAAGGCTTCTAAAACCAGATTGACAGATAAGATACTCAAGCCGTTGTAAAAGGTGTGTATATAATTTCTTACTCTTTTGCAAACTTGTAAATAAAGTCAGCAGGCAGACTTTTTGACTTTTAGTTCAAAATATTAGTAAGAGACTCTAAAGTACCAGCAACCGTCAGAGTAGTCTGATGAGTTCGTAAGAGGATGATATGGGAAAACACAAAACAAGGCTACAGTCATGCCTATGGAACTTTTTTCTTTCTTCTTTTGGCCCCTCGGGTAATTTTCTCCTGTCCTCGCCCCTTCCTGTCACCCAGTCATGCCGTGTTTCATTTCTCATCTCTCGGATACCTTGCCCTCACCAATCTCTAGCCCAGTCTATCACTACTCCTCTGCCTTCCTACTCTCAGCATTCTTCGAAGGGTCCATCAAAGCACCGTCACTGCCTCCTTCTGAGCAACAACGCCAACTGCCCCATCCTCTTCTCTCGCCGACCTTCCTAACTTGTACACCCGCTAAAGCTAATCTCACCAATCCTCTTTCCTGTCCCGCTCACCCCATCCACCACTGTCCCCTTGGGCTCTGCAGCAGATCAACAATCACCACCCCCTCCAAAATTTCTGTTTGCTCACGGACAAGGCCCTTGCCGACCATGATGTTATTGTGGATGATTGCATGGCTTTGACAGAAACTTGGCTTACAGGGGGCGACACCTTGCTCCTTATTAAACCCTTCCCACCGGGCTATACTTTTAATCATCTGCCACGCTCATCTGCCGCGGTGTCATTGTAGCCTTTATTACCAAATCATATCTTGCTTTCACCCCCCTACTCCTCTGGTACCTTCTTCTCTTTTGAGACCCACTTCCTGCTCCCTTGACCCTATTCCCACCAAACTTCTGACCACCCAACTTCCTTTTCTGGCTCCCATGTTAACTGACATTGTTAAAAGTTCTCTCTCCTCAGGTACTATCCCCGTGTCTTTCAAATCTGCTGGCATCCCCCTCTCAAAAACCAAACCTTGATCCCACTGTGCTTGCAAATTCCCTTTCCTCTTCAAAGTCCTTGAACGTGTTGTCATGTCCCAAATCCATGCCCAGCTTTCCCGGAACTTCATGTTTGAATTCCCTTCAATCTGGTTTCCGCCCCGCCACAGTACCGAAACGGCTCTCATCAAAGTCACAAATGACATCCTTTGTGACCGTGACGAAGGTAAACTATCCCTCATCGTCCTTCTTGAACTGTCTGCAGCCTTTGCCACGACTGACCACTCCATCCTCCTCCAACACCTCTCCACCATCGTCCAGCTGGTTGGACTGCACTCGCCTGGTTCCATTCTATCTATCTAATCATAGCCAGTAAATCACCTGCAATGGCTTTTCTTCCCACTCCCTCAATTACCTCTGGTGTCCCCCAAGGATCTATTCTTGGCCCCTCCTATTTCTCATCTACATGTTGCCCCTTGGAGACATCATCTGAAAACACGGCGTAAGTTTCCACATGTACGCTGACGACACCCAACTCTACCTCACCATCACTTCTCTCGACCCCTTGAAATTGTCAGACTGCTTGTCCAACATCCAGTACTGGACGAGCAGAAATTTTCTCCAATTAAATATTTGGAAGACCGAAACCATTGTCTTTGGTCCCCGCCACAAACTGTGTTCCCTAGCCATCGACTCCATCCCTCTCCCTAGCATCTGTCTGAGGCTGAACCAAACTGTTCGCAACCTAGGTGTCATATTTGTCCCTGAAATGAGCTTCCAGCCACCTATCTGTGGCATAACTAAAACCGTCTATTTCCACCTCCATAGCATTGCATGTCTCTCCCCCAGCTTCTCTGTTGCTGAAACCCTTTGTCATTTCTAGACTTGATTACTCCAATGCACTCCTGGCTAGCCTTCCACATTCTACCCTACGTAAACTTGAGGTCATCCAAAAGTCGGCAGCCCATGTTCTAACTCGCATCAAGCCCCGTTCACCCGTTACCCCTGTGCTTGTTGACCTACATTGGCTCTCGGGTAAGCAATGCCTCGATTTCAAAATTCTCATCCTTGCTTTATTTGAAAGGCAGCATTTGTAACAAAATAGATGAGTTGACGGAACAAATGGATACAAATAGGTTTGATCTGATACCCATTACAGAGACGTGGTTGCAAGATCACCAAGACTGGGAACTAAATATTCAGGAAGGACAGACAGAAAGGAAAAGGATGAGATCAGTGCGTTAGTGAGAAATGTTACTGGCTTAGAAGATCAAGATGTTGAATCAGTTTAGGTGGAGATAAGGAATAATAAAGGAAAAAAAGTCACTGGTGGGTGTAGTCTATAGGCTTCCTAACAGTAGCTACACTGTTGGACAGAGTATAAATCAAGAAATAATGGAGATTTGTAAAAAAGAAACGGCAATAATCATGGGCGATTTTAACCTCCATATTGATTGGACAAAGCAAATCGGCAGGGTAGCCTTGAGGAAGAATTCATAGAGTGTATCCGGGATAGTTTCCTTGAACAGTACATTGCGGAATCAACCAGAGAGCAGGCTATCTTAGATCTAGTACTGTGTAATGAAACAGGATTAATAAACAATCTCCTAGTAAAGGATCCTCTAGGAATGAGTGACCATATCATGGTTGAATTTCAAATTCAGTTGGAGGTGAGAATGTTGGATCTCAAACCAGTGTCCTTAGCTTAAATAAAGAAGACTACAAAGGTGTGAAGGCAGAGTTGGCTGAAGTGGACTGGGAAAATATATTAAAATATGGGACGGTTGATGAGCAGTGGCAGACATTTAAGGAGATATTTCATAACTCGCAACAAAAATATATCCCAATGAGAAGGAAAGACTGTAAGAGAAGGGATAACTGTTATGTATTTAACCCTTGGCAACCTGTATCACCACCACCACCAGAGGGCACACCTGTTGGAGTCTCAAGGGATCTCGGCATCCCTGGGGAGTACTGTATATAAGCAGGCCACCCATGTGGTACATGCACTCTGGAGTCTAATTAAAGGAGCTAAAGTCACACTTACTCACTGCTCACAGTACTCAGTTTCATTCTTTATTATGAGTGTAACAATTGGCGACGAGATAACGAACAACCGCGTGAAAATACAAAGAACAGTTGGTATGCTGGAGAAGTTCACAGAAGGGGACGATTGGGAGGCCTTCATGGAGAGACTCGACCAATACTTTGTGGCCAACGAGCTGGAAGGGGACAAGAACACTGCCAAAACAAAGGGCGATCCTCCTCACCGTCTGTGGGGCAACAACCTATGGCCTCATGAAAAATCTTCTTGCTCCGGTGAAACCAACAACCAAATCGTATGAAGAATTGTGTACGCTGGTCCGGGAGCACCTAAATCCTAAGGAAAGGGTTTTGATGGCGAGGTATTGGTTTTACACGTGTCAACGGTCAGAGGGCCAAGAAGTGGCAAGCTACATCGCCGAACTAAGACGCCTTGCAAGACGTTGCGAATTTGATGGGTTCCTAGAACAAATGCTGAGAGACATTTTTGTGCTTGGCGTTGGCCATGAGGTAATCCTTCGCAAACTATTGACTGTTGAAACGCCGAATCTGAGCAAAGCCATAACGATAGCCGAGGCAATTATGTCCACCTGTGATAACACCAAACAGATTTTGCAGCATAAAGAGGTTTCGGCCAGTACTGTGCACAAAGTAACGTCGTTTCCGAGCAGGAATATACATGGCAGAATGTACACGCCGGCTGCTGCATGACCTCAGATGATCCAGAGTCCGCCATCAATCGTTAATGCGAGGCAGTTAACACCTTGTTAGCAGTGTGGAGGTGATCATCGGGCCCATCAATGTCGCTTCAAGCACTATGCATGCAATGGCTGCAGAACAATGGGACACCTCCAGCGAATGTGCAGGCGAGCTACAAACCCTGCAAACGACCATGTTACAGATGAAGATCGATCCACGGTGGATCAGGCTGAACTAGAGACCCGAACCGAGGAGGCAGAACTGTACCTTCACCACGAAAAGTCCACCAATAATGTTAAAAGTTGAACTGAACGGAATTCCAGTATCCATGGAACTGGACACGGGTGCGAGTCAGTCCATAATGAGCAAAAAGGCCTTCGACAGGCTGTGGTGCAACAAGGCACACAGGCCCAAGCTCAGCCCCATTCACACCAAACTAAGAACTGACACCAAAGAACTGATCCCTGTAATTGGCAGTGCAGAAGTCAAAGTCTCCTATGATGGAGCAGTGCATGAACTCCCACTATGGATCGTGCCAGGGGATGGCCCCACACTGTTCGACAGAAGCTGGCAGGGAAAAATTCGCTGGAACTAGGACGACATCCGAGCACTTTCATCCGTCGACGACGCCTCATGTGTCCAGGTTCTCGGGCATTGTAATGATGAAAGCCAGATCCCATGTGTGGTGGCCCGGCATCGACTCCGATTTGGAATCATTTGTGTGCCAATGCAACACTTGCTCTCAACTGAGCAATGCACCCAGAGAGGCACCGCTAATTTTGTGGCCCTCCAAACCATGGTATAGGATCCACGGTAACTTTGTGGGCCTGTTTCTAGGAAAAATGTTTTTGGTTGTTGTAGATGCTTATTCAAAATGGATTGAATTGTAATAATGTCTGTAAGCACGTCCACTACCACCATCGAAAGCCTACGAGCCATGTTCGCCACGCACGGCCTGCCTGATGTCCTTGTCAGCGACAATGGGCTGTGCTTCACCAGTGCAGAATTCAAGGAATTCATGACCCGCAATGGGATCAAGCACATCACATCAAGCACATCGCATCCAATGGCCAGGCAGAACGGGCAGTCCAAACCATCAAGCAAAGCTTGAAATGTGTCCCGAGTCCTGCTCAGATACCGCACCAAACCCCACTCGCTCACCAGGGTTCCCCCAGCCAAGCTGCTCATGAAAAGGGCGCTCGAAACAAGGCTCTCTCTTGTCCACCTTGATCTCCATGATCACGTCGAGGGCAGGCGGCATCAACAAATTATGTACCATGATCGTGCAAATTTGACATGCGATATTGAGGTCAATGATCCTATGTTTGTATTCAATTATGGACATGCTCCCAAATGGCTCACTGGCACGGTCATAGCCAAAGAAGAGAGTAGGATGTTTCAGGTTAAATTGGTCAATGGACTAATGTGCAGAAAGCATTTGGACCAAATCAAATTGCGGTTCACTAACAGCTACGAGCAATCCGAAGAGGACACCACCAACTTCGACCCTCCAACACACACACACAAGTGGCAATCGACATCATGGTTGTCCACAAAGCCGAACTCACCATCCTCAGTAAAGCAAGGCCGGCTGCCCAGCAGCCCAGTGAAGAACCAACCAACTCACCCACACCTGCCTTTGTACCGAGACGATTGACAAGGGAGCGAAAAGCCCCAGATCGTCTCACCCTGTAAATAAGTGTTCCATTGACTTTACGAGGGAGTGATGTTATATATTTAATCCTTGGCAACCTGTATCACACCACCACCAGAGGGCCTACCTGTTGGAGTCCCAAGTGATCCCAGCATCCCTTGGGAGTACTGTATATAAGCAGACCACCCACACGGTACCTGCACTCTGGAGTCTAATTAAAAGAGCTAAGGTCACACTTACTGCTCACAGTACTCAGTTTCATCCTTTATTATGAGCATACCATTAACCATCCGTGGCTAACTAAGGAAATAAAGTATGGTATCAAATTGAAAACAAGGGTATACAATGTGGCCAAGATTAATGGGAGGCCAGAGGATTAGGAATCTTTTTAAAAACCAGCAAAGAATGACTGAAAAAATAAACTAGCATGAATATAAAAACAGATAGTAAGAGTATCTACAGGTACATAAAAAAGAAAAGAGTGGCTAAAGTAAATGTTGGTCCCCTAGAGGATGAGACTGGGGAATTAATAATGAGGAACAGGGACATGGCAGACATTGAACCAATATTTTGTATCGGTTTTCAAGGGAGAGGACAATAAAACATCCAAATAGGGGATAATCAAGGGGCTATAGGGAGGGAGGAACGGATGGTCCCTTGCAGTCGGACTCAGGTGAAATTATAATGGGGAACAAAGAAATGGCAGACCAATTGAACAAATACTTTGGTTTCGTCTTCACGAAGGAAGACACAAATAACCTTCCGGAGGTACTTGGAGACCGAGGGTCTAGTGAGAAGGAGGAACTGAAGGATATTCTTATTAGGCGGGAAATTGTGTTGGGGAAATTGATGGGATTGAAGGCCGATAAATCCCCGGGGCCTGATTGTCTGCATCCCAGAGTACTTAGAGAAGTGGCCCTAGAAATAGTGGATGCATTGGTGATTATTTTCCAACAGTCTATCGACTCTGGATCAGTTCCTATGGACTGGAGGGTAGCTAATGTAACACCACTTTTTAAAAAAGGAGGGAGTGAGAAAATGGGTAATTATAGACGGGTTAGCCTAACATCAGTAGTGGGGAAAATGTTGGAATCAATCATGAAGGATGAAATAGCAGCGCATTTGCAGAGCAGTGATAGGATTGGTCCAAGTCAGCATAGATTTATGAAAGGGAAATCATGCTTGACAAATCTTCTGGAATTTCTTGAGGATGTAACTAGTAGAGTGGACAAGGGAGAACCAGTGGATATGGCGTATTTGGACTTTCAAAAGACCTTTGACAAGGTACCACATAAGAGATTGGTGTGCAAAATCAAAGCACATGGTATTGGGGGTAATGTACTGGCGTGGATAGAGATTTGGTTGGCAGACAGGAAGCAGAGAGTCGGGATAAACGTGTTCTTTTTGGAATGGGAGGCAGTGACTAGTGGAGTGCCGCAGGGATCAGTGCTGGGACCCCAGCTCTTTACAATATATATTAATGATTTAGATAAAGGAATTGAGTGTAATATCTCCAAGTTTGCAGATGACACTAAACTGGGTGGCGGTGTGAGCTGCGAGGAGGATGCTAAGAGGCTGCAGGGTGATTTGGACAGGTTAGGTGAGTGGGCAAATGCATGGCAGATGCAGTATAATGTGGATAAATGTGAGATTATCCACTTTGGTGGCAAAAACACGAAGGCAGAATATTATCTGAATGGCGGCAGATTAGGAAAAGGGGAGGTGCAACGAGACCTGGGTATCATGGTTCATCAGTCATTGAAAGTTGGCATGCAGGTGCAGCAGGCAGTGAAGAAGGCAAATGGCATGTTGCCCTTCATAGCTAGGAGATTTGAGTACAGGAGCAGGGAGGTCTTACTGCAATTGTACAGGGCCTTGGTGAGGCCTCACCTGGAATATTGTGTTCAGTTTTGGTCTCCTAATCTGAGGAAGGACGTTCTTGCTATAGAGGGAGTGCAGCGAAGGTTCACCAGACTGATTCCAGGGATGGCTGGACTGACATATGAGGAGAGACTGGATCAACTGGGCCTTTATACACTGGAGTTTAGAAGGATGAGAGGGGATCTCAGAAACATATAAGATTCTGATGGGACGGGACAGGTTAGATGTGGGAAGAATGTTCCCGATGTTGGGGAAGTCCAGAACGAGGGGACACAGTCTTAGGATAAGGGGTAGGCCATTTAGGACTGAGATGAGGAGAAACTTCTTCACTCAGAGAGTTGTTAACCTGTGGAATTCCCTGCCGCAGAGAGTTGTTGATGCCAGTTCACTGGATATATTCAAGAGGGAGTTAGATGTGGCCCTTACGGCTAAAGGGATCAAGGGGTATGGAGAGAAAGCAGTAAAAGGGTACTGAGGTGAATGATCAGCCATGATCTTATTGAATGGCGGTGCAGGCTCGAAGGGCCGAATGGCCTACTCCTGCACGTATTTTCTATGTTTCTATGTTTCTAACTTAATACAATCACTATCACTAAAGAAGTAGTACCCGGTAAAATAATGGGACTAAAAGCGGACAAGTCCCTTGGACCTAATGGCTTATATCCTAGGGTCTTAAAAGAAGTGGCTGCGGAGATAGTGGATGCATTGTTGTAATCTACCAAAATTCCTTGGATTCTGGGAAGGTCCCAGCGGATTGGAAAACCACAAATGTAATGTCCCTATTTTAAAAAGTAGGCAGACAGAAAGCAGGAAACTATAGATCAGTTAGCCTAACATCTGTTGTTGGGGAAATGCTGGAGTCCATTATTAAGGAAGCAGTAGCAGGACATTTGGAAAACCATAATTCAATCAAGCAGAGTCAGCATGGTTTTATGAAAAGGCAATCATATTTGACAAACTTGCTGGAGTTCTTTGAGGCTGTAACGAACAGGGTGGATAAGGGGAACTAGTGGATGTGTTGTTTTTGGATCTCCAAAAGGCATTCGATAAGGTGCCACATAAAAGGTTACTGCACAAGATAAAAGTTCACGGGGTTGGGGGTAATATATTAGCATGGTTAGAGGATTGGCTAACAGAAAACAGAAAGTCGGGATAAATGGGTAATTTTCCGCAAACAGTAACTGGTGGGGTGTCGCAAGGATCGGTGCTGGAGCCTCAACTATTTACAATCTATACTAATGACTTGGATGAAGGGACCGAGTGTAATGTTGCCAAGTTTGCTGATGATACAAAGATGAGTGGGAAAGCAAATTGTGAGGAAGACACAAAAAATCTGAAAAGGGATATAGACAGGCTAAGTGAGTGGCAGGTGGAGTATAATGTGGGAAAATGTGAGCTTATCCACTTTGGCAGAAAAAATAGGAAAGCAAATTATAATTTAAATGGAGAAAAATTGCAAAGTGCTGCAGTACAGAGGGACCTGGGAGTCCTTGTGCATGAAACACAAAAAGTTAGTATGCAGATACAGCAAGTAATCAGGAAGGCAAATGGAATGCTGACCTTTATTGCAAGGGGGATAGAGTATAAAAGCAGAGAAGTCCTGCTACAACTGTACAGGGTATTGGTGAGGCCACAACTAGGAACCGATTTTCATCAAGGTCTCCGCCCGTTCAAGTGCCGCCCAAAGTGCTGCCGATGGCTGCCGAGGTACCGGACAGTGGTTTCAGTGGGATATTCATGGCGTAGGTCCCTCGAAGGTCGGTGGGCGGCAAATGGACAACTTATGCCGCCAATCTGGGCGACAGTGGGCGGGAGGTCTCATTCTCGGCGGCTGAGGCGCTTGCCTCCCAAGTGCCGCCGAGGATGGAGTCGGGCCCACAGAGGGTCGAAGACCTGAAAAAAAAGCACCAATAAAAAATGTTTTTAAACCCCGTGAAGGTAAGTCGCTGTTAAAAAATGTTTTTTAAACGTTCACTTGCCATCTTTTCAGGTTCTTCATACTCACCGTCGGAGACAGACCAGCCTCCACGCAGCGGTCCACCTCTGTTCTGCCGCCGAGTCCTACCGAATCCCGCCCGCAGGAATCTGGGAGCTCAGCAGACGGGAGCTCAGTTGCGCCCCTCAGCCGTCCGTTGACATCAGCGGGCGGTTCCCAGCAACTCTCCCCTCCCGCCCGCACCAGACCAAATGGGAAGTGGCACTGGGCGGATCTTCAGGAGGAATGTCGGCGGCAGTGTGCGGCAGCAGGTGGTGGGTTGATGAATTTCGGCCCGCTAGAGTACTGCGTACAGTTTTAGTTTCCATATTTAAGGAAGGATATACTTGCATTGGAGGCTGTTCAGAGAAGGTTTACTAGGTTGATTCCAGAGATGAGGGGGTTGACTTATGAAGATAGGTTGAGTAGAAACATAGAAACATAGAAAATAGATGCAGGAGTAGGCCATTCGGCCCTTCTAGCCTGCACCGCCATTCAATGAGTTCATGGCTGAACATGCAACTTCAGTACCCCATTCCTGCTTTCTCGCCATACCCTTTGATCCCCCTAGTAGTAAGGACTTCATCTAACTCCTTTTTGAATATATTTAGTGAATTGGCCTCAACAACTTTCTGTGGTAGAGAATTCCACAGGTTCACCACTCTCTGGGTGAAGAAGTTTCTCCTCATCTCAGTCCTAAATGGCTTACCCCTTATCCTTAGACTGTGACCCCTGGTTCTGGACTTCCCCAACATTGGGAACATTCTTCCTGCATCTAACCTGTCTGAACCCATCAGAATTTTAAACGTTTCTATGAGATCCCCTCTCATTCTTCTGAACTCCAGTGAATACAAGCACAATTGATCCAGTCTTTCTTGATAGGTCAGTCCCGCCATCCTGGGAATCAGTCTGGTGAACCTTCGCTGCACTCCCTCAATAGCAAGAATGTCCTTCCTCAAGTTAGGAGACCAAAACTGTACACAATACTCCAGGTGTGGCCTCACCAATGCCCTGTACAACTGTAGCAACACCTCCCTGTCCCTGTACTCAAATCCCCTCGCTATGAAGGCCAACATGCCATTTGCTTTCTTAACCGCCTGCTGTACCTGCATGCCAACCTTCAATGACTGATGTACCATGACACCCAGGTCTCGTTGCACCTCTCCTTTTCCTAATCTGTCACCATTCAGATAATAGTCTGTCTCTCTGTTTTTACCACCAAAGTGGATAACCTCACATTTATCCACATTATACTTCATCTGCCATGCATTTGCCCACTCACCTAACCTATCCAAGTCACTCTGCAGCCTCATAACATCCTCCTCGCAGCTCACACTGCCACCCAACTTAGTGCCATCCGCAAATTTGGAGATACTACATTTAATCCCCTCGTCTAAATCATTAATGTACAGTGTAAACAGCTGGGGCCCCAGCACAGAACCTTGTGGTACCCCACTAGTCACTGCCTGCCATTCTGAAAAGTACCCATTTACTCCTACTCTTTGCTTCCTGTCTGACAACCAGTTCTCAATCCTTGTCAGCACACTACCCCCAATCCCATGTGCTTTAACTTTGCACATTAATCTCTTGTGTGGGATCTTGTCGAAAGCCTTCTGAAAGTCCAAATATACCACATCAACTGATTCTCCCTTGTCCACTCTACTGGAAACATCCTCAAAAAATTCCAGAAGATTTGTCAAGCATGATTTCCCTTTCACAACTCCATGCTGACTTGGACCTATCATGTCACCTCTTTCCAAATGCGCTGCTATGACATCCTTAATAATTGATTCCATCATTTTACCCACTACTGAGGTCAGGCTGACCGGTCTATAATTCCCTGTTTTCTCTCTCCCTCCTTTTTTAAAAAGTGGGGTTACATTGGCTACCCTCCACTCCATAGGAACTGATCCAGAGTCAATGGAATGTTGGAAAATGACTGTCAACGCATCCGCTATTTCCAAGGCCACCTCCTTAAGTACTCTGGGATGCAGACCATCAGGCCCTGGGGATTTATCGGCCTTCAATCCCATCAATTTCCCCAACACAATTTCCCGACTAATAAGGATTTCCCTCAGTTTCTCCTCCTTACTAGACCCTCTGACCCCTTTTGTTTGTGTCCTCCTTAGTGAATACCGAACCAAAGTACTTGTTCAATTGGTCCGCCATTTCTTTGTTCCCCGTTATGACTTCCCCTGAATTCTGACTGCAGGGGACCTACGTTTGTCTTTACTAACCTTTTTCTCTTTACATATCTATCGTAACTTTTGCAATCCGTCTTAATGTTCCCTGCAAGCTTCTTCTCGTACTCCATTTTCCCTGCCCTAATCAAACCTTTTGTCCTCTGCTGAGTTCTACATTTCTCCCAGTCCCCGGGTTCGCTGCTATTTCTGGCCAATTTGTATGCCACTTCCTACTTCCTTGGCTTTAATACTATCCCTGATTTCCCTTGATAGCCACGGTTGAGCCACCTTCCCTTTTTTATTTTTACGCCAGACAGGAATGTAGAATTGTTGTAGTTCATCCATGCGGTCTCTAAATGTCTGCCACTGCCCATCCACAGTCAACCCCTTAAGTATCATTCGCCAATCTATCCTAGCCAATTCACGCCGCATACCTTCAAAGTTACCCTTCTTTAAATTCTGGACCATGGTCTCTGAATTAACTGTTTCATTCTCCATCCTAATGCAGAATTCCACCATATTATGATCACTCTTCCCCAAGGGGCCTCGCACAACGAGATTGCTAATTAATCCTCTCTCATTACACAACACTCAGTCTAAGATGGCCTCCCCCCTAGTTGGTTCCTCGACATATTGGTCTAGAAAACCATCCCTTATGCACTCCAGGAAATCCTCCTCCACCGTATTGCTTCCAGTTTGGTTAGCCCAATCTATGTGCATATTAAAGTCAACCATTATAACTGCTGCACCCCTAATTTCCTATTTGATGCTCTCCCCAACATCACTACTACTGTTTGGAGGTCTGTACACAACTCCCACTAATGTTTTTTGCCCTTTGGTGTTCTGCAGCTCTACCCATATAGATTCCACATCATCCAAGCTAATGTCCTTCCTAACTATTGCATTAATCTCCTCTTTAACCAGCAATGCTACCCCACCTCCTTTTCCTTTTATTCTATCCTTCCTGAACGTTGAATACCCCTGGATGTTGAGTTCCCAGCCCTGAACATCCTAGATCCATGTCTCTGTAATCCCAATCATATCATATTTGTTAACATCTATTTGCACAGTTAATTCATCCACTTTATTACGGATACTCCTTGCATTAGGACACAAAGCCTTCAGGCTTGTTTTTTTAACACCCTTTGTCCTTTTAGAATTTTGCTGTACAGTGGCCCTTTTTGTTCTTTGCCTTGGGTTTCTCTGCCCTCCACTTTTCCTCATCTCCTTTCTGTCTTTTGCTTTTGTCTCCTTTTTGTTTCCTTCTGTCTCCCTGCATTGGTTCCCATCCCCCTGCCATATTAGTTTAACTCCTCCCCAACAGCACTAGCAAACACTCCCCCTATGACATTGGTTCCGGTCCTGCCCAGGTGCAGACCGTCCGGTTTGTACTGGTCCCACTTCCCCCAGAACCGGTTCCAATGCCCCAGGAATTTGAATTCCTCCCTGCTGCACCACTGCTCAAGCCACGTATTCATCTGCGCTATCCTGCGACTCCTACTCTGACTAGCACGTGGCACTGGTAGCAATCCCGAGATTACTACTTTTGAGGTCCTACTTTTTAATTTAGCTCCTAGCTCCTTAATTTCGTTTCGTAGGACCTCATCCCTTTTTTTACCTTTGTCGTTGGTATCAATGTGCACCACGACAACTGGCTACTCTCCCTCCCTTTTTAAAATGTCCTACACCCGCTCCGAGACATCCTTGACCCTTGCACCAGGGAGGCAACATACCATCCTGGAGTCTCGTTTGTGGCCGCAGAAACGCCTATCTATTCCCCTTACAATTGAATCCCCCATCACTATCGCTCTCCCACTCTTTTTCCTGCCCTCCTGTGCAACAGAGCCAGCCACGGTGCCATGAACTTGGCTGCTGCTGCCCTCCCCTGATGAGTCATCCCCCTCAACAGTACTCAAAGCAGTGTATCCGTTTTGCAGGGGGATGACCACAGGGGACCCCTGCACTACCTTCCTTGCACTACTCTTCCTGCTGGTCTTCCATTCCCTAGCTGGCTTTGGACCCTTCACTTGCGGTACGACCAACTCGCTACACGTGCTACTCACGTCATTCTCAGCATCGTGGATGCTCCAGAGTGAATCCACCCTCAGCTCCAATTCCGCAACGCGGTCAGTCAGGAGCTGGAGGCGGATACACTTCCCACACACGTAGTCGTCAGGGACACCGGAAGTGTCCCTGAGTTCTCACATGGTACAGGAGGAGCATATCACGTGACGGAGCTCCCCTGCCATGACTTAACCCTTAGATACACTTAAATTGGCAACAACAATGTTAAAAGTTACTGACTGATATAAAAAAGAAAGAAAAAGAAAAACTACTCACCAATCACTTACCCCCTTGGCTGTGATGTCACCTTTCTGTTTCTTTCTACTTCTTTTTTGCCTTCTCCCTGTAGCTGCACCGGCTCGCCTTTTATAGGCCTCACCAATGGACCTCCTCGACGCTGCTCCCGACTGCCGCCGACGCTGGGCCCCGGACTCCCTGCTGTGCCTTTTATAGGCCTCACCAATGGACCTCCTCGACGCTGCTCCCGACTGCCGCCGACGCTGGGCCCCGGACTCCCTGCGGTGCCTTTTATAGGCCCCACCAACGCACCTCCTCGACGCTGCTCCCGACTGCCGCCGACACTGGGCCCCGGACTCCCAGTAGGTTGGGCTTATAGTCATTGGAGTTCAGAAGAATGAGAGGTGATGTTATCAAAACATAAAAGATAATGAGGGGCCTCAACAAGGTGGATGCAGAGAGGATTTTCCACTCATAGGGAAACTAAAACTAGGAGACATAGTCTCAGAATAAGGGGCCGCCCATTTAAAACTGAGATGAGGAGGAATTTCTTCTCTGAGGGTTGTAAATCCATGGAATTCACTGCCCCAGGGAGCTGTGGAGGCTGGGTCATTGAACATATTTAAGGCGGAGATAGACAGATTTTTGAGCGATAAGTGAATAATAGGTTATGGAGAGCGGGCAGGAAAGTGGAGTTGAGTCCATGATCAGATCAGCTACGATTTTATTAAATGGCGGAGCAGGCTCGAGGGGCCAAATGGCCTACTCCTGCTCCTATTTCTTATGTTCTTATGCTTACAAATCCCTCCATGGCCTCGCCCCTCCCTATCTCTTTAATCTGCTTCAGCCTCACAACCCCCCCCGAGATGTCTGCTCTCCTGAAATCCTGCTCTCTTGAGCATCCCTGATTATAACTGCTCAACCATTTGTGGCCGTGCTTTCAGCTGCCTGGGCCTTATGCTCTGGAACTCCCTCCCTAAATTTCTCCACTTTTTTACATCTCTTTCTTCCTTTAAGACGCTTCTTAAAACCTACCTCTTTGACTAAGCTTTTGGTCATCTGCCGTAATTTCTTCTTGTGTGGCTCGGTGTCAAATTTATTAGTTTTATCTTATAACACTTCTGTGAAGCGCCTTGGGATGTTTTACTATGTTAAAGGCACTATATAAATAGAAGTTTTTGTTGTTCCATCATTTTTGCCACTTCTTTATATCTTTGTTCTCTACCATTCCCCCAAGGCCAGCCTGAGTTTCTCACTGAGATATCCTCCCTCCTTACCGACATCACCCGGAGACATGGGGTCAGAGTCCACATGTCCACTGACATCGACCAGTTCTACCGCTCCGTCGCCTCTCTCAACTCCTCCAGTGGCTCTGCATAGTCAGACTGTTTGTCCGACATCCATTCCCAGATGAGCCATAATTTCCTCCAGTTACATATTGGGAAGACTGAAGCCATCATCTTCCGCCCCAAACTGAACCAGACTGTTCGCAATGTCTGTGCCCTATGTGACACCTATCTGAGCTTCCCAACACGTATCTGCTCCATCACAAAGTACTTCTACTTCTACCTCCATAACATAGCCGGCCTCTGCCCCTGCTTCAATCCATCTGTTGATGAAACTCTCATCCATGCCTTTGTCACCTTCCATATTCAACTATTCCAATGCTCTCCTGATGAACCACCTATCCTCCTTAAACTTCTGCTCATCCAAAACTCTGCTGCCCATGTCTTATCCAGCACCAAGTCCTGCTCACTCATCACCCCTGTGCTCAGTGCCATACACTGCCAGTCCACCAATGCCTCAAATAAAAAACTCATCCTAATGTTTAAATCTCTTCCTGGCCCCAGCCCTTTCTACTTCTGCAATCTTCTCCAGGCCTACAAGGACTCCGCATTCCTTCCGACTCTAGCATCTTCCAATTCCTTTGCCCCACCCATTGGCGGACGTGACTTTATCTAGCTCCTAAGCTCTGGAATTCCCTTTCTAAATCTCTCTGCCTCATCACCTCTTTCTCCTCCTTTAAGACTTTCTTTAAAACTACCTCTTTGACTAAGCTTTTAGTCACACCTCATAATATCTCCTTCCTTGGATTGCCATCCATTTTTATCTGAGTATTCATCGGCGAAGCACCTTGGGATATTTTGTTACGTTACAAGTGCTGTTATTGTTGTTGTAATGTAAATCATGCTGTGGTAGTTTTAACTGTAGTGGAAACATAAATAAAATGCAGCACAAACAATGAAGAGAAAATTTAACTTTTAACTTTTGCAAAGCTCTCATGATGGCTTATTGGTAATTGCACTAACAGTTGTGGTCAGCCATAGGAACTAGGAATTTCCACCTTTGATTCTCAGTCTGTGCTGAGTAACTAATTTCTGGAAAAGCAGAGGTAGGTGTGCAGCAATTGCCCCAGCATTCCTTCGTCTGGGAAGGTGGAAAAAAATCAGACATGATTCCTATTCCTGAGCACTATGCCATGAACCCTGCTAGGAAGTATGGATATCTTATTGTATGGGTTGCATACAATAAAGTTTGGGTACGTCAAATAGCCTGCCAGTATTGTCTGTCTAAGTTGACACATGGTCACTTGGCAAGCAGTCATGGAACTGTTCCAAGCATGAGTGAGCACCTTCTGGAAAGAAGAAAACTGTTTCTTAAATGATTCCAGAGTTTTCCCTTCCACTACCCTACCAGAAGTCTATTCCACATTACCTAACATCTGTCCTAAATTGTCCCTTTCACTAGTTTAAACATGTAGCTCCTTGTCCTACTGGTTGTATACTGTTTATTACCATATATACTTCTGTAACGTCACCTTTTTATCGCCTCCTTTCAAGGCTGAAAAGCCCTAGGGGCCGAAATTCACCTCCGCCAGAAACAGGGTGCACCTACCATTTTTGATGTGTTTTGGCCTCCACAATAGATGCAGTGGCCTATCTTGCACTGTTCAGCTCTGTCATTTTTTTCAAGTGGGGCAGAAGTCAGTCATAATGGGGGCGGAGCGGAGAAGTTGGTCATAAGCAGGGCGAAAGTGGGGGTGGGACAAAGTCTCCGCCGCTGTCAGTCATCAGCACCGGGCTTTTGACGTCATCGCGCTGGGCTTTTGACGTCATCGCGCTGACGCGTCACCACTTCTCTTCCTCTTAGTTAAAGGGGAGGGCCGCTGCGAACTCTGCATTTATTTTAGTTAGGTCCACTGGGCCACCAGGGAGAGTTTCGGCCGGGCCAGCGGCCTGGCACCCAAGAGGGCCCGGCCAAACCCGGGGGCATATTTGTTGGGCCGACCCGGCAGTTGGCCGATACAAAAAAATAAGATGCTGGCCGTGGCAATGCGCCCTCCTCTTTAATGGCGGCTGCACCGCCATTTCAAACAGTGCACTGATAGAAAAAGCTGTCGGGGGCACCGGTCAGTGGACGGACAACTTTCTCAGCTGAATTTCATTTCCGGCTAGGACATCAGCTGATGACGCACTTAGGAGGGTTCAGTAGCAGCGGGGTGGAAGTGGGGGGAGCGGACTGGATATGCTTACCACCGGAAAAATGTTTGAGAGCAATTGTGCGAACGACGGTCATTCCACGAAAAATCGGTGGCCATTCCACAACGAGCCCTGGCTGCCGCTTTCCGGTGGCCAGAGGCCTTAACGAAAGGGGCCATTTCGGCCCTCAAGTTTCTCTAATCTTTCCTATAATCCTTTGATTCTAGGGATCAGTCTCATGGATCTCCTCTGTACTGCCTCCAGGGCTTGAATGGTCCCTTTGTGCCTCCACTAAATATACTGTAGCACTGTTCATCCCAATGTAAAATTTCCTATAATTTTTACTTTTGTGACAAATGCTGATGAATCTTATGAGGCAAATGTAAATCTAATTTGTAAATCAAAATGTTTCAAGTGATAACCTCAAATCTGATAAGAATTGCTGAATTAATTGTACCCTGTCTTTGTTAACAGTTGTATTTCTCAATAAATATTAATGGAACAGAACACTTTTCATAAAAAGAGCTGGAGCTGATGATAGTGTTAAACAGTAGACATTGAATAAGCACGCGTGGGCACCAATAGTTAAGAATTGGAAAGCAAGTATGCATGAGTAGGTGGGAGATATGCAATTACAGAACGACTTAAAGCATCAATATAAATAAAGATGCACTTATTAGCCAGCTTCAATGCTCAAATTATTAAAACTAATACAAGGTTAACGTTGAAGTAGTTTGTTTTATAGCAAGTATCACAGCATATTTTGTGACCTGCAGTCCTACATATTACAATGTGCTGAAAATAAATATAGCACAGATTGTGCAGGAGATAGAAAAGAGAGCAACTCTTTGTAAATTCTACACAGGAATTACAAATCACATTTGATATAGGAAAAGCAGCTTTAATATATAGAGAAAAGCACAGCTGAGGACTTGTATTATTTTTAAATAAGATTAGCCGTTGCTTGTGCTTGTTAGGAGATTGTTTTCAAGTTTTAATTGTTCCTAATACATCCTACTGTGAAATTATAACATTTTGAATATCATTTACAATGTTAATGAAAACAATTTGGATGCTGCAATGTTCTCAATGAGATTGCTCTGCATTTTGTGATATACATTTGTTTGGTCTCACCAGACTGCCTTATCTGGTCAACATGCTAGTCAGAGAGATACAATAGTGAGATCTGTGGTGACTTCTTCAGTTGTGATACAAGGTCAGGAAGTCATCAATCAGATTGTGTTAGCTAGCAGCCATCCTCATCATCGGGCAAGGAGCAATAATGGAAAGGAAAATATAAAAGAGAAAAATTAATATGAAAGGAATATAAGCAATGGAGTCTGGGATTTCAAGACTGTTAAAGAAAAAAAACTTTTAATGCATTTTATGCTGACTGCCAGGCCATGATACATAATAAAGAATAGATTAAAAATGTCAATTTCTGTGAGTGTTCGATAACTTGGTTCTTTGTTGCTCAAGTCAAAGCCTGTCTGAGTGATGGATCAAAAAGATAAAGAGAAAATGTAAGATGCACAAGCAAAAATGAAGAGTGAAACAGTGTCATCGAAAGCCAAGTCCATAATGTAATACTTTACAATAAAGACCTGTAGGGTAGGAGCCAGTCCCATTAGGATGTATCCAAGCAGCACTAAAAGCTAATGTTCTTGTCCAATCAAAGCTATTTCTATGGCTGCTTGGGCTTCTGCAACAGTGTCTTTACACTAGACTGAAAACTCTTTGTGCTAATTGCCAGATTGTACCAGGTTTTCTGGTTCAGTTCCATTCTATAATTGGTTGACAAAGATGGGCAAAAAAGGAGAAAAAATCAGGCTCACTACTGCAGGCAGAGGGTCAGATAATGTTTCACAGAGAGGCCATCATCTTCTGGCACTCTGTGCAGGATTAATCAAGCACTATCTGCAGATCTGCTGCTCATCTTGCTCTCTCAGCCAGAGGCCTAAACTTGGGAGGTACATAAAAACAGCTCCAAATCATTTTAAGTAATTTGTCCATTTTCTTATTAAAATTTTGAGGACCGCTGTTGGCTGTTTTGCTGCAAATGTATTGGCAGGAGCTTGTTACTGTAATCCCTAAAGGGCTTCTCCTGTTCTGAAGTTTTCTGAAATACCTATTAAATACCTGTATTTTCCAATACCCAAATAAAAGATTCAAAATAAAATCAGCTGTTGCAAGTGTAAAACCAGAAAGAAGAAGAAAATTACATCACACACTACTGTTTACAAATACTTTGATTTGATAATTCCCCCAAAATTCAGTTTATTTACAATAATTTGTTCACATTTACTCTACAGCTGGATGATTTGTCCAACATGAAGGCAAGAACATCATGCTTGGTTTAAAGAGTAACATTTTAAGTTGCAATGAAGCTGCTGACAGCTTCCACTGAATAAAATTTGCAGATCACTTGCTAGCTCGTTTGAAGGAAACAGGATCTAGTTCGTGCATTAAGGCCAGACATTGTTTTATAGGAAAACTGCAAACTGATCTGCATGCCCACAGTCTTTTATGAGTAATATTAAAATGAATTTTTTACTTCAGATGCAGACTCATATGTTGCATGTTAAATTAGAAATATATTATTTTATGACAAAATCAACTTGAAAGCAATTATAAAAATTCTGTTTATCATCTATAATGTTTAACATACTAAAATTTTACAATAGCATGTAAAAGAAATATGTAGTGACTTAAGTTTGATTTAAGCAAATTTCTCCCAAGTTTCAATATGTTCCAATTTCAGGTACAGGTTAGCTATTCCTATTATACTCCAATTTGGTTACAAGCAACATGAGTCATTTTCTAGAGTCACTCCATATAATAAAATTTCTTATTTCATACATATGTATATTGGAATTGGCATTTATGCAATTCTGGTGAATACATTTTGGGCAGTGCCCCAGTGTATACAAATTGCTTCATGCACAGTTAGTCTTTTTATATACAACTTTGGTTAATGCAATTTATAGCAGGATTTTGTAGTAAATTTATCGCAATTAGATTATTTTGCAACATTGAACATGGCTGTTATAAATATCAAGAAACAAAACAAGATCATTATTCACCTTCCAATTACAATCTCCTTTAGTTTCAGCGTCCATACAAAAAACATTCTTAAGAAAACTGTACCTTATGTTTGCTTATAAAGTTCTCCACCCATTTATTGCTAGTGGAAGCATCCTCTCAACACTCCCTCAAAACCAAAAGCAGCCCATGGTCAGGAAATCCATCACCTCTACTACCAGAAACACTCGTTGCTTTGCAACAATCAAATCCAAGAAAAATAGCTCAGCTGAAAAATTGAACTTTATAGACAAAAATAAGTTTGGTGAAAATGGCTGCAATCTTAGCTTCCCATTCAGGTACAAGTTCATTAACTGTTCAGCAAAGTCAAAACATAAGAATTGTACAAGATATTGATCATTGACATTGGTTGGACCAGGAAATAGACATGTTTTGCTCCTGTGTTTGTTTTTTTGAATATGAAATCCTCAGTAACTTCCTAGTTTCTTTGGTAACTTTGAACATTGGTGAAATTATGAATTTGAATAAATATGCAGAAATTGGCAGTTTCAGCTAGAGTCAGCAAAACAGTTTGTAGGGCTTACCTTCACACAAAACGCAGGCATTGTATGAGGCCTAAATCCGCAGATAGATCCAGAGATTTTCCCAGAGACACGACTCTAACAGGTGCAACACTACATAGGTAATAACAATACCTGCTGTTAACAAAATAAAAAAGCCTTGAAACAGAAGAAAGTATAAGAGAGTAAAATGTCTTCCCACAGCCACAACCAGCTCTAGTGCAGGGGGAGTTAGGAATGCACTGGCTATAGACTTTTTCCAAAGCTGTAGGTCTTTTTTAGTGAAGCAAGATTAGTTCATACAAACTCAACAATACAGCACTGAAACCCATTGTTGATATTCAACATTTTTCACATAGCGGAACAGAATAGACAATATGGTAGCTAGGAAACCATGGGCTGGATTATAAGTAGATCATATCTCATTCATCCACTGTTCAGTAATCCTTTTTTCCAACCAATCCAAATGACTAAGGGGAGCATAAACCAAAATCACTATCAGTCTGCTTAAAATGAAAAAAAAGAATTCAATAAAACAAGATGATCCATAGACAAGAGAGTTTCTTAATCAAGTAAAAGTATTATGATATTTTAAAAACTGAAATTTTAATGACCACCAAGACGTCTAGTCGAAAGTAAGGAAATATGTAACTTCAATATTACAATCTGTACTCTGCTTTTATTAAACAGGAAAATATTACTCTTTGAAATGTACTTTTGAAGGGAGCATCTGACTGGATAACCTTCAGTAATAGGCAGTTTGAAACATTTAAATAGAATAAAGCTATGAATGTTGGATGAAGGGTTATAACTAAAAGATTAGCCTGTCTTTTCTCTTCACAGATGCAAACTAATCTCCTCTGCATTCCCGGTATTTCTATTTTTGTTTCAATTTGAAGCATTTGTTCGGTTCACTTTTCCTTTAAAAATATTTTTTGGAACAAAATAATAACTTTTTGTCCAAATTTAGAAGCATAAACCTGCAAACATATTTCTTATCACAACTTAGCCTAAAAAATCAGCACCAACACGAAACCACATAAGACTAATTAAATCCTTGTTACAATGAGGCACTCATTTCTGTTAGTGTAAAATAGCTTAGATTGTTTTTAGGTGCTTTTTTCTATTCCTACCCTGTTTCCTTATCCCTTTATGCAGTTCTAACTTCCATGTTCCATTTTAAAACTAAAATCCGGTTCCCAGTTTTCCTTCAAACCACGGAATACTCTAGGTAGCCATAGAAGTGATTGTTCCTACCAGTTTCTTTTCATCAGTTCAGCAATTGACCAATTGACAACTGATTGATGGTTATCTTTTCAGTCTTACAATAGGAGAAATTACCATTACTAAAGCTATGTACAGTAAATGCCTCCAGAGTAAATTACATGATTCTAAAATTCTCCTTCACTCATTTAGTACAATAGCAACACAACAAAAAGTTTCTTTTTTTGTCCCTTTTCTTGTACTGTAGATTTGGCCTTTCCTGCCAACTGCAGAAAGGAACTTGACAGCTTCTTTAAAAAGAAAAGCATAATGGAACTTGAATGAGGGATGGCACTGGGCCGGACTTAGGCTCCCATTCAACGCAAGAGCTATTCTTTGCAGAGAAAAATTAGGCATGTGAGTGTAAGATAAGATGTGTCTGAAAAGACCAAGGAATACTTAGCATGACCTTGAACTTTTTCCACATTTTGTTAACTATTAATGCTCTGTGCAGCTTTATACAGTTAATGTGGTACTCATTTGAAAAACACTTTCCTTTGGCAAGGAAGCAATCAAATCTTGATTGATGTCTTAAGCTGCATTTACACTATGATTTAGAGTTGGTGTGAAGCTGTTTTACTTTGTTTGGTAAATCTGGAATCATTGCTTAATCTGACACCAGACCAAAGCGGATTGAGGAGATACCTTGGAGGAAGTCACCTCACTCCAGTTTGTTACAGAGTCAAGTTGGGCCCTGATTTACAGTACAACTTCTTGGTATCCATGCAAAGCAAAATTGCAGCCTTAAATGCACAGTTGCTGCATGAATTAGGCAATTAAAAACACTGTCAGGCTATTCCACTTTCTTCCCCAAATGCTTCATCGGAACCTACAATCGTTAGTTAAAATAATGATCAACTTTATTTAGCTCAATTTACTTACATTTTACCTCATGATGTTGCAAATTTATAAAAGATAACTCACCAGACATTAAATTGTGACAGTTCTTTCATGAGTGTGAAAGACAGAACACAACTGCTGCATGCCTGAATGAGTTGGGATGGTCTTTTGCACAAGTGAAAGAATTCCTGGCCCTCAAATCACTGGGCAGAAATGTGACTGTATTTTCTTCTTTGGGCGTGAATGTTCTATTAGAAGCTGAAGCTTATCTACACTGACACGAACTATTAAAATGAAACTGCCCAAAATAAATCTAAAAAGCATGTTGCTGAAAACCCACCGCTACCCTGAATGGTAAACAAAAATCCTCCAGAGTTTAAAATGTAAAATTAATCATTTATGTCCCCACAACAAAAGAGACAGCCATTTTGTGAGGAATTATTGTTTGATTTTATTTGTGATAAATAGTGATTGATGGTCTGCCAACTAAGGTCAGATAAGAGACTTAATTCATCTATAATAAAGAATGGCAAGCCAGATCATTCGATCATTAACCTGTTAAAATTTGGGGGAAATTAACAAATTTAGCCCACAGTAGATGGTGGAGCCGAAATTCAGCGCCCCCGAAGGAGTTTGGACGGTCGATCGAAAAAAATCGATCGGCCGCTGCGGTCGGGTGTTTTTCCCTCCCCAAGCCATAGTCAGCTTGGGGGGGATTTGAGTGGTGCACACTTCCACTGCAATCGGCGGGTGAAGCCGCGCTCAAAGAAGTAGTGGTGCGGTGAGATCATCAGCGGGAAGGCCACTGGAAAACAGCCACGCCTGCGATATTCAGCAGCAAAAAACATGAGGACTTTTTCAGGCAGTGCCCGCGCGAGGTTTTCTAGTCAGTGCACGGACGCGACACCGCTGGAGTTTTGCCGCAATCGGGAAGGTAAATAATTTTAGTAATTGTTTTGGCTCCATTAAACCTGCTGAGTGCTGCTCAGAGGTTTTCACAGACTTTTGTACAATTTTCAGGTCTGACTCTTTAGTGGAGGCCTGTAGGCCTCATTGTAGGCTGCAGAGACCTGAGGATGGGAGGAGTGTTGGGAGGGCGACACCTGGTACACCTGGTCGAAAGCAGGGTGGCATGCAGGAGAAGGCGTCACCATCAGCACGGTACTGACAGGCAGCGGGTAAGGGAAGCAGCAGCCATGATTCGTTCATTCTGCGCCAGACCAATGTGCCCGCCGTCTTCACCGGCCTGAATCAGGATTGCGGTTGGCTGCTTGGGGACAAGGGATATACCCTGTCCGCTTGGCTGCTCTCTCCACTGCGGAACCCCAGGACAGCGCCAGAGCATCCATACAATGACGCTCATTGTGCCACCAGATGCATCATTGAGCAATGCATAGGCATCCTTAAGCAGAGGTTCCGGTGCCTGGACCACTCTGGTGGCACCTTGCAGTACTCTCCTCAATGGGTTTCCATAATCGTCATGGTCTGCTGCATGCTGCACAACCTGGCCATCATGAGGGGACAGCCGCTGGAGGTCGAGCCAGCAGTATCACTTCAGGAGGAGGAGGAGGATCCCCGTTGCAACCCTGGAAGGGAAGTGCAGCTGCGTCTCCAAGCTACTTGCTTCAGATAATCCCATCCACACATGACCCTTCAGGTCCCACTTTCAATGGCCATCGCAATGAGTACCAGAATTGCCCACTCTCAAATGAAACACGGGCCAGATATATGTGCCAAAAATAAAGATTTATCAAATTATCCAAATCACTGCAAAAACAGAACATAAAGACCAATATAATACTGTAATCATGTTTTACCCCTGTGCATCTCACTATAACACCTGTTACGCATGCCTACCCTAACATTACACCTAACTGTCATCCTGTGGCTGCATCATGGGTCCAGGAAGGCTGCTGTGGTTGTTGTCTGGGACCTACAGCTGTCCTTCTAGGAGGCACTGGTAGACCTCTGGGCCTGGAAAGGCTGGGTGTAGACTGGCCAGCATCCTCCTGGGAGGATGCATCCTCACATATATGGAGGTGCCTGACACCTCCCCTGCAATCTCCCTCCATGCATTATGTACTGCCTGTCTGCCAGGTCTCCCCACTTCAGGAAACAGTATTCTTCTTCTGTCCTCCACACCGTCCATCAGCTCCAGCTCCAGTTCCATGTCAGTGAAACTGTTCGCTCTCCTTGCACCTCTTACACCAGCCATCCTTCCAAATGCCTTCAAAATTCCTTCCCCCCCTCAGGGCCTTGCTGCAAACCTTGGCCTTTAAAAAGACTAGGGAGCAGCTGGCTCGTTAGAAACCCTTACCTCCATGCTGAATTTCTCAGTGGTGATAATGTTCAAATTAAGACAGCCATACTGCTGAAAAATCCACTTTGGAAGGGTTCATTAGCGCTGGAACCCATTTTTTCACTTTTGTAGCTGAATCTGGGGTGGCCCAGCCATGAAAACATTTCAGCGCTAATGGACCCAAAAAGGTGAAGGAGCACCAGCTTTCCAACCGTACTAAATTCCGGGCCCGGTATATTTTCACTCTAGTACCAGAAGAGTTGGAGAAGTATATTTCAGTCTGAGCCGAGATTGTCAAGTGACCTCAGCAACAGTGCTTGCCGCACCGCCCCCCCCCCCCCCACCCTCCTTGTGATGAGAGTACACATATCAAAGGGGTGAGAGATCAGTCTAAATACTGGGAGGTGAAATGTTGATTAATGAGTGGTAATCAGGGCCTCATCTGATAGCTCGGCGACTTTAGCCAGTGAACAGCTGAACCAAGAGACCAGGGGCCCGAAATTCACCGTCTCCAAAGGAACAGCTACCGTGGAGCTTGGGCGGCCGATCGAACGGCTGCTGTGGTCGGGTACTTTTCCCTCCCCGAATCATATTCAGCTCGGGGGGGATTTGAGCGGGGTTCACTTCCGCCGGAAACGGCGGAGTGAAGCCGCAGTAAAGGAAGGTTTCGAGCGGTGAGCTCTGCAGCGTGCGGGCGCTGGAAAGGGATCACCACAGTGAAATTTATCGAGGAAAAGGTAGGACTTTTCCCGGCAGTGCTCCCACGAGGTTTTCGACATGGTGCTCGAACGAGACACCGCTGGGGCCCTTTGGTAGGTAAAATGTTTTATTACTCATTATTGTTTTTATTTCATTTTCCAGCATGCATCCACAGTATTTATCATTAATATAGTTTTATTAATTGTTTTGGCTCCATTAAATCTGCTGAATGCTGCTCAGAGGTTTGCGCATAGCCCTGTACTTTTGTACAACTTTCAGGTCTGACTCTTTAGTGGAGACCTGTGGGATGCAGAGACTTGCTTGGTAGGGTTCACCCTGAGGATGGGAGGAATGTTGGGAGGGCAACACCTAGTACACCTGGTCAGAAGCAGGGTGGCATGCAGGAGAAGGCATCGCCGTCAGCATCGTGCTGACAGGCGGCGGGCAAGGGAGGCAGCAGTCATGATTTGTTCATTCTGCGCCAGACCAGTGTGCCCGCCACCTTCACTGGCCCGAATCAGGATTGCGGTTGGCTGCTTGGGGTCAAGGGATATCCCCTGTCCACCTGGCTGCTCACTCCTCTGCGCAACCCCAGGACAGCGCCAGAGCATGCGTACAATGACGCTCATCGAGCAGTGCATAGGCGCCCTTAAGCAGAGATTGCGGTGCCTGGACCGCTCTGGTGGCACTTTGCAGTACTCTTCTCACATATATGGAGGTGCCTGACACCTCCCCTGCAACCTCCCTCCATGCATTATGTACTGCCTGTCTGCCAGGTCTCCCCACGTCAGGAAATAGTATTCTTCTTCTGTCCTCCACACCGTCCATCAGTGTCTCCCGCTCCATATCAGTGAACCTGTTGGCTCTCCTTGCACCTCTTACACCAGCCATCCTTCCATCCTCCTTCCCCCTTCAGGGTCTTGCTGCAAACCCTGGAGCAGCTGGCTCATTAGAAACCCTTACCTGCATGCTAAATTTCTCAGTGGTGATAACGCTCAAATTAAGACAGCCACACCACTGAAAAATCCACTTTAGAAGGTTCATTAGTGCTGGAACCCATTTGTTCACTTTTGGAGCTGAATATGGGCTGGCCCAGCCACTCAAAAATTTTGACGCTGATGGTCACAAAAAGGTGGGGGTAGCACTAGATTTCCAACGGTACTGAATTTCGAGCCCCAGGTTTGATCACCCAGTCTGTGCTGAAATGACTGATCTCGGCCAGAGTGATAGCAGTGCTCTACAAATGGCCTCAGTACTGTGTGGGTTAGGGAGGGGAATAATCAACCAGAGTTCTCACGTTATTGGGAATTGCTGTACATTGCTACTAGAGAAATGGTGTAACCAGGGGAGGACTGGCTAAATGCCCATGTGGATGGTTCAATAGTGCTATATTATCAGTACACCCCTCACCCTTCCCTTTTGAGAAGAATCCTGCGTCCCTTCTGGAGGAGCCAGTCTGTCCTTGTGTATAACTGCATTATTAGTGCTTCTCACCTGCGTGAAATCCTCAGTGGACATAGAAAAGACCAATCATGCTCAAACAATAAAATTCAGTAACTGTCATAATTTTTAAAGGGAACACTTAATTTTATATTTCTTCCTTCTTTACAAAGATTTCATGATTTCCCTGGAAACATCTTTCATAGAACATTGATGGTCCTTTTAAAACTGGCTTCCCTGGGGATTTCACACATTTCTAATAGCATTCATCATGAGATAATGCGACACTCACAATATTTCCTATCGTACTGTCAGAACAAAACAGAAGCAGACAACATAATGTACAATGTATGCCCATCAGAAAGCAGGAGGCTGCAGCTTCAAATCACATCAAAGCTGCGTAAATACCCTGGCACTGCTGTTAACCGTGCTTTCTAGCGCCGCACTATCCATTTTTCCAAGTAAATCGTCTTGTCAGTTACACAGATGTAATCTCAAGGACACACATCCTGGAAAGAATGGTCTCTTATTAACAGTGGTCACTGGCTGTGTTTGCATAAACTAATACCTGAAACAAGATATTCTTATTTACTATCATTGTCAGATATGAGGAAGAAGCCATCACCGTACAGCCGCAGACATAAACCCACACATTTGGAGGCAATTTCACCAAAATTGTACAGTTAAGAAGAAACGCAAGCTTGCAACGTTATGTAATGTATTGCCAAATAACTGCTTCAGATCAGGAATAATATTACATAGACAAAAGTAGCAGTAGCAAAGATAGTTCACTTTCTTCCCTAAATGTATCATCGGAATTAGTTAGAATGCTGATCAACATCATTTAGCTCAATTGTATACTTGTTACGAACACCCCACTCCCCACTCAGCAACACTTGGCAATACTGCAGTCCAAATCCCAAACAACTAGACACAAAGGCACATATTTCTACTGCTGCAATTGAATCTCAGCTTTAATTGCTCTGCAGTGCTCCTCAGATGTTTTTTTGTCCAAACCAGCACATTGGCAACAGAGTGAGGAGCAGCTTTTAAAATAACAGTTATCCTGCCTGTTGTGTTCCACAATAACAAAAGGGTTTTCTAGGTGCATCCATGGTCGGCTTAGAGGTTGCTGCTGTTGCCTGGTCACCGTATGGTAATTCCTTTGGACTGCTGATTTCACTCAGGTGATGCAGGTGCAAGAGGAAAAAGCCAGAAGAAAAGGAGCTGTCTGCTGCATTGCCCTTTGAAGTAAATCAATACACCCTGCTGTTTTTTATGGACTATCGCTGTTACTTGGCCTACTTCTGGGAGGGAGTTAGGAGGACACATACGTGCCTGCCGTACCAAATCTGCCTGTTGTTTTAGATAATACTGGGGTGCTCCTGTTCTTATTTTTAAGAGTATTCCCTGCAAGACCTCGCAGATCTTTCTGCTGGCATTTTGCTCTCTCCTTCGCCCTCAATTTCCTCCTGGGCTCTCCTCAAGGTAATGAATCACTTGCTACACTTTGTATCAAAGGACATGGATAGCCCTCCAGTGTGTCACCTAGGTGTAAGCCTACATGCTGAAAGCCAATAGCCTATTCAACCATGGAAGCTATCACTACTGAACGTGATGCTGTCTCACCTAACGCTTACAAATGTACATTGTAGCAGTGATCAATGGACAGGAGCCATCATCATTCCCTCTCCAGCCCTACATTAGCTCAATCATCAACATAGGCGGTCCCTCATATCGACGATGACTTGCTTCCACACCAAAAAGGGATGAGTTCACAGGTGTTTCAATGAAGGACCTTATATTCCAGGTCCCAAACTACATGTTGAAGGGTGGAAGATGCCTGTGCGTGAATTTTTTTAACATGTGGTGGCCGTTGCACACCAGTCACCACACGGGCTTGACAGAGCTAGGTCTTGGTCCAGTGGCAAGGATTAACCAAGCTGATTGGAGACCAGCTCTGCTGCATGGACCTAGTGTGCACACATATTGCAGTGTGGGCTGGCCCGTGCTACCCCTGGGCCCTCGCCTTTTCTGGGCCTCGAACTCACGTCTCTCCTGGGCCCTGATCATATTGCTCCACAATCACTCGCCACTGCTGCTGTACCTGTCCACGCTCCAATCAGTGACCTGGACCTTGGTGACGTTCAATCCAATCGCCTTCTTCACAGCTGTCGCTCTCCAGCACGTGCTGTACCTTTCAAGGCCCTACATTACTCAATCATCAGCCATGCTGATGGTCCTTGCAGGTCGGGGCCACCGCGCCGGATGCAGGGTCGGGCCGCATGCTGCTCCTTTAAAGGCCCTGGCCTGCTGATGGTCCTGGAGCTCAGCTAACTCAGCACAGATCAGAGATCAAACTTGGGACCTGCTGGTCTGTATGACACAATACTCCTCCAGGCAGTGGCTTTACCCACTATGCACGAGGGTGCTTTCTATCAGTATTTCATTGTTTTTAATGCAGGAGGCCAGCATTCTGTACACACTGTTCTAACGGATTGCGCAATGAGATTTGGAAGACACGTCCATGCCACAATCACACTGAGTATTTTCTCAATTCTTTTCCTCAACTCTCAAGGTGATGAAGCTGGATCAAAGGACACTGATAGCCACCCAGTATGCCACCTAGATGTAAGCCTGCATGATGATTGCCCATTTCAAAGGTCAGGGCATTTGGAATCAGGGGTCAGGTAGCAGAGTGGATTGAAAGATGGCTACAAAACAGAAAACAGAGGGTAAGAATTAAGGGAAGTTTCTCGGACTGTCAGAAAGTGGGAAGTGGTGCCCTGCAGGGATTTGTGCTTGGATTACTGTTCTTCACTATGTAAACGATTTGGACTCAGAAATTGGCGATGTGATGTCAAAGTTTGAAGATGATACCAAATTGGGGTGTACAGCTAATAATATGCAATAACACAACTTGCATTTATATAGCGCCTTTAACGCAGGAAAAAGTTCCAAGCTGCTTCAAAGGAGCATACGAAGAAAAAAATTGACATCGGGCCAAAGGAGATATTAGGAGGGGTGACTAAAGGCTTGGTAGGTTTTAAGAAGGGTCTTAAAATAGGAGAGAGAGAGAGATCGAGAGGTTTTAGGAGGGGATTCCAGATCCTAGACAGCTAAAGGCACATCCACCAATGGTGGGGTGAAGGGAGTGGGGAATGCAGAAGAGGTCAAAGTTAGAGGAATGCGGAGTTCTTGGAGGGTTATAGGGCTAAAGGAGGTTACAGAATTGGCGCGGGTGGAGACATGCGGATGAGTTTTCAAATTCAAGACAGCGGACCAGAAGCCAATGAATTTCAGCAAGGGTGATGTGTGAGTGAGACTTGGCAGTGGATGGCCTATGAGCTGCTGAGATTTGGATGATCTCAAGATTATGAAGGGTGGTAGGTGGAAGGGCCAGCTAAGAGAACACTGGAATAGTCACATCTAGAGGTAACAAAGGCCTGGATGAGGGCTTCAGCAGAAGATGGGCTAAGGTAGCATGGGAGACATGCAATGTTCTAGAGGTGGAAGTAGGCAGTCTTTGTGATGGAGAGGATGTGGGGTCGGAAGCTCAGCTCAGGGTCCAACGGGACGCCGAGGTTGCAACTGTCTAGTTGAGCCCTAGACAGTGACCAGGGAGCGGGATGGAATTGGTGGTTAGTAAACTAAGTTTGTGGTGGGAGCTGAAGAGAAGTGCTTCATGTTCCCAATGAAGGAAATTGCGGTTCATCCAAGACTGGATGTTGGACATGCAGTCTGACAACAGAGGTAGTAGAGATATCGAGAAAGATGGTGGTGAAGTAGAGCTGGGTCTTGTCAGCATAAACGTGGAACCCAACATCATGTCTTCAGAAGATGAGGGGCAGCACATAGATGAGAAATCGAAGGGGGTCAAGGATAGATTCTTGGCGGACTACAAAGGTAATTGTAGTGTATGGAGAAAGAGTCAGACTGAACACTGTGAGCTCAAAGTAAAGTGTGACCTTAGTCTTTTATTGCAGGTCTCCAGAGTGCCTCTCCAACCTGTGAAGCCTCTTTATATATCTGTGCTCCCAAGGGATTATGGGATTCCTTGGGACACCAGGGGATGAGCCCTCTGGTGGCTGTACAGAGTAAATACAAGTATACATATATAACAACACTCCCCTCCCACCCCGCCCAAAGTCAATAGTGTAACTATTTACAATGTGAGTCGATCTGGGGCCCTTCTTGCCCTGGTTGATTATCTCGGTATGAAAGCTGGTGTTGTTGAATCATTTGTTGGGCCCTCGCTGGGCTGCTGTGCAGTTGACCTTGCTTGGCTGCCTGGTGTGTTGGGCCCTGCAGGGCTGCTGTGGATGATGGGTTCTGCTTTGTGGTCAATCGTGTTGCCGGTTTCCACTGCTGTGTATGTTGGGGGATCAAAATAGGTAGGGTCCTAGGTGGGTTGCTCAGGATAGTCCGTGAATCTGGGTTTGATTTGGTCCAAGTGTTTCCGGTGAATGAGTCCATTTGAAAGTTTGACCCGAAACACCCTGCTCCCCTCTTTGGCCATGACAGTGCCAGGAAGCCACTTGGGACCTTGTCCATAATTTAATACAAATACAGGATCATTGATTTCAATCTTGCATGACACATTATCGCTATCATGGTATGCACTTTGTTGAAGCCGCCTACTCCCTACCTGTTCATGTAGATCAGGGTGAGCTAACGAGAGCCTTGTCTTAAGTGCTCTTTTCATCAGTAGTTCAGCAGGTGGAATCCCAGTGAGTGAGTGGGGACTCATGCGATAGCTAAGCAGGACTCGGGATAGGCAAGTCTGCAGTGAACCTTTAGTTACCCTACTCAAGCCTTGCTTGATGGTTTACACTGCTCTCTCTGTCTGACCATTGGACGCTGGTTTAAACGGGACAGGTGTGACATGTTTGATCCCGTTATGGGTCATGAATTCTTTGAACTCAGCACTGGTGAAACATGGCCCGTTGTCGCTCACCAGGACATCGGGTAAGCCGTGTGTGGCAAACATGGCCTGCAGGCTTTCAGCGGTGGCAGCGGACGTGCTAGCCGACATTATCTCACATTCAATCCACTTGGAGTATGCGTCTACAACTACAAGGAACATTTTACCCAAGAACGAGCCTGCATAGTCGACGTGTACCCTAGACCACGGTTTGGAGGGCCAAGACCATAAACTTAGCGGCGCCTCCCTGGGTACATTGCTTAACTGCAAGCATGTATTACATCTGTGAACACAGGACTCTAAGTCTGCATCACACTTGGGATCTGGCTATCGCTTTCATCATTACAATGCCTGGGTGGGTACTGTGGAGGTCATTGGTGAAGGTCTCTCTGCCATTCTTGGGGACCACTACTCGATTGCCCCACAGAAGGCAGTCTGCCTGTATAGACATTTCATCTTTCCGCCGCTGGAACGGCTTTATCTCTTCCTGCATTTTCACTGGGACACTGGACCAGCTCCCGTGAAGCACACAGCTTTTGACTAGAGATAATAAGGGGTCCTGGCTTGTCCAGGTTTTGATCTGCCGGGCAGTGACGGGTGATTGCTCACTGTCAAATGCTTCCATAACCATGGCTAGATCTGCGGGCTGCACCATTTCTACCCTCGTGGTGGGCAATGGCAGCCTGCTGAGAGCATCGGCGCAGTTTTCTGTGCCTGGCCTGTGGCGGATGGTGTAGTTGTATGCGGACAACGTAAACGCCCATCTCTGGATGCGGGCCGATGCATTGGTATTTATCCCTTTACTCTCGGAAAACAGGGATATAAGTAGCTTATGGTAAGTTTCCAATTCGAATTTTAGCCCAAACAAGTATTGATGCATTTTGTTTACCCCAGAGACACACGCTAACACTTCTTTTTCAATCATGCTGTGGGCTCTCTCAGCCTTGGACAGACTCCTGGATGCATAAACAACCGGTTGCAGTTTCCCGAAATCATTAGCTTGTTGCAATACACACCTGACGCTATATGACGACGCATCACATGCTAGTACCAAACGCTTACATGGATTGTACAACGCAAGCAATTTGTTTGAGCATAACAATTTTCTCGCTTTTACAAAGGCATTTTCTTGGCTTTTGCCCCAAATCCATTCGCCCCCTTTTCGTAGTAGGACATGTAGTGGTTCTAGCAGTGTGTTGAGACCCAGTAAGAAGTTATCAAAGTAGTTCAAGAGTCCCAGAAACGACCACAGCTCTGTTACGTTCTGTGACCTCGGTGCGTTCTCGATTTCCTCCGTCTTCGCATTGGTGGGCCTGAGACCATCCGCCGCAATCCTCCTTCCCAGGAATTCCACTTCAGGCACCAGGAAAACGCACTTCGAGCGTTTTAACCTGAGCCCCACGTGGTTCAGTCGACGAAGAACCTCCTCCAGGTTCTGCAGATGCTCGGCTGTGTTCCGACCTGTGACCAAGATGTCGTCCTGGAAGACCATGGTGTGTGGGACCGACTTCAGTAAACTTTCCATGTTTCTCTGGAAATCGCCACCACTGATTGGATTCCAAACGGGCACCTGCGTGTTGATGCAGGTGAGGACCTTCGATGATTCCTCCAGTTCCTGCGTCATGTAGGCTGAAGTCAGATCCAGCTTCGTGAACGTCTTTCCTCCCGCAGCATTGCAAAGAGGTCGTCGGCTTTTGGTAGTGGGTATTGGTCCTACAGGGAGAAACGATTGATAGTTACTTTGTAATCGCCACAGACTCTGACGGTGCCATCTCCCTTGAGGACTGGGACAATAGGACTGGTCCACTCGCTGAATTCGATCGGTGAAATGATGCCCTCTCGTTGCAGCCGGTCTAGCTCGATCTCTACCTTTTCTCTCATCATGTACGGTACTGCTCTTGCCTTGTGATGGATGGGTTGTGCCGCCCGATTTAGGTGGATCTGCACTTTTGCTCCTTGGAATTTTCCGATGCCTGGTTCGAACAGCGAAATAAATTTGTTTAAGACCTGGGCACATGAAATGTCGTCAGCGGACGATAGCGCTCGGATGTTGTCCCAGTTCCAGCGTATCGTTCCCAGCCAGCTCCTGCCGAGCAGTGTGGGACCATCGCCCAGTACCACCCAGAGTGGTACTTGCGCACCGCTCCATCGTAGGAGACTTTACAGTAGCACTGCTGATTACAGGAATCAGTTCTTTTGTGTAAGTTCTTAGTCTCATATGAACTGGAGTTAAGACTGGCCTTGAGGCCTTGTTGCACCACAACCTTTCAAAAGATTCGGAGAGGAGGTGGTGCAGGAGTCCAGGGGAGGCCTATAAAGGCCCAGCGTCGGCAGAGCAGTGTCGGGAGTTCAGAGAGGAGGCCAGCTGGTGCAGCTGCAGCAGGGAGGCAAAAAAGTAGTAGAAAGAAATCGAAGGGTGACATCACAGCCAAGTGGGTAAGTGATTGGCTGGTGATTGGTGAATAATTTTTCTTTTTGTTTTCTTTATCAGTAAGTAACCTTTTCGCATTGTTGTTGCCAAATTAAGTTAATCTAAGGGTTAAGTCATGGCAGGAGAGCTCGGGCACGTGTTATGCTCCTCTTGTGCTATGTGGGAAGTCAGGGATGCTTCCAGTGTGCGGTAAGTGCATCCGCCTGGAGCACCTGACAGACCGCATTGCGGCTCTGGAGCTGCGGGTGGATTTACTCTGGAGCATCTGCGATGCTGAGGATGACATGAATAGCACATTTAGTGACTTGGTTGGTCTTACCGCAGGTAGAGGTTATAAAGCCAGATAGGGGATGGGAGACCAACAGGAAGAGCAGTGGAAGGAAGGTAGTGCAGGGGTCCCCGGCGGTCAACCTCCTGCAAAACAAATACACCGCTTTGGGTACTGTTGAGAGGGATGATTCATCAGGGGAGAGCAGCAGCAGCCAAGTTCATGGCACTGTGGGTGGCTCTGCTGCATAGGAGGGCAGGAAAAAGAGTGGGGGAGCTATAGTGATAGGGGATTCTATTGTAAGGGGAATAGATAGACGTTTCTGCGGCCGCAACCGAGACTCCAGGATGGTATTTTGCCTCCCTGGTGCAAGGGTCAAGGATGTCTCGGAGCGGGTGCAGGACATTTTGAAGGGGGAGGGGGAACAGCCAGTTGTCGTGGTGCATATAGGTACCAACGATATAGGTAAAAAACGGGATGAGGTCCTACAAGATGAATTTAGGGAGCTAGGAGCTAAATTAAAAAGGAGGACTTCAAAAGTAGTAATCTCAGGATTGCTACCAGTGCCACGTGCTAGTCAGAGTAGGAATCGCAGGATAGCTCAGATGAATATGTAGTTTGAGGAGTGGTGCAGAAGGGAGGGATTCAAATTCCTGGAACATTGGAACCAGTTCTGGGGGAGGTGGGACCAGTACAAACCGGACGGTCTGCACCTGGGAAGGACCAGAACGAATGCCCTAGGGGGAGTGTTTGCAAGTGCTGTTGGGGTAGGGGTTAAACTAATATGGCAGGGGGATGGGAACCTATGCAGGGAGACAGAGGGAAGTAGAATGGGGGCAGAAGCAGAAGATAGAAGGAAGAAAAGTAAAAGTGGAGGGCAGAGAAACCCAAGACAAAAAGCAAAATTTTAAAGAGGCAAAGGGTGTTAAAAAGATAAGCCTGAAGGCTCTGTGCCTCAATGCGAGAAGTATTCGGAATAAGGTGGACGATTTAACTGCGCAGATAGCAGTTAACGGATATGATGTAATTGGCATCACAGAGACATGGCTCCAGGGTGACCAAGGCTGGGAACTCAACATTCAGGGGTATTCAACATTTAGGAAGGATAGACAGAAAGGAAAAGGAGGCGGGGTGTTGTTGCTGGTTAAAGAGGAAATTATTGCAATAGTAAGGAAGGATATTAGCTTGGATAATGTGAAATCGGTATGGATGGAGCTACGGAATACCAAAGGGCAGAAAACGCTAGTGGGAATTGTGTACAGACCACCAAACAGTAGTAGTAAGGTTGGGGTCAGCATCAAACAAGGGATTAGGGATGCGTGCAATAAAGGTACAGCAGTTATCATGGGCGACTTTAATCTACATGGAGATTGGGCTAACCAAACTGGAAGCAATGCGGTGGAGGAGGATTTCCTGGAGTGTATTAGGGATGGTTTTCTAGACCAATATGTCGAGGAACCAACTAGAGGGCTGGCCATCCTAGACTGGGTGATGTGTAATGTGAAAGGACTAATTAGCAATCTTGTTGTGGGAGGCCCCTTGGGGAAGAGTGAACATAATATGGTAGAATTCTTTATTAAGATGGAGAGTGACACAGTTAATTCAGAGACTAGGGTCCTGAACTTAAGGAAAGGTAACTTCGATGATATGAGACGTGAATTGGCTAGAATAGACTGGCGAGTGATACTTAAAGGGTTGACGGTGGATAGGCAATGGCAAACATTTAAAGATCACCAATTGTACATCCCTGTCTGGAGTAAAAATAAAACGGGGAAGGTGGCTCAACTGTGGCTAACAAGGGAAATTAAGGAGAGTGTTAAATCCAAGGAAGAGGCATATAAATTGGCCAGAAAAAGCAGCAAACCTGAGGACTGGGAGAATTTTATAATACAGCAGAGGAGGACAAAGGGTTTAATTAGGAGGGGGAAAATAGAGTATGAGAGGAAGCTTGCTGGGAACATAAAAACTGACTGTAAGAGCTTCTATAGATATGTGAAGGGAAAAAGATTACTGAAAACAAACGTAGGTCCCTTGCAGTCAGATTCAGGTGAATTTATAATGGGAACAAAGAAATGGTGGACCAGTTAAACAAATACTTTGGTTCTGTCTTCACGAAGGAAGACACAACTAACCTTCCGGAAATACTAAGGGACCGAGGGTCCAGTGAGAAGGAGGAACTGAAGGAAATCCTTATTCGGCAGGAATTTGTGTTCGGGAAATTGATGGGATTGAAGGTCGATAAATCCCAGGGGCCTGATAGTCTGCATCCCAGAATATTTAAGAAAGTGACCCTAGAAATAGTGGATGCATTGGTAATCATTTTCCAACAGTCTATCGACTCTGGATCGGTTCCTATGGACTGGAGGATAGTTAATGTAACACCACTTTTTCAGAAAGGAGGGAGAGAGAAAACGGGGAATTATAGACTGGTTAGCCTGACATCAGTAGTGGGGAAAATGTTGGAATCAATCATTAAAGATGAAATAGCAGCGCATTTGGAAAGCAGTGATGGGATTGATCCAAGTCAGCATGGATTTATGAAAGGGAAATCCTGCTTGACAAATCTTCTAGAATTTTTTGAGGATGTAACTGGTAGAGTGGACAAGGGAGAACCAGTGGATATGTTGTGTTTGGATTTTCAAAAGACTTTTGACAAGGTCCCACACAAGAGATTGGTGTGCAAAATTAAAGCACATGGTATTGGGGGTAACGTACTGACGTGGATAGAGAACTGGTTGGCAGACAGGAAGCAGAGAGTTGGGATAAACGGGTACTTTTCAGGATGGCAGGCAGTAACTAGTGGGGTGCTGCTAGTGCTGGGACCTCAGCTATTTACAATACACATTAATGATTTGGATGAGGGAACTGAGTGTAATATCTCCAAGTTTGCAGATGAAACTAAGCTGGGTGGCGATGTGAGCTGTGAGGAGGACGCTAAAAGGCTGCAGGGTGATTTGGACAGGTTAGGTGAGTGGGCAAACGAGTGGCAGATGCAGTATAATGTGGATAAATGTGAGGTTATCCACTTGGTGGCAAAAACACGAAGGCAGTATATTATCCGAATGGCGGCAGATTAGGAAAAGGAAAGGTGCAAGGAGATCTGGGTGTCATGGAACATCAGTCATTGAAAGTTGGTATGCAGGTACAGCAGGCGGTGAAGAAGGCAAATGGTATTTTGGCCTTCATAGCTAGGGGATTTGATTATAGGAGCAGGGAGGTCTTACTGAGGCTGTACAGGGCCTTACTGATGCCTCACCTGGAATATTGTGTTCAGTTTTGGTGTCCTAATCTGAGGAAGGACATTCTTGCTATTGAGGGAGTGCAGCGAAGGTTCACCAGACTGATTCCCGGGATGGCAGGACTGACATATGAGGAGAGACTGGATCAACTGAGCCTGAATTCACTGGAGCTTAGAAGGATGAGAGTGGATCTTATAGAAACATATAAAATTCTGACAGGACTGGACAGGTTAGATGCAGGAGGAATGTTCCTGATGTTGGGGAAGTCCAGAACCAGGGGACATAGTCTAAGGATAAGAGGTAAGCCATTTAGGACTGAGGAGAAAATCTTCACTCAGAGAGTTGTTAACCTGTGGAATTCCCTACTGCAGAGTTGTTGATGCCAGTTCATTGGATATATTCAAGAGGGAGTTAGATATGGCCCTTACGGCTAAAGGGATCAAGGGGTATGGAGAGAAAGCAGGAAAGGGGTACTGAGGTGAATGATCTTATTGAATAGTGGTGCAGGCTCGAAGAGCCGAATGGCCTTCTCCTGCACATATTTTCTATGTTTCTAAGTCTTTTTGCCCATGATGGGCTGGCTCGCGCCCGTGTCCAGCTCCATTGACACCGAGAGTCCATTTAGTTCAACATTCAGCATTACCGGGGGACAATTTGTGGTGAATGTATGCACCCCATGTACCTCCGCCTCCTCCATCTGAGGCTCTGGTTCGGAGTGATCCTCCGTGGATCTGTCCTTCTCTGCAACGTGGTGGTTTGCAGGTTTAACAGGCTTAGCAGCTTGCCTGCACACTCGTTGCAGGTATCCCATTGTTCCACAGCCCTTGAAATTCTCAGAAGGGGATGATTGGGATGCCTTCGTGGAGCGACTTGACCAATACTTTGTCGCCAACGAGCTGGAAGGGGACGAGGACGCTGCCAAATGAAGGGCGATCCACCTCACAATCTGTGGGGCAACAACCTCAGGCCTAATGAAGAATCTTCTTGCTCCGGTGAAATCAACAACCAAATCGTATGAAGAAATGTGTACACTGGTCTGGGAGCACCTAAATCCAAAGGAGAGCATTCTGATGGCAAGATATCGATTTTACACGTGTCAACGGTCTGAAGGCCAGGAAGTGGTGAGCTACGTCGCTGAACAAAGGTGCCTTGCAGGACATTGCAAATTCGATGGATTCCTTCAGCAAATGCTAAGAGACTTCTTTGTGCTTGGCATTGGTCATGAGGTTATCCTTCGCAAACTTTTGACTGTTGAAACACTGAACCTGAGCAAATCCATAACGATAGTCCAGGCATTTATGTGCACCAGCGAAATCACCAAACAAATTTCTCAGCATAAAGAGTTTTCAGCAAGTACTGTACACAAAGTAACGTAGTTTTCAGGCAGGAATGCATAAGGCACAATGTACACGTCTGCAGCTGCACGATCTCAGATGACCCAGAGTCCACCATCAAACATTAATGCGAGGCAGTTAACACCTTGTTGGCGCTGCAGAGGTGATCATCGGGCCCATCAATGCCGCTTCAAGCACTATGTTGTCAAAGGCTGTGGAACAATGGGACACCTCCAGCGAATATGCAGACAAGCTGCAAACCCTGCAAACCACCACATTGCAGAGGAGGATCGATCCATGGCGGATCAGGCTGAACTAGGGACTCGAACCGAGGAGGCAGAAGTATACGGGGTACACACCTTCACCAAGAAATGTCCACCGATCATGCTAAATGTCGAACTGGACGGAATTCCAGTATCCACGGAATTGGACATGGGTGCGAGTCAGTCTATCATGAGCAAAACGGCCTTCGACAGGCTGTGGTGCAACAAGACACACAGCCCCAAGCTTAGCCCCATTCACACCAAGCTAAGAATTTACACTAAAGAGCTGATTCCTGTTATTGGCAGCGCAGCAGCAAAAGTCTCCTATGATGGAACAGTGCACGAACTCCCATTATGGATTGTACCAGGAGATGGCCCCACACTGTTCGGCAGAAGCTGGCTGGGAAAAATCCGCTGGAACTGGGACGACATCTGAGCGCTTTCGTCCGTCGACGATGCCTCATGTACCCAGGTTCTGAGCAAGCTCCCGTCGTTGTTTGAGCCAGGCATCGGAAGTTTCTCGGGGGTGAAGGTGCAGATCCACTTGGCTCCCGGTACACGACCCATCCACCACAAGGCACGGGAGGTGCCATATATAATGGGAGAGACAGTGGAAATTGAGCTGGACAGGCTGCAGTGAAAAGGAATCATCACGCCGGTGGAGTTCAACGAGTGAGCCAGTCCGATTGTTCCAGTCCTCAAAAGCGATGGCACAGTCAGAATTTGTGGGGACCATAAAGTAATGATTAACCGTTTTTCGCTACAGGACCAGTACCCGCTATCCAAGGCGGACGACCTATTTGCGACCCTGGCTGGAGGAAAGACGTTCACCAAGTTGGACCTGACCTCGGCCTACATGACGCAGGAGCTGGCAGAATCTTCGAAAGGCCTCACCTGCATCAACACGCACAAAGGTCTGTTCATCTACAATCGATGCCGTTTGGGATTCGATCGGCCGCGGTAATTTTCTAAAGGAACATGGAGAGCCTGCTAAAGTCAGTTCCGCGCACTGTGATTTTCCAGGACGACATACTGGTCACAGGTCAGGACACCATTGAACATTTGAAGAACCTGGAAGAGGTTCTAAGTCGGCTAGATTGCGTGGGACTCAGGTTGAAATGCTCAAAGTGTGTTTTCCTGGCGCCAGAGGTCGAGTTCTTAGGGAGAAGAATCGCGGCAGATAGCATCAGACCCACCAACGCCAAGACAGAGGTCATCAGGAACACGCCGAGACCACAGAACGTGACGGAGCTGTGGTCGTTCCTGGGACTCCTCATCTATTTCGATAATTTCCTATCCGGGTTAAGCACCTTGCTAGAGCCCCGACATGTGATGCTACGCAAGGGAGATGACTGGGTATGGGGGAAATCACAAGAGGCTGCTTTTGAGAAAGCCATAAATCTGTTATGTTCCAACAAACTGCTTGTTCTGTATAACCCATGTAAATGTTTACTGCTAGCTTGCGATGCGTCTTCGTACGGGGTCGGGTGTGTGTTACAACAAGCAAACGCATCGGAATATTGCAACCGGTCGCCTATGGTCGAGGAATTTGTCCAAGGCCGCAAGGGCCTACAGCATGATTGAAAAAGAAGCTCTGGCATGTGTTTACGGGGTGAAAAAAATGCACCAGTATCTGTTTGGTCTTAAGTTTGAGTTAGAAACTGACCATAAGCTGTTCGTATTGCTTTCTCAGAGAGCAAAGGGATTAATACCAATGCCTCTGCCCGCATCCAAAGATGGGCGCTCACGCTGTCTGCATACAACTATGTAATCCACCACAGACCAGGCACAGAGAACTGCGCTGATGCTCTCAGTCGCCTACCATTGCCCACCACCGGGGTAGAAATGCCACAGCCTGCAGACTTGCTCTTGGTGATGGATGCATTTGAAAATGAAAAGTCACCCGTAACGGCCCGTCAGATCAGGACCTGGACCAGCCAGGATCCTTTACAGTCCCTTGTAAAAAAACGTGTCCTCCATGGGAGCTGGTCCAGCGTCCCAGCGGAGATGCATGAAGAGATCAAGCCGTTCCAGTGGTGCAAAGATGAAATGTCCATACAGGCGGACTGTCTTTTGCGGGGCAATCACATGGTTTTGCCCAAGAAAGGCAGAGAAACGTTCACACACGACCTACACAGTACCCACCCAGCCATAGTAATGATGAAAGCCATAGCCAGATCCCATGTGTGGTGGCCCGGCATCGACTCAGATTTGGAGTCATTCGTGTGCCAATGCAACACTTGCTCTCAACTGAGCAATGCACCCAGAGAGGCACCGCTAATTTTGTGGCCCTCCAAACCGTGGTATAGGATCCACATTGACTTTGCGGGCCCGTTTCTAGGCAAAATGTTTTTGGTTGTCGTAGATGCTTATTCAAAATGGATTGAATGTGTAATAATGTCTGTAAGCATGTTCACTACCACCATTGAAAGCCTACGAGCCATGTTCGCCAAGCACGGCCTGCCTGATGTCCTTGTCAGCGACAATGGGCTGTGCTTCACCAGTGCTGAATTCAAGGAATTCATGACCCGCTATGGGATCAATCACGTCACATCTGTTCCATTCAAGCCCGCATCCAATGGCCAGGCAGAACGGGCAGTCCAAACCATCAAGCAAAGCTTGAAATGTGTCCCGAGTCCTGCTCAGCTACCACACCAAACCCCACTTGCTCACTGGGGTTCCCCCAGCCGAGCTGCTCATGAAAAGGGCGCTCGAAACAAGGCTCTCTCTTGTCCACCCTGATCTCCATGATCACGTCGAGGGCAGGCGGCATCAGCAAAGCATGTACCATGATCGCGCAAACTTGTCACGCGATATTGAAGTCAATGGCCCTGTATTTGTACTCAATTATGGGCATGGTCCCAAATGGCTTGCTGGCACCACCATAGCCAAAGAAGGGAATAGGGGATTTCAGTTCAAACTTGCTAATGGACTAACTTGCAGAAAGCATTTGGACCAAACCAAACTGCGATTCACAAACAGCCATGAGCAACCCGAAGAGGACACCACCAACTTCGACCCTCCAACACACACACGTGGCAACTGACATCACGGTCGACCACGAAGCTGAACTCACCATCCCCAGCAACCCGGCAAGGCCAGCTGCCCAGCAACCCAGCGAAGAACCAACCAACTCACCCACACCTGCATTTGTACCGAGATGATCGACAAGGGAGCAAAAAGCCCCAGATCGTCACACCCTGTAAATAAGTGTACCATTGACTTTGGGAGGGAGTGATGTTATGTATGCAACCCTAGGCAACCTGTATCATACTGCTACCAGAGGACATACCTGTTGGAGTCCCAAGAGATCCCAGCATCTCTTGGGAGCATTGTATATAGCAGGCCTCCCATGCTGTATGAACACTCTGGAGTTTAATTAAAGGAGCTAAGGTCACACTTACTCATTGTCTACAGTACTCAGTTGCATTACTTTATTATGAGCTTAACAGAAGGAAGTTGGTTGTTGAGCAGTTTATTGGGAATAAGGTTGAGAGAGCAGGAGGTGCCTGTCACAGCCAAGATGAGCGTGGAGAGGGGATGAGGGAAGATAGGATAGAAACTAGAGAAAGATGTGAGTTCAGGGATATAGCAGGTGAAGGGAGGTTTGTGGCAGATTATCTCAATCTTAATGACAAAGAAGTCATAAAATCATAGAATCATAGAAATTTACAGCATAGAAGGAAGTCATTCGGCCCATTGTGTCTGCACGGCCGACAAAGAGCTATCCAGTCTAATCCACTTTCCAGCTCTTGGCCCGTAGCCTTGTAGGTTATGGCACTTCAAGTTCATATCCAAGTACTTCTTAAATGCTAAGAGTGTTTCTGCCTCTATCACCCTTTCAGGCAGCAAGTTCCAGACCCCCACCAACCTCTGGGTGAAAACATTTTTCCTCAAATCCCCTCTAAACCTCCTACCACTTACCTTAAATCTATGCCCCATGGTTATTGACCTGTCTGCTAAGGGAAATAGGTCCTTCCTATCCACTCTATCTAGGCACCTCATAATTTTATGCACCTCAATTAGGTCTCCCCTCAGCCTCCTCTGTTCCAAAGAAATCAACCCCAGCCTATCTAATCTTTCCTCATAGCTAAAATTTTCCAGTCCAGGCAACATCCTCTTAAATCTCCTCTGTACCCTCTCTGGTGCAATTACATCTTTCTTGTAATATGGTGACCAGAACTGCATGCCGTACTCTAGCTGTGGCCTAATTGGTGTTTTATACAGTTCAAGCATAACCTCCCTGCTCTTATATTCTATGTCTCGGCTAATAAAGGCAAGGATCCCGTATGTCTTCTTAACCACCTTATCACCTGGCCTGCTACCTTCAAGGATCTGTGTACATGCACTCCAAGGTCCCCCTGTTCCTCTGCACTTTTCAGTGTCCTACCATTTAATATGTATGCCCTTGCCTTGTTAGCCCTCCGCAAATTACTTCACACTTCTCCAGATTGAATTGCCACTGTTCTGCCTACCTGACCAGTCTATTGATATCTTCCTGCAGTCTGTAGCTTTCTTCTTCATGATCAACCACACAGCCAATTTTTGTATCATCTGCAAACATTCAAGTCCAAGTCATTGATATATACCACAAAAAGCAAGGGACACAACACTGAGCCCTGCAGAACCCCACTGGAAATAGCCTTCCAGTCACAAAAACACCCATCGACCATTACCCTCTGCTTCCTGCCTCTGAGCCAATTTTGGATCCAAGTTGCTACTTTGCCTTGCATCCCATGGGCTTTTACTTTCGTGACCAATCTGCCATGTGGAAACTTATTGAAAGCCTTGCTAAACTCCATATAGACTACATCAAACACACTACCCTCATTGAACCTCCTTGTTACCTCCTCAAAAATTAAATCAAGTTAGTCAGACACGGCCTTCTCTTAACAAATCCATGCTGACTGTCCTTGATATTATGTCTGTAATGCACTTATGGATGACTCCACGAGGCAATGTGTTGTACTCAAACTGTAGTGACCTTGGTCCTTTATTTGTAACTCCAGAGTGAGGCACAAACATGGTGAGCAGTCTTTTATACTGGGCCCTGCACAGCTTTGCAGGTGATCCTCAGGTCTCCCACTGCAGTGTCCTCTGGCGGACAGCCTCTGCCACAGGGGCAGGAAATCCCGGTCTCCACCAGTTGCACCCTCTAGTGGTGCCAGCATAGTATATACACAGTGTAAACCTTATTGATATTACATCAGGTAACAAGTCCCCATCTTATGCAACTATACAGTGACTACACAGAGAATATAGCTGTAGTCTGCATATATAACATCACTCTCTCCCAAATCCTTTGTGCCGATTACCTTTGCACTATGTGCTCTGGCTTAGCTCTTCTCAGACAATTGTCCTTGCACCTTGGCTGTTCTTTGGCTTGGCTCTCTCCCTGTTAACCCCCAAGTCCTTTTGCCACAACGTTGGGTAATGGTTACCAGTTTGGATGGTTCGATGATGCAGTGGAGGTTCCAGTGGGTTCTGGGTGTGATCCATGTGTGTGTCCATGGCTTCATACATCCATTTCCGCCCCACCCCCACAGAGAGATCATGCAGCAAGCCTATTACATTAACATACAGGATCAGACACAGGGCAAGCACAAAGAAAGGAAGTTACAGTTTGTATCGTGACACCTTGGTTCAGTGACTTACAATCGTTACGTTTAGCGGTCGTGCGCCAGGATTGGGTAGATTGCATTCATGGTTCAGTCATGGTAACTACTGAGGTAGCAGTACAGGTATGAGAGGACGCAGGTTCCAGAGCAACCAGACGGAGTCCTAGTTGTCTGATAGTGGCGCTGCGACCTCTGCTAGCAGTGTGGGCTTGGTTCGCTCACCTAGCCAGGACTCAGGGCCTTTGCCATTGCCTAGTGGTGGGCAGAGCCACAGATGTGTGTGGCCTCCCTATCCTCCTTTGAGGGCTGCAGAATCTTCTGCCTGCTCTCTAACGGTGTTGGGAACCTGGCTGGTCTAGGTCCTGTTTGGGGAACTCGTTGGTTCTGACCTTTCGCTCCCGGACATGGCCGAGGTAGCGACTGGGTCTGGGGGCTGCGCCATCTCCACCCGTGTGGTGGGCAACGGTGGCCGACTGCGCATATTGGCGCCTTTTTCGTTTCCAGATCTGTGGTGAATAGTGCCATCGGGTGCCTGCAACATGAGATAGACCTGGGGCAGGGTATCAGGATCAGTGCCTTCACCCTCCTGAGGTCGCTGGCCTATAACTTGTGGGGACATCTGGGGCAGGGCAGCAGGATCAGCACCTTTACCCTCCCGAATTCGCTCACTTGCTACTTTTGGGGACACTCTAATCCTAACATCTCGCAACAACATTTTGTTCTTTACATTAGGACTGGTACCAACATCTCCCAACAACATTTTGTTCTTTACATTGGGAATAGTACCGACATCTCACAACAACATTTTGTTCACAATCTTAATCGGTTCATTACATTGATTGCCATGCATACAATGCCTCATTAATTCAGTTGGTTGCAGGTCTCCTTTAAGAGAATCCTGCTGGCTTTACCCCAATCAAATCCTTTGTTAGACACCACATGTTGGTCCCTCAGCGTTGCACTCATGATATGGCCACGGCTTTCTTGTTTTTTTCAGCCTCGTTGCCTCTGTCCTCGAGGTTGACTGCCTTGATCCTTCTCTCCCGCGATTCTGCCACAAAAGCCTGTGAATTCGATCTTCCTCCCCAGGAGTCCTGCCACTGGAGCCTGGAAGGTACTTTTAGGTTGTTCCGGTCGGATCATTGCCACGCTGTCGTGATGGACGGTCTATGCCTCAGGTGCTGCGCTGGTCTGTTCTCTGGTGCCTGGCCCAAGCGAAGGTGAGGTTTTGCTCTGCCTCTGAGTATGGGGGACATTGATTGCTGGAGTGAGGAGGTCTTCCCATTTCCACTGGATCTTCCCCATCTACCTTCTTCCAAGTAGCGTTGGACCATCACCCTCAACAATCCACAGAAATAACTTGTGCACCACGCCATTATGGAATTATACTTACATCCGCACTACCAAGGACTGTGATCAACTCCTTGGTGTAGGTGCGCAACTTTTCCTGTACAGGAACTAGCTCGGGTTGTTTTTCGTTCCGTGGCCTCTCAAAGGCATCCTGGCTCATCACTGACTGGCTCGCTCCCGTGTCCACTTCCATGAAACATAGAAACATAGAAACATAGAAAATAGGTGTAGGAGTAGGCCATTTGGCCCTTCGAGCCTGCACCGCCATTCAATGAGTTCACGGCTGAACATGTAACTTCAGTACCCCATTCCTGCTTTCTCGCCATACCCCTTGAACCCCCTAATAGTAAGGACTACATCTAACTCCTTTTTGCATATATTTAGTGAATTGGCCTCAACATCTTTCTGTGGTAGAGAGTTCCACAGGTTCACCACTCTCTGGGTGAAGAAGTTTCTCCTCATCTCGGTCCTAAATGGCTTACCCCTTATCCTTAGACTGTGACCCCTGGTTCTGGACTTCCCCAACATTGGGAACATTCTTCCTGCATCTAACCTGTCTGAACCAGTCAGAATTTTAAACGTTTCTATGAGATCCCCTCTCATTTTTCTGAACTCCAGTGAATACAAACCCAGTTGATCCAGTCTTTCTTGATATGTCGGTCACGCCATCCCAGGAATCAGTCTGGTAAACCTTCGCTGCACTCCCTCAATAGCAAGAATGTCCTTCCTCAAGTTAGGAGACCAAAACTGTACACAATACTCCAGGTGTGGCCTCACCAAGGCCCTGTACAACTGTAGTAACACCTCCCTGTCCCTGTACTCAAATCCCCTCGCTATGAAGGCCAACATGCCATTTGCTTTCTTAACCGCCTGCTGTACCTGCATGCCAACCTTCAATGACTGATGTACCATGACACCCAGGTCTCATTGCACCTCCCCTTTTCCTAATCTGTCACCATTCAGATAATAGTCTGTCTCTCTGTTTTTACCACCAAAGTGGATAACCTCACATTTATCCACATTATACTTTATCTGCCTTGAATTTACCCACTCACCTAACCTATCCAAGTCACTCTGCAGCCTCATAGCATCCTCCTCGCAGCTCACACTGCCACACATCCGCAAATTTGGAGATACTACATTTAATCCCCTCGTCTAAATCATTAATGTACAATGTAAACAGCTGGGGCCCCAGCACAGAACCTTGCGGTACCCCACTAGTCACTGCCTGCCATTCTGAAAAGTCCCCATTTACTCCTACTCTTTGCTTCCTGTCTGACAACCAGTTCTCAATCCATGTCAGCACACTACTCCCAATCCCATGTGCTTTAACTTTGCACATTAATCTCTTGTATGGGACCTTGTCGAAAGCCTTCTGAAAGTCTAAATACACCACATCAACTGGTTCTCCCTTGTCCACTCTACTGGAAACATCCTCAAAAAATTCAGAAGATTTGTCAAGCATGATTTCCCTTTCACAGATCCATGCTGACTTGGACCTATCATGTCACCTCTTTCCAAATGCGCTGCTATGACATCCTTAATAATTGATTCCATCATTTTACCCACTACCGATGTCAGGCTGACTGGTCTATAATTCCCTATTTTCTCTCTCCCTCCTTTTTTAAAAAATGGGGTTACATTGGCTACCCTCCACTCCATAGGAACTGATCCAGAGTCTATGAAATGTTGGAAAATGACTGTCAAAGCATCTGCTATTTCCAAGGCCACCTCCTTAAGTACTCTGGGATGCAGTCCATCAGGCCCTGGGGATTTATCGGCCTTCAATCCCATCAATTTCCCCAACACAATTTCCCGACGAATAAGGATTTCCCTCAGTTCCTCCTTCTTACTAGACCCTCTGACCCCTTTTATATCTGGAAGGTTGTTTGTGTCCTCCTTAGTGAATACTGAACCAAAGTACTTGTTCAATTGGTCTGCCATTTCTTTGTTCCCCGTTATGACTGCCCCTGATTCTGACTGCAGATGCCCTACGTTTGTTTTTACTAACCTTTTTCTCTTTACATATCTATAGAAGCTTTTGCAGTCCGTCTTAATGTTCCCTGCAAGCTTCCTCTCGTACTCTATTTTCCCTGCCCTAATCAAACCCTTTGTCCTCCTCTGCTGAGTTCTAAATTTCTCCCGGTCTCCGGGTTCACTGCTATTTCTGGCCAATTTGGATGCCACTTCATTGGCTTTAATACTATCCCTGATTTCCCTTGATAGCCACGGTTGAGCCACCTTCCCTTTTTTGGAACGCCATTTATCTCGACTTCCATCTTCACTTGAGGACAATCGGTGGTGCAGGTATACACTCCATACACTTCTTTTTGGGGCTGAGCTGCCTCTCTGGCCAAATCATAATACTCCCCGCTGGATTCAAAGTCATCTGCCAACTCCTCTGCTCGACGGTGAATCGTATTTCTTTTACACATAAGCTGAAGGTGGCACTTCGTGTTGCAGGCTTTGCATACGTACTCAGCAAACCGACACTGGTGAGCCCTATTGTTTCATCCACAACCCCGAGCATGGTGCTACTCGATCAGCACCCCTCGGCAGATTCTGAGTTCTGGAAACCTGAGGTCTGTGCTCTCTGCCCTGGGCAGAGCCATGTTCTACAGTCTTGCCTGTGAAAGGCACCATTCTGTGTACAGTATTTGCTGGGTTTGAGTCCACAGGATGAATAATTTGCTTGGTGCTGCAGGTCGAGGTCATGAACGCCTGACTGATGCTGATGGCCTTCTGTAGGTTGACTGTGGTGTCGGCAGATAATAGCTTGTGAAGGAGGCCCTCATGGCCAATTCCCATAACGAAGATGTCTCGCAATGCTTCATTGAGGATCGTGCCGAAATCACACGGTGCCGCAAGTCTCCGGAGGTCGGCAGCATATTTTGCAATCTCCTGACCCTCAGGTCTGCGGTGAGTGTAGAATCTGTGCCTGGCTGTGAGGATGCTCTGTTTTGGTTTTAGTTGGTCGCGAATTAGTTCAGTCAGCTCATTGTATGTCTTATCCTTGGCCTTCGTGGCTGCCAGGTTATTTGCCACGAAATATTGCTCGAGCCTTTCCGTGAAGGCATCCGAATCAACACCCTCTGCGAAGACTTTTAGTGTGCCAAAGGTAGCCATTATCGCGTGAAAGTCATTATTCTCGTCGCCAGTTATTATGTCTGTAATGTACTTATGAATGACTCAACAAGGCAATGCGTTGTACTCAAACTGTAGTGATCTTGGTCCTTTTATCGTAACTCCAAAGTGAAGCACAAGCATGGTGAGCAGCCTTTTATACTGAGCCTTGCACACCAATGCAGGTGATCCTCAGGTCTCCCACCGCAGTGCCTTCTGGTGGACGGCCTCTGCTATAGGGGCAGGAAACCCCGGTTTCCACCAGTTTCACCCTCTAGTGCTGCCAGCATAGTATATACACAGTGTAAACCTTATTGAAAGTACATCAGGTAACAAGTCTCCATTTTATGCAACTATACAGTGACTACACAGAGTATATCTATAGTCTGCATATATAACACTTGATTAATCCGTGTCTTTCTCAATGAAGATATATCCTACCCCTCAGAATTTTTTCCAATACTTTTCCCACCAATGAGGTTAGACTGACTAGCCTGTAATTACTCGGTCTATCCCTTTCTCCTTTTTTAAACAAAGGTACAACATTAACAATCCTCCAGTCCTCTGGCACCACACCTATCGCCAGAGAGGATTGGAAAATGATGGTCAGAGCCTCTGCCATTTTCTCTGTTGCTTCTCTCAACAGCTTGGGATATATTTTATCCGGGCCTGGGATTTATCCACTTTCAAAGATGCTAAACCCCTTAATATTTCCTCTCTCCCTATGTTTATTTCATCTAATATTTAACACTCCTCCTCCCTGATTGCAATGTCTGCATCGTCCCTCTCTTTTGTGAAAACAGACGCAAAGTATTCATTAAGAACCATAGCCAAATCTTCCGCCTCCAAGCACAGGTTACTTTTATGGCCTCTAATATGCCCTACTCTTTCTTGCTCTTGCTCTTAATGTATTTATAAAACATCTTTGGGTTTTCCTTGATTTTACTTGCCAATATTTTTTCATGCCCTCTTTTTGCTTTCCTAATTTCCTTTTTAATTTCACCCCTGCTCTTTCCATACTCCTCTAGGGTTTCTTAGGTATTGAACCCTTGGTATCTGTCATAAGCTTCCTTTTTTTCTTTATCCTACCCTGTATGTCCCTTGACATCCAGGGGACTCTAGATTTGTTAGTCCCACCCTTTTTCTTTAAAGGAACATACATGCCCTGAACCCTCACTATCTCCTCCTTGAATGCCCCCCATTGCTCTGACATTAATTTACCTTCAAGTAGCTGCTTCCAGTCCACTTTGGCTAAATCACATCACAGTTTAGTAAAATTAGCTTTCCTCCAATTGAGAACTTTTATTCTTGGTCTATCTTTGTCCTTTTCCATAACTACCCTAAATCTAACTGAATTATGATCAGTACCACCAAAATGCTCTCCCACTGATACCCCTTCCACCTGCCCAACTTCATTCGTTAAAACTAAGTTCAGAACCGCCCCCTTTCTTGTTGGGCTTGCTACGTACTGGCTAAAAAATGTACTCCTGAATGCATTTTAAGAATTCTGCTCCCTCTATAACTTTCACATTAATTCTATCCCAGTTAACATTAGGGTAGTTGAAATCCCCTACTATTATGGCCCTATTGTTTTTGCACTTCTCAGAAATGTTCTCTTCTATCTCCCTCTGACTGTTTCGGGATCTATAGTACATGCCCAGCAGTGTGAGCGCTCCTTTTTTGTTCTTCAGTTCAACCCGTATGGCCTCATTTCATGATCCCTCTAACATATAATCCCTCCTCACAGCTGTAATTGTTTCTTTAATCAATACTGCGATCCCCCTCCTTTTTTACCCCCTCTCTATCTCGTCTGAAAACCCTGTAACCAGGAATATTGAGCTGCCACACCTGTCCTTTTAGCCATGAACTCATTGAATGGTGGTGCAGACTCGAAGGGCTGAATGGCCTACTCCTGCACCTATTTTCTATGTTTCTATGTTTCTCAGTAATTGCTATATCATCCTCCCACGTGTCCATCTGTGACCTCAGCTCATCTGTCTTATTCCCTCGACTCCTTGGGGTCGAAATTGCCCCTTCCCTTAAGGTCTGTTACCGCCAGAAATTGGCAGCCACGCTGTGGAGTGCAATGGCCACCGATTTTGCGTGTCATGGCCGCCAATTTTTAAGTTCTGCTCCTGCAGTATCCCGACGGTGACCCGCTCCCTCCCCACTGCTCTGCTGTTGCCGATCACTCCTAAGTGCATCATAAGAGATGCATCACTGATGTTCCCCCACCCCCCCCACACCCCCAATGATAACATTCGGTCGAAAAAATCTTGCTCCCGCCGCGCGGTGCCAAATGCTGCATTTTTCTGCCAGTGCAGTGAGGCTGTAGTCCTTGTAAAATGGCGGTGCAGCTGCCATTAAAGGGGAGAACTTATTACCGCTGCCCCATGTTTTTTTTGTCAGCTGACTGCCATGTCGGGCTGACAATTAAGCCCCTGGGTTCAGCCGGCCCGCCAACAGGTAGCTTGGCACCTCCTCTTTGGTGCCAGGCTGCTGGCCCAGCCGAAACATTCCCTGGTGGAACCAGTGGACCTAACTTAAACAATCGTGCAGACTCTCCCCTTTAAGTGAAGAGGAGAACCGTGGTGACGCGGCACCGTGATGACATCATCAATACTGGCAGCGGCGGCCAGTCCACCCGCCCCCAAATTCCGCCCTTCTAGTGTGTTCACCGTCGCACTTCCGCCCCCATTCTGGCCGACCTGGTCCGCTGGAAAAAAAAATCCAAAGAGTGGAATTTCACTCAAGAAGCCACTGCATCCATTGGTGAAAACAGGAGAAACAGGTAGGTGCACCCCATTTCCAGCGGTGGGCAATTTCGTCCTCGTTGCATTGAAGTATATACCACTTAACACTGCTGTTATATATGTAAACTTGTATTTACTCTGTACAGCCACCAGAGGGCTCAGCCCCTGGAGTCCCAAGGGATCCCATAATCCTGTGGGAGCACAGGTATTTAAGGAGGCTTCACAGGCTGGAGAGGCACTCTGGAGACCTGCAATAAAAGACTAAGGTCACACTTTACTTTGAGCTCACAGTGTTCAGTCTTTCTTTTTCTTCATGCACAGCAACTGCCATACTCCCTTGTTGTCTATTTTCTAGCCTTTGTTTCCTCTGCCTTCCAAACTTGCTGACTAACTTTCTGCCTTCATTTTCCAGCTTCCATTTCCGTTATAGTGTCAGCTGTGGCTGAGTGGGTAACACTCTTGCCTCTGAATCAGAAGGTTGTGGGTTCAAGTCCCACTCCGGGGACTTGAGCACAAAAAAACTTTAGGCTGAGGGAGCTCTGCACTGTTGGAGGTGCCGTTTTTCAGAGGAGACGTTAAACCGAGGCCCCGTCTGCCCTCACAAGTGAACATAAAGGATCCCATTGCACTATTTCAAAGAAGAGCAGGGGGGTTATCACCGGTGTTCTCGTCAATATTTCTCCCTCAATCAACATAACAAAAAAAAGATTATCTGGTCATTATCACATTGTTGTTTGTGGGAGCTGACTTGTATGCAAATTGGCTGCCGCATTGCTTATATTACCTCACCAACCAATCGCCTACCTGCTGTCCTGTGACGTCCCTCCTTGTTTTGGGGGAAATACTCCGCGGAAGGTACGCCGCTGCTGCTGCCTCTGATTAGGTCTTCGCTGTTCCTCGCTCTCTCCTTTTGTCACATCACCGCTGCTGCCTTCGATTAGCAAAGTCCATGAGCTCCTCGAACATTGTTGAAGGTGAGGGTGGAAGGGGCAGTGGAGAGGGATTAAAAGAGATGGCTACTAGTGGAGAAAATGAGCCGGGGGTTATCTTTGTATTTCAAGATGATCCTGGAGTAGTGGCCAGTTTTGGCATAGAGCAGAGCCCAGCACTGCATGATGTGGTCCAGCCAGATCGAGTGATGAATGGCTAAACCAGTTGTGAATCATATGTGTTCAAGTTTGCACCCCTTGGACTTAAGGGAGTGAAGATGGGGGCCATATCAGGAGGACCGACCACAGTAGGTCTTCCTGGGAACAACGGCATCAAATGAGGAGGTGAGGGTGCGACTGGGCAGATCAATAGCTACAGAAATATTGTGGAAAGTGACTTGGGGATAGTTTTCCAGGATTGGACACAGAAGGAAGTGAAATTGGAAGACTGAAGGGGGATGTGAATGGTGAGAGATACAATGAAGTGATCAGAGATGGCCTCGTCTGTAATTGAGATGATGGAATAGAGAGGTCATGCAGGATGGCAAGGTGGAGGGTGTGGCCATAAATACGGGTCGGTTAATTTATATGAAGGGGAAGGTTAAGGGAGGACAGGAAGGCTGTGAATTTAAAGGAGCAAGGGAAGGCGAGTTGAGATGGAGTAGTAGGTGTAGCTAATGTGGAGGACGGCACCAAAATACAGGAAGACATAAGAACATAAGAAATCAGCCATTTAATAAGATCATGGCTGATCTGATCATGGACTCAACTCCACTTCCCTGCCTGCTCCCTATAATTCTTTATTCCCTTGTTGCTCAAAAATCTGTCGATCTCCATTTTAAATATATTCAATGACCCAGCCTCCACAACTCTCTGGGGCAGAGAATTCCATAGATTTACAACCCTCTGAGAGAAGAAATTCCTCTCATCTCAGTTTTAGTTTCCTCTATGAGTGGAAATATCCTTTCTGCATCCACCTTGTCGAGCCCCCTCATTATTTTATATGTTTCGATAAGATCACCTCTCATTCTTCTGAACTCCAATGAGTATAGGTCCAACCTGCTCAACCTATCTTCATAAATCTCCAGAATCAACCTAGTGAACCTTCTCTGAACAGCCTCCAATGCAAGTATATTCTTCCTTAAATACGGAGACCAAAACTGCATGCAGTATTCTAGGTGTGGCCTCACCAGCATTCCATTTGCCTTCCTGATTACTTGCTGTATCTGCATACTAACTTTTTGTGTTTCATGCACAAGGACACCCAGGTTTTCTGTACTGCAGCACTTTGCAATTTTTCGCCATTTAAATTATAATTTGCTTTTCTATTTTTCCTGCCAAAGTGGATAACCTCACATTTTTCCACATTATACTCCATCCGCCAAAATTTTGCCCACTCACTTAGCCTGTCTATATCCTTTTGCAGATTTTTTGTGTCCTTCTCACAATTTGCTTTCCCACCCATCTTTGTATCATCAACAAATTTGGTAACATTACACTCAGTCCCTTCAAACAAGTCTTTAATATAGATTGTAAATAGTTGAGGATCCAGCACTGATCCCTGCGGCACCCCACTAGTTACTGTTTGCCAATCGGAAAATGACCCATTTATCCCGACTCTGTTTTCTGTTAGTTAGCCAATCCTCTATCCATGCTAATATATTACCCCCAACCCCATAAACATTTATCTTGTCCAGTAATCTTTTATGTGGCACCTTATTGAATGCCTTTTGGAAATCCAAATACACCACATCTACTGGTTCCCCCTTATCCACCCTGCTCGTTACATCCTCAAAGAACTTCAGCAAACCTGTCAAACATGATTTCCCTTTCATAAAACGATGCTGACTCTGCTTGATTGAATCATGCTTTTCCAAATGTCCCGCTGCTGCTTCCTTAATAATGGACTCCAGCATTTTCCCAATGACAGATGTTAGACTAACTGGTCTATAGTTTCCTGCTTTTTGTCTGCCTCCATTTTTAAGTAGGGACATTACATTTGCGGTTTTCCAATCCACTGTGACCGCCCCAGAATCCAGGGAATTTTGGTAGATTAAACCAATGCATCCACTATATCTGCAGCCACTTCTTTTAAGACCCTAGGATGTAAGCCATCAGGTCCAGGGCACTTGTCTGCCTTTAGTGCCATTATTTTAGCAAGTACTATAGGTTGAGCATCCAAAATCCTGAGTTCCGGAATCCGGAATGATCCGGAATCCGGACTGATTGGAGACAGTGGCGTCTGAAATCCATAAAATGTTCCGGAATCCGGACCCGCCGATCCTGCTGACCTCGAGGTCCCGCCGCTGCCCCTCGGGGCTCCCCGTCCCTCGCCTCACCGCTGCCCGACCTCGGGCCTCGCCTCACCGTCCCTTGCTTCGCCGCTGCCCCACCTCGAGCCTCGCCTCACCGCTCCTCGCCTTGCCACTGCCCGACCTCGGGCCTCGCCTCACCGTCCCTTGCTTCGCCGCTGCCCCACCTCGAGCCTCGCCTCACCGCTCCTCGCCTTGCCACTGCCCGACCTCGGGCCTCGCCTCACTGCCCTCGCCTCACCGCTGCCCGACCTCGGGCCTCGCCTTACCGCCCCTCGTCTCGCTGCTGTCCCAACTGAGGCCTCACCTCACTGCCCCTCGCTTCGCCGCTGCCCGACCTCGGGCCTCGCCTCACCACTGCCGACCTCGGGCCTCGCCTCACTGCCCCTTGCCTCGCCGCTGCCCGACCTCGGGCCTCGCCTCACTGCCCCTTGCCTCACCGCTGCCCGAACTCGGGCCTCGCCTCACTGCCCCTTGCCTCACCGCTGCCCGACCTCGGGCCTCGCCTCACTGCCCCTCGCCTCACCGCTGCCCGACCTCGGGCCTCGCCTTACCGCCCCTCATCTCGCTGCTGTCCCAACTCAGGCCTCACCTCACCGCCCCTTGCCTCGCCGCTGCCCGACCTCGGGCCTCGCCTCACTGCCCTTTGCCTCACCGCTGCCGACCTCGGGCCTCGCCTTACCGCCCCTCGTCTCGCTGCTGTCCCAACTCAGGCCTCACCTCACCGCCCCTTGCCTCGCCGCTGCCCCACCTCAGGCCTCGCCTCACCGCCACTGCCCTTACCTCAAGGCCTCCTCGCCGGCCCGCCCGAACACCACCTCCGCGATGGGGCCGCCCGATCAGCTCTTTGATGGGCCCCACCCGAACACCTCCTCGGCGGCAGGGCCCGCCCGAACCTTTCCTGGGCGGCGGGCCCCACCCAAACTCTTCCCCGGCGGCAGGGCCCGCCCGAACACCTCCTCGGCGGCGGAGTCCCAGTCGCTGACCTCATTTACCGGCGAACACCACCCTCGACGAACTCATCGCCCAGCGAACACCTCCCCCCGCCCCCCCCCAATGTTCCAAAATCTGGAAATACCCGAACCTGAGCTCAGGTGTTTCCGGATTCATGACGTCAGAAAGGGGTTCCAAAATTCGTCAAAACGCAAAATCCGGAACATCCTCGGTCCGAAGATTCCGGATTCGGGGAGCTGCACCTGTACTTCATTAGTGATAGTGATTGTATTAAGTTCCTCCCTCCCTATAGCCCCTTGATTATCCACTATTGGGATGTTTTTAGTGTGTTCTACCGTGAAGATCGATATAAAATATTTGTAGTCTCCTTTATTTAAGCTTAGGACACTGGTTTGAGATCCAACTTTCTCACCTTCCAACTGAATTTGAAATTCAACCATGTTATGGTCAGTCATTCCTGGAGGATCCTTTACGCGGAGATCATTTATTAATCCTGTCTCATTACACAGTACCAGATCTAAGATAACCTGCTCCCTGGTTGGTTCCGCAACGTACTGCTCAAGGAAACTATCCCGGATACACTCTATGAACTCTTCCTCAAGGCTACCCTTGCTAATTTGCTTTGTCCAATCAATATGAAGGTTAAAATCGCCCAGCTTTGCAGAGTGGCCATATAAATGGAAAATGAAATTCAATATAGCGATGTGTGAGGTGGTTCATTTTGTAGGTGGAAGAAGGAAGCCACTTATTCCTTAGAAGATGAGCAATTAAATGGGGTAGAGGAGCACAGATATTTGAGAAGACAACTACATAACTCAGCTACATAACTCACTAAAAGTGGCAACACAAGTTAATGAGGCCAGATCAGAGTGCAAACAAAGAACTGGAGTTCATTTCTGGAGGCATAGATTACAAAAGCAGGGATGATAAATTTATATATAACCTTAGTTAGACACTGTTGGAGTACTCTGTGCCATTCTGGTCTCTGTACTACAGAAGTAATGGCCCGGAATTTGCGATGGGTAGTAATGGTGAATATACAGCGTTCGCCGTTATTACCCCTCTAAAACTGACCACAACTTCAGGATTTAGCGTATGCGCATCTAATCATGGAATTCCTGAAGTTGCGGTCAGTTATTTACTGCTCTGATACAAGCTGCACTGTGGACCAGCCCCTTCCTCCCATAGCCAGCAATCAGTGTAATCAATGAAACTGATGAAAACGATGGCTCTTCCATGGTAATATCGCTGATAAATACCCCATTAAATGTTAAGCCTTGTTCGATTAGGTGTAACTGGGGCTTTGTCAGTATATTGAATGATAAACAAATGTTATGGCCCTGAAAAATTATTTTTTTATAATTGTGGAGTCTCAAATTTCTCCATTATGATAATTACAATTTTTAAAAAACTTTTTAAAACTATTTTTTTTAAAGTTTGTTTATGATATTTCAGGTTCCATTTTATCCCCATGAGAGAGTCTCAATCTTTGTTTCGCTCTCTAACATTTTTTTTTAAAGTCCAGATAAACGCAGCTTCTTGTTTTCTGGTTTCCTGTCTGTAAGAATTCTGCAATGTGATTTGCTGCTTTGACAGCTCGGTGACAACACAGCAAAATGTCACGAGGAATTCCCAGGGTGCTGAAATTAAATGACTGTCGAAAAGGCAAACTTCTCGCCACAGAGGTCGCTTCAGGGACCAGCACCGAGCGGCTTTGCTTTGCCGCTGACCACAATTTCCAGGCCAATATATAAGTAATGGAGAAAGTACAGATAGGATTTCCAAGAATTGAGTGATTGATGCAACAATCAGGAAAGATTGAATAGGCAGGGGCTCATTTATCTGAAAAAGAGATTAAGAGGAGACCCACGGTCTTTGAAATTATGAAGGGGTTCAACAGGGTGGCTGTGGAGAAACTGGTGTAGAACGCCACCTTGGGTGATGTCCCAAAACAGGCGGTATCACATCAGTCGTCTATTATACACTCCGCCTGACATTCAGATCCATTGACTTCAATCACAACAAGCGGCCTTTGCGATACCATCCGTTTTGCATTATTGCAAAAAGTAAATTTCTACTACACTGTTGCCACTTGTGGGTGAATCCAAAACAAGGCGACATAAAAATGATAGCCGCTAATGGATCAAATAAAGAATTTAGGAGGAATTTCTTTATATAGAGAGTGGTTGAAGCAGACAGCATTGATGCATTTAAGGGCTGTCTTGGTGCATACATGAGGGAGAAGGGAATTAGAGGGCTATGGAGGCAGGATGTGAAAAGGTAATTAGAGTGAGAGGTGGCTTGTGTGGAGTTCTTCTTCTTCTTAGGCAGTCCCTCAGAGTCAAGGATGACTTGCTTCCACAACAAAATGAGTTCTCAGGTGACTGATGAGTCCAATGCGGGACCTACAGTTTCTGTCACAGGTGGGGCAAATGGTGGTTGAAGGGCCGGGTGGGTGGGGTGCTTGGGTTGTCGTGCGATCCTTCCGCTGTTTGTTCTTGCTCCCGCGAAGAGACTCGAGGTGTTCGACGCCTTCACAGATGCTTCTCCTCCACTTTGAGCAGTCTTGGGCCAGGGATTCCCAGGTGTCGGTGGGGATGTTGCACTTTTTCAAGAAGGCTTTGAGGGATCCTTGAAGTGTTTCCTCTGCCCACCTGGGGCTCGCTTGTTGTGTCAGAGCTCCGAGTAGAGTGCTTGTTTTGGGAGTCTTGTATCGGGCATGCAGACGATGTGGCCCATCAGTACGATCAATGCCTCGATGCTGGGGATGTTGGCCTGAGCGAGAACACTGACATTGGTGTGCCTATCCTGCCAATGGATTGCAGGATCTTGAGGAGGCAGCGTTGGTGGTACTTCTCCAGTGTTTTGAGGTTCCTGCTGTACATGGTCCATGTCTCTGAAGCACATAGGAAGGCGGGTATCACTACTGCTCTGTAGACCATGAGCTTGGTGCCAGGTTTGAGATCCTGGTCTTCAAACACTCTCTTCCTCAGGTGACTGGCACATGCCCTTGTTGACGTCGGCTCCCGAGGTATGGAAAATGGTCCACCTTGTCCAAGGCCTTGTTGTGGATTTTGATAATCGGGGGGGCAGTACTGTATGGCGGGGGCAGATTGGTAGAGGACCTTTGTCTCACGGATGTTTAGTGTAAGGCTCATGCTCTCGTACGCCTCGGTGAAGGTGTTGACGAAGGTTTGGAGTTCGCCCTCCAAGTGTGCGCAGACGCAAGCGTCGTCCGTGTACTGTAATTCAATTTAAGAGAATGGGACAACCTTGGATCTGGACTGGAGGTGACAGACGTTGAACAATTTTCCGTTTGTTCTATAGATTAGCTCCACTCCAGTAGGGAGCTTACTGAGGGTGAGATGGAGCATTGCAGCAAGGAAGATTGAGAAGAGTGTTGGTGTGATGACTCATCCTTGCTTGATCCTGGTCCGTATGTGAATTGGGTTTGTGGTGGATCCATTGGTCAGGATCACGGTTTGCATGTCATTGTGAAGCAGGCAGAGGACGGTGACAAACTTTTGAGGGCAGCCGAATTTGGGGAGGTCACTCCATAATCCCTCATGTCGACATTGTCGAAGGCCTTTGTTTGGTCAAAGGCGGTGCTGTTCCCTGCATTTCTCTTGAATTTGAAGCGTGGTGAAGGTCATGTCCATTTTACCGCTTAGTGGGCGGAATCCGCATTGCGACACTGGGAGGAGCTCTTTAGCCACTGGGAGAAGGTGGTTGAGGATGATTTTTGCAATGACTTTCCCAGTGTCAGACAGCAGGGAAACTCCTCTGTAATTACCACAATCGGACTAGTCACCTTTCTTGAAGATTGTCACGATTACGGCATTTCTGAGATCCCCTTGCATGCTCTCCTCCTTCCAAAAAAGAGTAATGCGTTCATGTATTCGCGCCAGTAGTGCTTTCCCGCCACGGTTTAGTGCTTCGGCGGGGATTCAATCTGTTCCTGAGGTTTTGTTGTTCTTCAGTTGTTGGATGGCTTTTTCAACCTCATGACAGGCTGGGCTTGTGCTGAGGTGGTGGCAGGTAGCATGCTGCGGTTAAGGAGATTTTCGAAGTGCTCCTTCCAGCAGGCACTAACTGCCTCTCTGTCCTTGAAGAGTATCTCTCCTTTCTTGGGCCGCAGTGGGGTAGGACCTTGGATGTTTGGGCCGTAGGTGGTCTTGACTGCGCTAAAGAATCCACGCACGTCGTGGTTGTCGGCTGGTTGCGGGATCTCCTGAGCTTTCTCCACCCATCATCTGTTCTTTAGGTCGTGAGTTTTTTGTTGGATCTTGGCTTTCCGATGTCTAAATAGCTGCTTTCTTGCTCTCAAGTTGTGTTGCATTTCCGGCTCATTAGCTCCTGGATCTCCTGGTCGTTCTCATCGAACCAGTCTTGATGTTTCCTGGTCAAGTGATCAAGCTTCTCTTCACAGATGCTAATTATGGAGGTCTTGAGGGCAGACCAGGCGCTGTGGATACTCTGGATCACTGGGAGTCGTCAGGTTGGTTGTGAAGCACTGGCTGAATAGGGCTTTCTTAGAAGGGTCTTTAAGTGCTCCAGCGTTGATTTTCCTGCGGCATAATTTCCGTTGCCACTGCTGTTTTGGGGCTATATTGATGGAGATGACAGAGCGGATTAGGCGGTGGTCTGTCCAGCAGGCGTCACTTCCTGTCATGGCGTGGGTTATATGGACGTCGTTGCGGTCCCTCGCTCGGACGATGCCGTAGTCTAGCTGATATCAGTGCTTAGAGCGAGGTTGTTGCCAAGAAGCTTTTTACTTGTCTCTCTGACGGAACAATGACAAGGCCATGTTCTAAGCATTTCATCAGGAGGAGGGTACCGTTCAAGGGGCTATTGGGAGGGAGGAGCTTAAAACAATCACTGTCACTAGTGAAAAAGCACTAGGTGAACTAAAGGTGGACAAGTCCCTTGGGCCTGATAGCCTGCATTCTGGGGCCTTAAAAGAAGTGACTGCAGAGATAGTGGATGCATTTGTTGTAATCTACCAAAATTCCCTGGATTCTGGAGAGGCCCCAGCGAATTCGAAAACCATAAATGTAACATCCCTATTTAAGAAAAGAGGGAGACACAATAGAGGAAACTATAGACCAGTTAGCCTAACATCTGTCATTGGGAAAATGCTGGAGTCCATTATTAAGGAAGCAGTAGCAGGACATTTAGAAAATCAAAATCATAATACAGTCAAGCAGAGTCAGCATGGTTTTATGAAAGGGAAATCATATTTGACAAATTTGCTAGAGTTCTTTGAGGATGTAATGAGCAGGGTAGATAAATGGGAACCAGTAGATGTGGTGTATTTGGATTTTCAGAAGGCATGCGATAGGGTGTCACATAAAAGGTAACTGCACAAGATAAGAGCTCACTGGGTTGGGGGTAATATATTAGCATGGATAGAGAATCGGCTAACTAACAGAAAACAGAGTCGGGATAAATGGGTCATTTTCAGGTTGGTAAACTGTAACTGGTCAGTTGCCACAGGGATCAGTGCTGGGGCCTCAACTATTTACTATCTCTATTAGTGATTGGACCGAGTGAAATGTAGCCAAATTTGCTGATGATAGAAAGATAGTTGGGAAAGCAAGTTGTGAGGAGGACGCAAAGAATCTGCAAAGGGATATAGATAGGCTATGTGAGCGGGCAAAAAATTGGCAGATGGAGTATAATGTGGGAAAATGTGAAGTTATCCACTTTGGTAGGAAAAATAAAAAAGCAAATTATTATTTAAATGGGGAGAGATTACAAAATGCTGAGGTACAGAGGGATCTGGGAGTCCTTGTACATGAAACACCAAAAGTTAGCATGCAGGTACAGCAATGTTGGCCTTTATTGCAAGGAGATGGAGTATAAAAGCAGAGAAGTCCTGCTACAACTGTACAGGGTATTGGTGAGGCCACACCTGGAGTACTGTGTACAGTTTTGGTCTCCTTATTTAAGGAGGGATATACTTACATTGGAGGCAGTTCAGAGAAGGCTCACGAGGTTAATTCCTGAGAAGAAGGGTTGATTTATGAAGAAAAGTTGAGCAGGTTGGAGCTATACTCATTGGAGTTGAGAAGAATGAGAGGTGATCATATTGAAACATATAAGATTCTGAAGGGGCTTGACAAGTAGTTGTAGAGAGGATGTTTCCCCTCATGGCGGAATCTAGAACTAGGGGGCATAGTTTCAGAATAAGCGGTCGCCCATTTAAAATGGAAATTAGGAGGAATTTCTTCTCTCAGACGGTCATGAATATTTGGAATTCTCTACCCCAGAGAGCTGTGGAGGCTGGGTCTTTGAATATATTTAAGGTGGAGATACAGATTTTTGAATGATAAGGGAGTCAAGGATTATGGGAAGTGGGCAGGGAAGTGGAGTTGAGGCCAAGATCAGATCAGCCATGATCTAATTGAATGGCAGAACAGGCTCAAGTGGCAAAATGGCCTACTCCTGCTCCTATTTCTTATGTTCTTAAAGGAGGAAAGAGAGGTAGAGTGACAGAGAGGCTTGGGAGGGAATTCCAAAGAGTTTAGGGTCTTGGAAGCTGAAGGCACAGCTACCAGTGGTGGAGCAAATAAAATCAGGGGTGCTCAAGAGGCCAGAATTGTTGGAGTGCAGATATCTTGGAGGATTATAAGGCTGGAGGAGATTACAGACATAGGGGGGAGATTACAGACATAGGGAGGGGTGAGGCCATGGAGAGATGTGAAAACAAGGATGAGAATTTTGAAATTGAGGCGTTGCTTAACCGGGAGCCAGTGTAGGTCAGCGAGCACGGGGGCGACGGGTGAGCAGAATTTGGTGCGAGTTAGGAGGCAGGCAATGACCATCTCCAACAAGCGAGAGTCTAACCACCGCCCTTGACATTCAATGTCATTACCATCACCAAATCCTCCACCATCAACATCCTGGGGGTCACCATTGACCATAAACTTAACTGGACCAACCACATAAATACTGTGGCGACATGAGCAGGTCAGAGGCTGGGTATTCTGCATTGAGTGTCCCACCTCCTGACTCTCCAAAGCCTTTCCACCATCTACAAGGCATAAGTCAGGAGTGTGATGGAATACTCTCCACTTGCCTGGATGTGTGCAGCTCCAACAACATAAGAAGCTCGACACCATCCAGGTCAAAGCAGCCCACTTGATCAACACCCCATCCACCACCTTAAATATTCATTCCCTCCACCACTGACGCACCGTGGCTGCAGTATGTACCATATACAAGATGCACTGCAGCAATCGACAAGGCTTCTTCGGCAGCACCTCCCAAACCCGCGACCTCTACACACCTAGAAGGACAAGGGCAGTAGGCGCATGGGAAGTTCCCCTCCAAGTTATACACCATCCTGACTTGGAGATATATCGCTGTTCCTTCATCGTCGCTGGGTCAAAATCCTGGAACTCCCTCCATAACAGCACTCTGGGAGTACCTTCACCATACGGACTGCAGCGGTTCAAGAAGGCAACTCACCACCACCGTCTCAAGGGCAATTATGAATGGGCAATAAATGCTGGCCTTGCCAGCGATGCCCACATCCCAGAAATAATTTTTTTTTTAAATATGCAGGAGGTTAATGCCCCCATAATTTTAATATTACAATGATGTACCCGCCCGTTTGACAGTTTGTTATTGTAGTTAGAAGTGATGGGCTGGGTTGGATTAAATTACCCTTTGAGTCTGAATAAAAGTAGCTGTTGATTTCTGTGCCTAACTGTGCTTGAGAAAGATAACTGGGCCAATTTTAATTTCCGCCATTCATTGGGCAGGAGGTAGGACTATCTGCTCCACCTGTGACAGGGACTGTGGTTCTCATATTGGATCATTCAGCCACTTAAGGATTCAAGTTTAGAGTGGAATCAAGTCTTCCTCAACTCCGAGGGACTGTCTATGATGATGATGGTAGGAAGAGTGATTGCATTGTCCGTCTGATGAAGCTCGCCAGATGCTTGAACCAATTTGTGGTCATGCCTCATCGGAAGAGCAAGATATCTGGCAGCTCCTCTGAGGAGCAGGGCTGGAAGAGGGGCACTAAAGCAGGAGGTGAGGGGGAAGGGGGTGAATAACGATGGAGGGACTTGCAGTGGATGGGAAAATCATCTGCAAACCGGACTTTAATGTGTGTTGGAGTGGCTTCAAACGGTCCCTTTAAGGATGACTGGGATGAACGTTCCCTGCTTATTTCGAGACGCGGTTTAAATTTGCATCTGCTGCGTTACGACCAAGAAAACCTCTGTAAGATTTATAAAAAATTGTCATCACCTCATTCACGATGGAAAATGGAGTGATAGCGAAGTGAAAATTTCCCTCGGTGAGTTGTGCTTACAACAGAGTAACCATTGACTCAATATAAGCATTGCCACAGTAGATCTGCTAGGATATTGGGCCAGAAGTTTCAGGCAAATTAATGCAAAGTTTAATCTGCACACTGTTATTAGTGTGTAAATTGTCTAGCAATTTATGGTGAGGAAAAGATACCCTGTGAATTGTGAATCTTCACATATTACTGGATGATTTGCACCACTCCACCATTAGCCTCGCAGAATAAGGAACTTGCTATCAACCTCCCTGTGAATTTCAGGAAATTGATGCATTTGCTCAATAATTACATTAAAATTGCCACACAGAAAGTTAGTACTGGTATTTAACAGTGTAAGGACCTTCTAATGAATAGATTTATACTCCTGCAATGTCACCCAACCTCTCTGGCCCAGAAATGGAACAATTAAAACTGTGGAGCCTCACTCCTGCAGGTAAATTGTTCGTAGAGATTTTTAAAATTCTAAATTAATTTTTTTTTTAAACTTACTTTTCCTTTCTGTCATGTTTTCTCTCTCTTTTAATCCAGTCTTTCTTTCTATCCCTGATTTGTCTCTCTTTTATTCTATTTCCTCTCTGTCGTACCTCTTTCTTTCTGAATTTGTAAAGTTCACTGGTTAAAGGAGATAGGCATTTGGTCCTGTCATTCACGTAGGTGTCAGATGCCCCGTTGCCCTCGCTGTGCCATTATCAGCTCGCACTTCCCGCAATTTGCAGCACAAGAATTTTCAGCTGAAGGGTGAGGGGAAAAGGCACATTGCAAAATTCCCCTCTCCAGCAAATTAGCTGTTCACCGAGGAAAAGCCACCTTTTTTGTTCAACTTATTCTGTAATTTTGAAGTTGTCTCCAAATCCACTGCTGCTCCTATCGTGTATCAGGCAATTTGTATTAACTTCCTGGATTCAAGTCTCTGGTGTAAATTAGAATAATAGTTGTCTCAACACTGATCACTAGGCATCCCACTCAGTACTTTGGCCATTAATTTGGCTTCTTGCTGAGAAAATTACTGCTGGAAATAATGCCTGTAACAGTAAAGATAACAATTGCAAAATTTATAAGCAAAGGATTGAACCTTTCCATATGTTGCCTTTAGTGTTTTTGAAATGTCTCAAATAATACAATCAGTTGGGGGTCTGTTCTTCTCTGAGAACCCTGAAGCTCAAGTTCAAGGGGCTACCGAGAGCTTTGCTGATAATTATGATCTTGGCGGAATCGCCAGTAAGACCATTTTATTACCATCTCAAAATTTAACAATCTTATCGGAATACTGTGGGTATCTCTCAGTGGGTACTGCTGAATCTTGATACACTTTATTAAGAAATACTTCACTTGGATCAGCATTTTTATCAGCTTTAAATAAAAATGGTTGACATAAAATCTTTGTACCACTTCCTATTCAGGCAGCGATTCAGTCTGGACAAAAGTAGCAGAAAACAAGTTATTGAAACTCTAAAATGCGCTATTGTCATATTATGCGGTGGAATTTTGGAATTATTGCCTATATTTGGTGTGCTGTTTTGTGTGGTTTTAAAAAAAATGGATAATAATTAAAAGACAAACTTGAATTGGGAACTTTACATAATTGGAGTGAATTAGGCATGATTTGGTACAATGGAATCCTATGTCTGCATCAGAATGATGCTTGCAAGAAATATGCAGTTTCAGTGAACTCAGTGTACGCAGAGAAAGGTGGAGAGTCCAGTCCAACACTAGACAATCAATTGGGAAATTAAGTTCTAAAAATTCCAGAGTACTGGAAACCTGCCGGTGCCACTGCAGTTTAATGGCTGCCAAAATTAATAGCGCTGGCAGCACCGGTATTTTGTTGCTGCTTGCTAATTAACATTAGCGCAGCGCTGAACCTAGCATGTGAGTCCGGGGTCAGCGAGAGGCCTACAAAAGGCCGCGAGAGGCATCGGGAGGTGCGTCGGAGAGGCGTGAGTCCGGAGTCGGCGAGAGGCCTACAAAAGTACTGTTGAGGGGGATGACTCATCAGGGGCGAGCAGCAGCAGCCAAGTTCATGGCACCGTGGCTGGCTCTGCTGCACAGGAGGGCAAGAAAAAGAGTGGGAGAGCGATAGTGATAGAGGATTCAATTGTAAGGGGAATAGATAGACGTTTCTGCGGCCGCAACCGAGACTCCAGGATGGTATGTTGCCTCCCTGGTGCAAGGGTCAAGGATGTCTCGGAGCAGGTGCAGGACATTCTGAAAGGGTGAACAGCCAGTTGTCGTGGTGCACATTGGTACCAACGATATAGGTAAAAAACGGGATGAGGTCCTACGAGAAGAATTTAAGGAGCTAGGAGCTAAATTAAAAAGTAGGACCTCAAAAGTAGTAATCTCAGGATTGCTACCAGTGCCACATGCTAGTCAGAGTAGGAATCGCAGGATAGCGCAGATGAATACGTGGCTTGAGCAGTGGTGCAGCAGGGAGGGATTCAAATTCCTGGGGCATTGGAACCGGTTCTGGGGGAGGTGGGACCAGTACAAACCGGACGGTCTGCACCTGGGCAGGACCGGAACCAATGTCATAGGGGGAGTGTTTGCTAGTGCTGTTGGGGAGGAGTTAAACTAATATGGCAGGGGGATGGGAACCAATGCAGGGAGATAGAGGTAAACAAAATGGAGACAGAAGCAAAAGACAGAAAGATGAGTAAAAGTGGAGGGCAGAGATATCCAAGGCAAAAAACAAAAAGGGCCACTTTGCAGCAAAATTCTAAAGGGTCAAAGTGTGTTAAAAAGGCAAGCCTGAAGGCTCTGTGCCTCAATGCGAGGAGTATTCGGAATAAGGTGGACGAATTAATTGTGCAGATAGCAGTTAACAGATATGATGTGGTTGGCATCACGGAGACATGGCTCCAGGGTGACCAAGGCTGGGAACTCAACATCCAAGAGTATTCAACATTTAGGAAGGATAGACAGAAAGGAAAAGGAGATGGGGTGGCGTTGCTGGTTAAAGAGGAAATTAATGCAATTGTAAGGAAAGATATTAGCTTGGATGATGTGGAATCGGTATGGGTGGAGCTACGGAATACCAAAGGGCAGAAAACGCTAATGGGAGTTGTGTACAGACCTCCAAACAGTAGTAGTGATGTTGGGGAGGGCATCAAACAGGAAATTAGGGGTGCATGCAATAAAGGTGCAGCAGTTATCATGTGTGACTTTAATATGCATATAGATTGGGCTAACCAAACTGGAAACAATACGGTGGAGGAGGATTTCCTGGAGTACATAAGGGATGGTTTTCTAGACCAATATGTCGAGGAACCAACTAGGGGGGAGGCCATCTTAGACTGGGTGTTGTGTAATGAGAGAGGATTAATTAGCAATCCCGTTGTGCGAGGCCCCTTGGGGAAGAGTGACCATAATATGGTGGAATTCTACATTAGGATGGAGAATGAAACAGTTAATTCAGAGACCATGGTCCAGAACTTAAAGAAGGGTAACTTTGAAGGTATGAAGCGTGAATTGGCTAAGATAGATTGGCGAATGATACTTAAGGGGTTGACAGTGGATGGACAATGGCAGACATTTAGAGACCGCATGGCTGAACTACAACAATTGTACATCCCTGTCTGGCGTAAAAATAAAAAAGGGAAGATGGCTCCACCGTGGCTATCAAGGGAAATCAGGGATAGTATTAAAGCCAAGGAAGTGACATACAAATTGGCCAGAAATAGCAGCGAGCCCAGGGATTGGGAGAAATTTAGAACTCAGCAGAGGAGGACAAAGAGTTTGATTAGGGCAGGGAAAATAGCGTATGAGAAGAAGCTTGCAGGGAACATTAAAATGGACTGCAAAAGCTTCTATAGATATGTAAAGAGAAAAAGGTTAGTAAAGACAAATGTAGGTCCCCTGCAGTCAGAATCAGGGGAAGTCATAACTGGGAACAAAGAAATGGCAGACCAATTGAACAAGCACTTTGGTTTGGTATTCACTAAGGAGGACACAAGCAACCTTCCGGATATAAAAGGGGTCAGAGGGTCTAGTAAGAAGGAGGAACTGAGGGAAATCCTTATTAATCGGGAAATTGTGTTGGGGAAATTGATGGGACTGAAGGTCGATAAATCCCCAAGTCCTGATGGTCTGTATCCCAGAGTACTTAAGGAGGTGGCCTTGGAAATAGCGGATGCATTGACAGTCATTTTCCAACATTCCATAGACTCTGGATCAGTTCCTATGGAGTGGAGGGTAGCCAATGTAACCCCACTTTTTAAAAAAGGAGGGAGAGAAAAAACAGGGAATTATAGACCGGTCAGCCTGACATCGGTAGTGGGTAAAATGATGGAATCAATTACTAAGGATGTCATAGCAGCGCATTTGGAAAGAGGTGACATGATAGGCCCAAGTCAGCATGTATTTGTGAAAGGGAAATCATGCTTGACAATTCTTCTGGAATTTTTTGAGGATGTTTCCAGTAGAGTGGACAAGGGGGAACCAATTGATGTGGTGTATTTGGAATTTCAGAAGGCTTTTGACAAGGTCCCACACAAGAGATTAATGTGCAAAGTTAAAGCACATGGGATTGGGGGTAGTGTGCTGATGTGGATTGAGAGCTGGTTGGCAGACAGGAAGCAAAGAGTAGGAGTAAACGGGTACTTTCCAGAATGGCAGACAGTGACTACTGGGGTACCGCAAGGTTCTGTGCTGGGGCCCCAGCTGTTTACATTGTACATTAATGATTTAGACGAGGGGATTAAATGTAGTATCTCCAAATTTGCGGATGACACTAAGTTGTGTGGCAGTGTGAGCTGCGAGGAGGATGCTATGAGGCTGCAGAGTGACTTGGATAGCTTAGGAGAGTGGGCAAATACATGGCAGATGAAGTATAATGTGGATAAATGTGAGGTTATCCACTTTGGTGGTAAAAACAGAGAGACAGACTATTATCTGAATGGTGACAGATTAGGAAAAGGGGAGGTGCAACGAGACCTGGGTGTCATGGTACGTCAGTCATTGAAGGTTGGCATGTAGGTATAGCAGGCGGTTAAGAAAGCAAATGGCATGTTGGTCTTCATAGCGAGGGGATTTGAGTACAGGGCAGGGAGGTGTTACTACAGTTGTACAGGGCCTTGGTGAGGCCACACCTGGAGTATTGTGTACAGTTTTGGTCTCCTAACTTGAGGAAGGACATTCTTGCTATTGAGGGAGTGCAGCGAAGGTTCACCAGACTGATTCCCGGGCTGGCGGGACTGACATATCAAGAAAGACTGGATCAACTGGGCTTGTATTCACTGGAGTTCAGAAGAATGAGAGGGGATCTCATAGAAACGTTTAAAATTCTGACGGGTTCAGACAGGTTAGATGCAGGAAGAATGTTCCCAATGTTGGGGAAGTCCAGAACCAGGGGTCACAGTCTAAGGATAAGGGGTAAGCCATTTAGGACCGAGATGAGGAGAAACCTCTTCACCCAGAGAGTGGTGAACCTGTGGAATTCTCTACCACAGAAAGTTGTTGAGGCCAATTCACTAAATATATTCAAAAAGGAGTTAGATGTAGTCCTTACTACTAGGGGGATCAAAGGGTATGGCGAGAAAGCAGGAATGGGGTACTGAAGTTGCATGTTCAGCCATGAACTCATTGAATGGCGGTGCAGGCTCGAAGGGCCGAATGGCCTACTCATGCACCTATTTTCTATGTTTCTATGTTTCTATGTAAGGCTGGTTTATGAGCAGGAGTCTCATCAGGATGCCATTTGTAGCATGGCCGTAGCATTCCCAGAGCAAGGATAGCCTTCTCTTAAAGCAAGGCTGTCATATTAGAAAGCATTTTAGAAAGCAGTTCCCTTTAAAGGGAACTGCCATTTAGAAACATAGAAAATAGGTGCAGGAGTAGGCCATCCGGCCCTTCGAGCCTGTACCACCATTCAATAAGATCATGGCTGATCATTCCTTCAGTACCCCGTTCCTGCTTTTTCTCCATACCCCTTGATCCCTTGCGCCGCAAGGGCCATATCTAACTCCCTCTTGAATATATCCAATGAATTGGCATCAACAACTCTCTGCGGTAGGGAATTCCACAGGTTAACAACTCTCTGAGTGAAGAAGTTTAAAATGGAAAAAAAATCATTTAAAAACAGGCAGTTTTTAGCCCTTAGAGCTCAGCTGCATTCTGAAAAGAATCAACATTAAAAATTATCGCTAAATGGCAGTCTTCAGATCTTAAAGCTGAATTGTCATCCGCACCTAAAAAAAAATAACACAAATGGCTCAGCAATCCAGGGAAGGGGCACCCAGGGTTTCACACACAGCATTCCAGCTTTGGGCAAGGGGTCAACACCGCAAGAAAGGTCCTCTAAACACAGAGGCCAGGATGCTCTCCAGAAAGAAGGATGTGTGACTAGATCACCAAGGCTGTCACTGCGAGCAGTGATGTCCACATGACTTGGCTCCAGTACCCAAAGAAGCTTCATGATCTCTGACCACTGGTCCAAACACAAGGCACATCTCCCATTTCTAGCTTCACCTCACCCCCTTGGAAGAGACAGTGCTAGCTATTCTTGGCAGGGGCATGGCTGAGCCCTTGGCCCGTGGCAAAGTTGAAAGGTTACAAGATGCTGGTATCTTCATACATTACCCTCCTTGTTGCATGCACCTCTTGCTTTCCCGCCCTCCCCTCACCACAACTGTACCTTTGTGCTGTCCTCATTTCACACACCCAAGAAATGCAGCCTGCCCAGCCAATGGGTGACCAAGAGAGAGAGAGAGAGGAGAGTGAAGAAGAAGATGACGATGAAGAAACATCATCACTCGATTTCACACTCCCAGCCACCAGCTCCTCAAGATCATTTGCAGTGTCCCCCACTGAAAGTCAACAGCCTTCCACCAGCCATGTTGCAGCCACTGGGGTAGCACTGTGTGACATCACTGGGATAGGCAAAGGCACACATAAGATCTTAATAATCCAAATTGCCTCACCCGCCGTTTGGTGTTGGGTCTGTTCAGCGCTGACAGATCCAACATCTGGGAGACTAACGTAGAGGCGAGTTGACAGCAGGATACTGGACCCACTGTCAATCATTTCAAATTTGACATCTGACCCGCCTCCGATCCTGTCCCCTCAGTGACGATAAAATTCGGGCCTACGTCTCTTAGGTCTGTTGCATGCTTGGTTTTCAGAGCGAGCTTAGGACCCCCAGTACTAAACTCAGCACAAAGTCCAAGTTGGCCAAGTCATCTGAGGTGAAAGAAGGTGAATTTTCCAGAAAGCAGGGCACTGCTCTTCAATTACTCAAGCATACCTCCTGGCAGAATGACAAAGTGGAACTGATAATATCTGTAATTTGGAGGTACTTACATTAAACTAGCTACTAAATTCATGGCTCCCGCCTTGTTAATGTACCAATTTTCAAATGCTTGCCTCTTGCCACAACAATAACTTGCATTTATATAAAAATTTAATGCAATAATCATGCCAAGGTGCATTACAAATAAGGATAAGGAGAAAAAGAGAGCTAGGAATTTTGAGATTATGACGGATGACTGAAAGCCTGGGAAAAGGTTTTGAGATGCTTTGATAAGAGAGCGAGGTGGAGAGACTGAGTGGTTAAGGGAGGAAATTCCAATGAGCAGGATAAAGGTGGCTGAAAGCACTTCACCAATGGTGGAGTGAAGAGAGGGAGATTCAGAGATGGTCAGAAGCAGAAGAATGCCAAGATCACAAGGGGATGTCAGGCTGGAGCAAAATGCACAGATTGGGTGGGGCAAGATCATTTAGGGAATGCTAAAGGAGGTCAATAATTTAGCATTGGATGTGTTGGGCTTTCCGGAGCCAGTGTAGGTTGGCAAAGAGGGGTTGGTTTGTAAGCAAGACCAGTGCAGTGCTTTGGATGAGTTGGTTTATTGAGATAGGGAGAGTGGGAGGTCGACAAGGAGAGATATTTCACGTAATCCAGTCTGGAGGTGACTAAGACACATTTGTTTCAGTGGCAGAGGGGCTGAGGTAGAGGCAATGCAGGATTTGTTGCAGAAATGGAAGTCAGCAATTTAGATGATCAATAAGATTTGAGCTTTAAAGCACAGCTCAGGGCTAAACAGGACAGCAAGATTACAATGATCTGGTTCAGCCTGTGGGTGTAGCCAGGAACGCAGGTGGAAACAGTGGATTTGTGGCCAAATTGAAGACTGTGACACCAGTCCTGCCATTTTTGAGCTGAAGAAAGTTGTGTCCCTTCCAGGCCAATGTCAGACAAGCAGTCTGGTAGCACAGAGGCAGTCGAAGGATCAAGAGAAGTGGTGGTGAAGTAGAGCTGGGTGTTATCAGCGTACCCATGGAAGCTCACACTCTACCTGTGGATGTGTCACCAAGGGACAGAGTATAGCTAAGGAAGAGGAGGGAGGGGCTAAGGATACATCCTCGTGTCAGTTTGATAGAGATGGAATTTTGTTAAGGGCCACAATGGTATCACTGTGGTTGTTCAAATATGCATTAAGTATTGCAACACTTTCAATTCATTGAGTTTTTGCTTCACATTATAATTTACTGCATAGAATGCATTTAAGTCGTATTGTTTCCTTTGTCACCACATTAGAATTTTGACTTAGTCTTGTTGTACCATAAGATATAAATACATACTTTAACAGCAGCAACACATATTTATTAAGCATTGTGGATGTCAAAATATCACTTTATTTTGTGTATACCATTAAATATAGAAAACATTTTCTATTATTAGATACCCTGTATTATAATTCTATGATGAGAATTTATTATTTCAATAACTTGGCTTTTTAATCTACAATTTAACAGATCAAAAAATACAAAGTTACACTGAAATCAAAGTAATTATCATCAAATATGTATTTACATTCTACAACACAAAGTTCACTCAAAAGAAAACCAAGGTAACCTACTGAAGAGTGGTACTACAATTAATCCTGGATTTTTCCCCATTCTCTGCATTTTTGTCTGAGCTTTCTTACATTATCCACTCTATCAAATAATAGATCATGCTGCCGATCTGCTATCTGTTTTTATATGACTTAGACACACACACAGTACCCTTATATAGACACTCTAACCCATCATTACAATCTCACAGGCTTTCTGCAGTCCATTTCCTTGTCCGTCAGCCATTCATTTTCTATAAATTGCTGAGAGAACCAGTAATTAAACCCTAATCATTGGCCTGCATTACCAGAAAAGCTTCCAGGAGACAATAATATGACCTGCCAGCCAGAAGGTAAGCTTCTAATTTTTTTCAGTATTTCCCAAATGTTACACAACAGTTTGGGCAACTTTTGGCTGCCTGTGATTGAGAACAGCTGCCTGTACATTTCTGTGACCAGACTTAGCTTGACAGCTTCTACAGTAACAAGATTGTTCTGGTATTTTATACTTTGTACTTTACTTCAGTAAAGACAGTCACAAGCTGGGCATCCCGAAATAATGTCACATGCACTTGGATTTTAAGTTGCAAACAATGGCATAAAGGCTGTTAAAAAAATTCTAGTGTTATACTGTCTGGATTGGACAAAACCTAACACCTGGTAACAGCATGGGGCCTACAAGCGTTTGAAGACCATGATGTTAACCAATGCATGCTCAGGCAAGTGAAGTGCTGAGCTATAGTTGTTGAGCTGCTTAGCTGCGTACTTTGTCTTATCCCTGTAGGAATCTTTTGCTTACTGCTAGCTTCACTGTGGGGGATTAACAGCTTCTTTGTAACTAAAAATTCTAGATCTATTTGGGGTAGCCCCCAAACCATCAAACGGGTCTTCTTACCTTGGGTGCAGCCAATCAAAATCGCAGCCATAGGAATGGGAATCATGACTGAAAAGACATACTGTGACTCCACATGGTACTGAATGTCATCTTCTGCTTTATAGTCATGCAGGCTTTTTATTGTCTGACTTCATGGATTAGGAATGAAGCTTGCTTCCAAACAATTGAAACATCTGTTTTCTTTTCCCTCTTTTAAGTAACTCGGACAAACTTTCCCCTCAACCTCAACCCCCACTCCAGAACAAACAAAAAATCCTTACATTGACTAGGTCTGATTGCTGTATTTGGAGTCATTTTACTTTATAAATTCAGAGAATTCCCTTATTTTCAGAGTTGATCTACATCCTGGTAGAAAGGAAGGAAGGAACTGCAAATGAGTATTTTCTCCGAGGGCTCAGGTGATGCTATAAGCTGCAGTGATTCATGCACATTACATGAAGCCTGAAATTCAATAAAGTTCAGATTTTTATCTGTTGAAGATATAAAATTCTAGTTATTTACTGCTCTCCAACATGTCACGGTACCAGCAGAATTCAGATTCTTATTAAGAAATAAAAGATTTTGCAAGCCTGTATGAAAGTGAACAATATGAATAATGCGACAAGTTGTTGCTACAATTTTTAATGTTGGTCTTATTTTATATTTTTTGTGATAAATGGCAAGATCGTAAAACAGGCTTGGATGAAGGCAGCCCTTCAGTCTATTTAATCTCATCCTTCCAGAATATCAGCCCCACCATCGTTAAGTAACAACATCAAGCTGCTTCTTGAATGAGTCCAGTGTCCTGACTCAATTGCTGCATGAATAATGGTTTAGCATATTTGTAAATGCTGTAAATGAATTGTGCTCACATTAGCAACACTGCCTTTGTGTTCCGTGGAGGAATGGAACCCAAAACTAATGTGCAGCACAACTGTGTTTGCAATCCAGGTGTTATACTTAATGCTTTTAATCACTGCAATGGTTTCTGTGAATTGCTGTAGTTACAACAGTGATTACACACCAAAAGTACTTCATTGGCTGTAAAATGCTTTGGGACGTCCGGTGGTCGTGAAAGGTGCTATATAAATGTAAGTCTTTCTTTTCTTTAGACAACTTTATCAGGGTTACTATGCTACTGAAATTAATTAGTTTTGAACAGTTACAAAGTGAAAGGAGTTTCAATTCAAACATGGGAGAGGGATGTGATTGCCTCAATGCACCATCTAACATGGTGTGGGACTGAGTCACACAAATGTGAAAGGTCCCATGTTTGACCCCTGGATTTGTACTAAATTGGCCAATCTCACTCATAAGAGCCGTGCAGGTGCTGCAATTGTCTTCAGATTAGGCAGTGGGAAAATCAGCCAGAGCTCCTCCTCGTGATCAGTATCCAGTGACCCTTGCTGTCAAGTAGTCACATAAGGCTGTGAGGTGAGGACAGCATCAGCCCTAGCTACAATGCCCTCAGGGGTTGACTGGCTTTCCGGCACTCTCTCTCTCTCAACTCACGGATGAAGAGGAGCCACCGTGGTGAGGTATTGAGGGCTATTGTCATCTAAACTACAGCTTTTATGAGAGGAAGGAAAAATAATCCCAGAAGTGTGATGGCCATAATCTCCTTAAGAATCAAAACCCAGCACTTCTCAAACTCCCTGCATCATTTCCAATAGGAGTGGGGAAACAGCTGACTTTGGTAGATGCAGGTGGCCTGTTTAATGGGGGATTTTCAGTTGACCCTCCTGGAACCTATTGCTTGTACGCAGTATGTAAACTGATATATAAATATCCAGCTGCTGCTGATATTCTCCAAGGCACAATCCGTTCAAGCAGAGCTGAAAGCTCACTGTATTCATAAATAAAGCAACAGTGCAAAAAACAGATAATTTTAACATTTGTCAGTTTGGTGAATGTTAATCCTCCCGTACTGGCAAAGATCAAAACTATTTGACACAAATTCTTTGCGTAATAATTAGTTATAAAAATGACAATCCCTGCCATGCACACTCAGGTGATGAAAGGGAAATTATTCGTATGTTTTTTAGGTCCAATAAAACAAAGTCTCAGAATGGTCCTTTCTCCCCTCATTGTCATGATCAAATAGTACTTCTGTTTATTTTGAAAGTTACTGGTATATTCAGAGAAATTACTACATTTTGAGACCCTGCAGTCTATAAATTATTTCTTATACCTACATTATTTGATGATATGCAAGGAAAAAAAAACATAAACCATCAAATGGAAAATATAAGACTTTAAAAGTGTAATTTGGGCCATTATATTAGATCAGTTCCATGTCACCATTATTTGGTTGTTATAACTAGGGCTGGTCATTTGTCCCAGCAATATATGCTGAAAATCTTGCATTAATTGAAGGAAAAACTATGAAAATCAGAAACAGATGCAAATATGACAGATTCCAAGTATAAGGAGGATCAGTACCATTACATCTGAATACAATAATTGTATTACCAAACCAAGAGGTACAACAGTTGAACAGATCTAAAACTGTAATTGCATGGAAAACTATGGAGTTGCTTCTGCAAGACAAAATTATAGAAAGAAGTCAAAATGTGCTCAAGAGAGATGTTTCTCAAAGAAATGGCTTGATGTGGAAGATCCCAGTCTCTGATCTCTGATGAGCAATTTGAGAAATTGTGTTGGCTTTTCAGAGCCGTAGCATTCAAGTTCACTAGCAGGAGTTTCGAGAAGGTCTGGGGACCACACATGACCCTGACGACATCAGTGGCCTCAATACTGAGGTATCTGAGGTCGATGAAAGCCCAGAGGAAATGAGCCAAGATCAGCTCGCCACAGGGCCAAGAAAGATAGAAAATGAGGGTTGCAAATTCAACAAGATGATGAGCATGAGTGAGGTGATTTCAGAGCTATGGTACATAGAAACATAGAAAATAGGTGCAGGAGTAGGCCATTCGGCCCTTCGAGCCTGCATCGCCATTCAATGAGTTCATGGCTGAACATGCAACCTCAGTACCCCATTCCTGCTTTCTCGCCATACCCCTTGATCCCCCTAGTAGTAAGGACTACATCTAACTCCTTTTTGAATGCACTTGGTGAACTAGCCGCAACAATTCTCCGTGGCAGAGAATTCCACAGGCTCACCACTCCCTGGGTGAAGAAGCCCCTCCCCATCTCGGCCCCAAATGGCCCACCCCCCATCCCCAGACTGTGACCTCTGGCTCTGGACTTCCCCAACATTAATAAGAACATAAGAACATGAGAATTAGGAACAGGAGTAGGCCATCTAGCCCCTCGAGCCTGCTCCGCCACCCAACAAGATCACGGCTGATCTGGCCGTGAACTCAACTCCACTTACCCGCCCGCTCCCCATAACCCTTAATTCCTTTATTGGTTAAAAATCTATCTATCTGTGATTTGAATATATTCAATGAGCTAGCCTCAACTGCTTCCTTGGGCCGAGAATTCCACAGATTCACAACCCTCTGGGAGAAGAAATTCCTTCTCAACTCGGTTTTAAATTGGCTCCCCCGTATTTTGAGGCTGTGCCCCCTAGTTCTAGTCTCCCCGACCAGTGGAAACAACCTCTTTGCCTCTATCCTGTCTATCCCCTTCATTATTTAAAATGTTTCTATAAGATCACCCCTCATCCTTCTGAACTCCAACGAGTAAAGACCCAGTCTACTCAACCTATCATCATAAGGTAATCCCCTCATCTCCGGAATCAGCCTAGTAAATCATCTCTGTACCCCTTCCAAAGCTAGTATATCCTTCCTTAAGTAAGGTGACCAAAACTGCACGCAGTACTCCAGGTGCAGCCTCACCAATACCCTGTACAGCTGCAGCAGGACCTCCCTGCTTTTGCACTCCATCCCTCTCGCAATGAAGGCCAACATTCCATTCGCCTTCCTGATTACCTGTTGCACCTGCAAACTAACTTTTTGGGGATTCATGCACAAGGAGGCCGTCCGGACACGCCATGGCGTACCATCTTGCCATCCGGAGGAGGCGGGGGTCCCCGATGGAGGGCACTCTACGCAGGGGTCCTCCCACTATTCATCGGGGACTTGGCCTGGAGGGTGGTGCATGGAGCAGTGCCGTGCAACAAATTTTTAAGCTGGTTCACGGACTCCCAGGCCGCCTGCAATTTCTGCGGTCTGGAGGAGTCCGTGTTCCATATTTTTATTGAGTGCACAAGGTTGCAGCCCCTGTTCCATTATTTGAAGGGGCTGCTCCTGAAATTCTGGCTGCACTTCAGTCCCACTCTCCTGATCTTTGGGCACCCTGTGCGGAGGGGAGCGGATAGGTCTGAAGGCCTCCTCATAGGACTGCTCCTGGGCACGGCCAAGGGTGCCATCAGCCGGTCCAGGCAGCGGGCGGTCGAGGGGGTCGTTCAACCTGACTGCCTGCCTCTCTTCCGCTCTTACATCCGGTCCAGGGTGTCCTTGGAGATGGAGCACGCGGTTCCACCGGTACGCTCGCGGCCTTCCACGAGAGGTGGGCACTGGAGGGACTGGAGTGCATCATCACGCCCGGCAACCAAATTTTAATTTGATTTTATGTTTTAAAGTTTAATTTGTTTTAATTGCCGGTGCTTTTAGTGTCCCCCTTCCTTTTTATAGGGGGCACTGGGGAAAAAAATGTGATTTTAGTGCCCAAAAAAAAAAAGAAAAACACAAAAAAAAAACAAAAAAAGGAAAAAAAAAAGGGCCTTGTAAATGTCTGGTGTGTCATCCAGGTCGGGTGGCATGGTTTAATGTTTTGTTTTACAGATAAACTCTAAAAGAGTTTCATGCACAAGGACCCCCAGGTCCCTCTGCACTGCAGCATGTTGTAATTTTTCCCCATTCAAATAATATTCCCTTTTACTGTTTTTTCCCCCAAGGTGGATGACCTCACATTTTCCGACATTGTATTCCATCTGCCAAACTTTAGCCCATTCCCTTAACCTATCTAAATCTCTTTGCAGCCTCTCTATGTCCTCTACACAACCCGCTTTCCCACTAATCTTTGTGTCATCTGCAAATTTTGTTGCACTACACTCTGTCCCCTCTTCCAGGTCATCTATGTATATTGTAAACAGTTGTGGTCCCAGCACCGATCCCTGTGGCACACCACTAACCACCAATTTCAAACCTGAAAAGGACCCATTTATCCCGCCTCTCTGTTTTCTGTTCGCCAGCCAATTCTCAATCCATGCTTATACATTTCCTCTGACTCCGTGTCCCTTTATCTTCTGCAGTAACCTTTTGTGTGGCACCTTATCGAATGCCTTTTGGAAATCTAAATACACCACATCCATCGGTATACCTCTATCCACCATGCTCATTATATCCTCAACGAATTCCAGTAAATTAGTTACACATGATTTCCCCTTCATGAATCCATGTTGCGTCTGCTTGATTGCACTATTCCTATCTAGATGTCCCGCTATTTCTTCCTTAAAATTAGCTTCAAGCATTTTCCCCACTACAGATGTTAAACTAACCGGCTTATAGTTACCTGCCTTTTGTCTGCCCCCTTTTTTAAACAGAGGCGTTACATTAGCTGCTTTCCAATCTGATGGCACCTCCCCAGAGTCCAGAGAATTTTGGTAGATTATAACGAATGCATCTGCTATAACTTCCGCCATCTCTTTTAATACCCTGGGATGCATTTCATCAGGACCAGGGGACTTGTCTACCTTGAGTCCCATTATAAAATGCATTATAAATGTGACATTAACATTTGGGAAAGCTTCCTGACCAACAAGTAAGTCCAATGGCAAAGCCAATAAGAAAGAATTCAGGAAGGTGGATATGGACAACAGAACTAGACTTTAAACTTATCATGATCAGTGTGACAAGTAAAAGCATGCACTTCACAGTAGATTGCAAAAATTAAAGACTTTGCCATGGCAGGCCTATTTTGTAAAACAGTCACATATCAATGATAGTTGGCAAAATACTAACCACTGTTCTGCCAAATATCCTACCAAACAAGCTCATCAACATTATACTATATGATATAATAATGATCGTTCACAGAATAGAGGCAGGATCCAAGGTATACCTCACCAAGTTATGCCAATGACTAAGCATCAGTTGACCAGCTCATTGTCCAATTCCAGTGAATACCTTGCAACACATGACTTTGTGATGTCAGCGATAAACTGTTATCAATTATATGTTCATCTGTCAGGGCAACAAAAAACTAAAACTTGACATAAATAAAAAGAAAACAAGCAGCAAAATTAAAGAAATAAGGGTCTTCAAAAGTAAGGTAAAATAACAAAAAAGTAAAACTAAAATAATATTACTGAAGGAAAAAGATTCACTGTTGAACAAACTTGTTAAAATGTGAGACAAATTCCCCTAGTGACACCTACTGACAAAAACCAATACTGCAAGATAAAAAGGCAATTCCTATCACTTTATTCTACAATTTAGAACTATATCAATATCTTCAGTTTGTTTGACATGTGCACTGTATTAATAACTCTCAAAGTTTGCTTAAATCCCTCAGTGTGGCGCTTCTGTATTTAACCTGTACAGAAGTTACTGACTCTCTTATACATTCTGAGCAAAGATAAATTATCACTTAATTCTCCCAGTTCCCAGACAATGTACTCACTGGTTTTACTAGACATACATGTTCACAGCAAGCACCACAAGCAGTATTCTACTTAACAACTAGGTCATGGGATTCAGTTTAACATCAGAATATATTACGACAAGGTGCTTGAGAAATAAACCTACATATATAATTATGTTCCTACTTATAAGTTTTGAAAACTGGAGTAAATGTTAACTATTAAGCCACTAAGCTTAATGCATGATTTGTAGTTTGGTTTGTACCAATCAGGAAAGACAAGCAAACTAGTTCATTACAAAATTCTCATAGGATTTTCCCACAAGAAGACACTGTAGTCATTTAGTACAGTGATCTGCTAAAGTATCAGCTTGTCTGGTATCCACAATAGAAACATTAGGTTCATTTGTACTCAGATACAAATCACACAATATTCCACTGTCATGGATTTTAAAGGAGTGCAAAACAGATCTGAAACTTTAGATTCACAGCTGCTTGGAAAGGTATCTCCAATTCGAACTGAAAAAGCACCCTACAGCAATCTGTAAAAGTAGCACAGGGCTACTGCTTCCCTTCAGATCCTCTGGGAGCAGAGCATTTTGTACCTGTCTGTTGAGATCTTGATTGGAAGTCTTGATAATACTCTCTAGGGAGTTGACTACTATGATTCATGTGAGAGAACATAGCAGATAATGTAACCAAAATAGCAGTTTGAGTTACAAATAACAACAGTTTACTTCAGAATGACCACCTGAGCTGTAATCTTCACCTCGAATTAAGATGATAGGTTTTCAATATTTCACATCAAAGCCAGTAAAGCATTGGAGGGAGGCTTCAAATTGTATATTCATGAAGGAACATGGTGGTTTCAAAACTGCAAAGAGATACGCATGAGAACAGTTGCAGAAACGAATTCCAGAACACTTCTTAGCAAGCTTTTGTGATTGTATGAATTTGTTTGACAAAATCCGCAAACTCAGTTAACCCTATTTATATTACATTATGATTCAACCGCTGGTTTAAATTAATTTGATTCTGCTTTTCAGTCTCTTCTAAAGGCTGTTTCTAATACATGGGGTTAATTTTAACCTAACCCGCCAGACAGGAAACTGAAAGGATTGGGTCAACATCTGTTTCACACTCCGCCCAATGTTACTTTCCATTGATATTAGCGAAAAGTAAAATCGGACGAGTTGTAAAACAGGCAGCCGATTCGATCCGTTGGTTTCTCACCAGGTCGGTAGGTTAAAATTACCTTATTATCAAAGTAAACTGGGTATGTGTTGCATCTGGCCTCACGGCATCAATAGACTAATAATGAGTAAGTTAAAAAAAAAATTAAAGAAAAATCTTCAAATAAACCAGATCCCTTTCTTTAAAGTTGATTCCCCCAATGGAACACACAGATATATATTTCCGTTGTTGAAATTAGCAGTAACACTCAAACAAGTAACTCCAGAAAAATTCACGATGCAAATCAATTTCATCTTTAGCTTTTAAATGCCGATTTTTCACTTAACTGCAAAAAGTATCGTTCTCAGTTCCTTGTTTCCCTGATCCACATACATTCCCCACCATTAGGCAAAAGACTAGTACCCTGAGGACACAAACTCCCTCAGACTGAAACTATAGGTGATAGATTTTGGTAAGAAAATATTTCTTATTTCATGAGAATCAATCAGAAACAACCAATATTTTTCTTCGCTGTGAAAATTTCTATTAGCAGGAAATCAACCAGCAACCCCTCGTGCAAAGTCACTTTCTCAGTCACGACGGTATCATGACAATAACGACACAGGTTCTTCTATTTGTGCCTTGTTGCCTTATTCCAAATTCTGATTATTAAAATGAATCTGTTGTTCATTTTTATTTTGTATTTAAAAATAACAATGAACAGCAGTTTGCCAGAATAGTTAAGAAAAGCATTAATACATTATTTGTACCTTAGTGGACCCATACGGAAATAAGTTTTCAAATAAATCCACTTTAATATTCCAAAGTACTCCTTGTATCTCACATCAAAATAACTAAATTAACAATATTATTGTTCCATATGAACAGCAAAATATTCAGTGTGCAATATATAAACTTGAACATATAGTACACTATATATGCCACACAGTTTTCTGCACATTTACATCTTTAAAAACCTGTATTGGTCTTGCACAAGTTTCTTAATTACCAGGTTATCTACCTATTTTTATTGTTTCAGAAAACAGCAGAAGGCATTTGTCATACAATGGGCCATAATTTGCTGTCAGAATAACGGAGTCTCATGGTGCTCGCCATTATTTATGTGCAAATGCTACAGCAAATTCAGGCGCGCGGCAGAAGCAGGCTTAAACATGGAAATTTAAACATTGCTATCCGAAATGTGCCACTTCGCCATTAGAAACATAGAAACATAGAAAATAGGTGCAGAAGTAGACCATTCGGCCCTTCAAGCTGCACCACCATTCAATATGATCATGGCTGATCATGTACTTCAGTACCCCATTCCAGCTTTCTCTCCATACCCCTTGATCCCTTTAGCCGTAGCTGATCATGTACTTCAGTACCCTATTCCAGCTTTCTTTCCATACCCCTTGATCCCTTTAGCCGTAAGGGCCACATCTAACTCCCTTTTGAATATATCTAACGAACTGGCCTCAACAACTTTCTGTAGTAGAGAATTCCACATGCTCACAACTCTTTGAGTGAAGACATTTCTCCTCATCTCGGTCCTAAATGACTTACCCCTTATCCTTAGACTGTGACCCCTGGTTCTGGACTTCCACAACATCGGGAACATTCTTCCTGCATCTAACCTGTCCAATCCTGTCAGAATTTTATATGTTTCTATGAGATCCCCTCTCATTCTTCTAAATTCCATTGAATATAAGCCTAGTCGATCCAGTCTTTCTTCATGTGTCAGTCCTGCCATCCTGGGAATCAGTCTGGTGAACCTTCGCTGCACTCGCTCAATAGCAAGAATGTCCTTCCTCCGATTAGGAGACCAAAACTGTACACAATATTCAAGGTGTGGCCTCACCAAGGCCCTATACAACTGTAGTAATACCTCCCTGCTCCTATACTCAAATCCTTTCGCTATGAAGGCCAAAGTGCCATTTGCCTTCTTTACCGCCTGCTGTACCTGTCTGCCAACTTTCAATGACTGATGTACCATGACACCCAGGCCTCGTTGCACCTCCCATTTTACTAATCTGTCACCATTCAGATAATAATCTGCCTTCCTGTTTTTACCACCAAAGTGGATAACTTCACATTTATCTACATTATACCGCATCAGCCATGTATTTGTCCACTCACCTAACCTGTCCAAGTCACGCTGCAGCTTCTTAGCATCCTCCTCACAGTTCATCTGCCATCCAGCTTAGTGTCATCTGCAAACTTGGAGATATTACATTCAATTCCTTCGTCTAAATCATTAGTGTATATTGTAGATAGCTGGGATCCCAGCACTGAACCTTGCGGTACCCCACTAGTCACTGCCTGCCATTCTGAAAAGGACCCGTTTATTCCTACTCTTTGCTTCCTGTCTGCCAACCAGTTCTCTATCCACGTTAGCTTTGCAAATACATCATCTTGTTCTCTGGCTCACCATTGAAATGCACTGAACGGCATGAAGTTGCTTCATTTGCACGGTAGATACAAACTAAACTTGCCACAGAAAGTTAAGTTTTGTCCATTTCAGTCTAAGTACCCTTTTAGTGACATGACTAGTGTAAATTACTGACAATCAACCTCTCTGACACTGAAAATTAAATATTACAAGCGTGGAGTCTCATTTCTTCAGGTTTTAATTGTTGTTGGAGATTTTAAAAATCTAAAATATAAAATTAATATTTATTTTTTTTAAACTTTTCTTTTCTGTCTCTTTTTTTCTCTCTCTCTGAATCCAATCTTTCTTTCACTCTCTTTATTTCTCTTTCTGTACTTGAACTGGCATTGAATTCCTTCATGCTAATTTACACTTCCTCTCAGTCCTTGCACTGATAATTTCACAGTCCTTCGATCGAATTGGTTAAGTAGATACACAGTTACTGCCTCTGTTCAGTCAGGCCTCAGAGGTCCGGTCTCCATCGCTGCGATGCTATCAGCTCGTACTTTCAAAGCAAAATATCATCGTGATTAAATGAGCAAAAACAAGTCTAACTAACAGTGGATGGCATCACTTGCCCACTACAGCAAATTATGGCCCATTAATACACAAAAAAAATCCTGAACATGGTTCATGGTGGGCATGTCATAGAACTATAAGAAAATGCTTCTACAAAGGCAACTTAAATGATATAACAAGCATTTGTTGTCAGTGTTGAAAACTGCTGCAAAATCAGGGAAGGATGTATGTTGCAGCACTTCAGACAAAAATGAGAAATCTTCATCTACACCCTGAATACAGATCCAAAGGGTATGTATTTATCTAAATTAGCTTCCAATCCTCACTGTGATTTATTATAAATTTACTTCATTATAATGTATATTTTAAATTCATATTGTCTACCTTTCAGTACATAGACTGCATGCCCCAGAAACTTCACATCTATCTTTTCCACAAGCCTTTTGTTCTGTGGTATCAGGATAGTGGGCTGCAAATTCACAACCCGAACAATACCTGGATCACTTCATCTTCAGATGAAAACCTGTTATTTAAAGATCCATGATCAAGCACAATTCAGTAATGTTCCCATCTGATGAAGAGCTCACTTTTTTGCTCTAATGTACAGAGTCATGCTGATGGCTTTAGTCTGTGGGTAGTTACATAAAGGAGCAGATTTTGCCTTCAGCAAACATCGACTGAGCTGGTCACAATACCTTTGAAATAATTATGATATGCTTTTCCAAGCTCCGGAACATGATCACAGAAATTTTTCACCTCTGCAGATTTTGGTCCACACTTACTTAGTTTTCCCTTTGACTGTAGTTAAATAAAATCAACTAAACTGATGCCTCTCAATTATAAAGAGGAACTGAGCTGTTATTCCTTGATCTTGCTTATTTTTCGTGTCCATGATAAAGCAATTAAGTACTTGGAATTCAGACCCCTAAGAACTAGGATGCAAAGGGTTTAAATTTTCAAGTTTAACTTTGTATTCAACTCTGTGGGTTTGTGGAAACCAAAGACTTCTGATCATGCAAACCAGTGAGCGAGGATCCTTAGATCAGCAGGGAACAGAGATGCAGTCTGCTGTCTTCCAACCCAATTCATGAAAATGCATTGTGTATCCTTCTCTTCTCTTTTTTTAAAAGGAGATATGAATTTAAACTATGATTCACTGTTAGAAAGCTCCAAACACAGTTCCACAAACTTACAGAAAACTAGAAGTAATCAGTCAGCAACTAACCTGAGAATGGTTGCTATCTCTTTAAATATTGCTGCTTGGGGGTCCTTGCTGATGCTGAATGCATGTTCAACTGTGCAAGGTTAACACAGGGCAGTGAGTCCAGTGTTGACGCTGATAATGACAGCACTGGCGTCAAACTAGTATGCTGATTGACATCATGGTCTGCACGCTCTGCATACTTCTAGCTCCCAAAACAAGCGCTCTACTCAGAGCACCAACATGGCAACCGAGTCCCAGTTGGGCAGAGGAAACGCTTCAAGGACACCCTCAAAGCCGCCTTGAAATAGTGCAACATCCCCACCGACACCTGGGAATCCCTGACCCAAGACCGCTTAAAGTGGAGGAGAAGCATCCAGGAAGGTGCCGAACACCTCGAGTTTCTTTGCCGTGAGCAAGGGGAAGCCAAGCGCAAACAGTGGAAAGAGTGCATGCCAACGTAAGCACCCCACCCATCCGTCCCTTCAACCACCCGCTGTGACAGGGACTGTAGGTCCCGTATTAAACTTATCAGTCACCTGAGAACTATATTAGTGTGGAAGCAAGTCATCCTCGACTCTGAGGGATGCCTAAGAAGAAGAAAAAGAAGAGCGCATGCTCCCAACACCCGCCTGAGCCCCCTCACCAAGACTGTGCGGCTAAAAGTGTGGATGCACAGCGCAGATGCCATATTTGGCACAAAATGGCATTCATAACGCTGCAAAATCAGGCACTGCAGAGCCAAATTTTTCAGCCAATTATCCTCCTCAGTCCTATTTTCAAATGTTTATAGATTTGTATTTTAAATTGGAGACTTTTGATTGGTGAATTTTCCTGCGGTGAGTAGGAATTTCAAAACTCAAGTTTACGGAGGCCTTTATCCATTGTGTCTACAATTTCTAAAGCCATAAGCTGCCAAGAAACTAAAATTTCTGACTGAGATGGATTTCAAGGGGACTATTTAAATTTTTAATGCAATTTCTGATATATAAAGTTAAATGCAAATATTTTCTTATTACCGAATGATTTATTTGCAAAAATATTCTAATTTGGTCCACATGCATCATGCTATTCACATAACATCTTAGAATGCCTGTGTGAGAGCCACAAACACAAGTTAAAAACATCTTTAAACATTTTTTAAAATAATTATTTGTTCAAATATCCATAAAACTACTATAGCACATCCAAACGTTGCACAGGAAATACATAAAAAGGTGATCATTTGAAAGATTATTTTTCAAGGACAAATACGCTTTCTTCCAACTTAATATCTTGTGTTCCGTTTGTCCCCCTCTCTGTGTAACTCTATCCCTCAGTACATCCTCAATGGCTCTTTCAGCTGCCTTTATTAGCTTGCTTTCTATTTGTTTGGCGTTCTCATTTTTGCAATCTATCAGCATAGAAAGTTCAATTGCCTTTGCCTCTATTTTGTGATTCACATGTTCTTTGGCTACAACTATCCAAGTAAAGCATTCACTTTCTATCCTATTATCAATTTGTTGCATTTGTACTTGAAGTTAGTTGATATTACCTTTAACGCTTCTTACTTTCTCACCTTAGACTAACGTGGTCAGGTTTCTCTGACAAGCCAGCTGATTGCTGCTCTGGGCACTGCCTTATTTATTTGTTCACCTGTTGAAGTAGCTGGAGTATATCTGTACGTTTCCCCCTTTAGCAGACACAGCAAGGTCGATTTTAACTCGGGACAAGACCCACTTGTGGGTGGCCCAAAATGGGCAGTGGACCCAGGAGTCTGACAGCTCACGAGGCCTGGCCAACTTTAATATCTGAAATCAATCTCCCGGCCGAAGATGGCAGGAATGACGTCAAGGCCAGCGAGCGGGATTGGGAATTGGGGTGGGACGCAGCCACCGCCGGGGGTCCAAGGAAATGGTCATTGGCATAAGGTAAGTGCTTGGGGTGATGCAGGGTTCCAAATAGATGCCAGTGTAGGTTGGGC